>NC_064629.1:144768541-145105208 GCF_023864275.1 Schistocerca cancellata
ACCTCAGATGTTAAGTCCCATAGTGTTTAGAGCCATTTTTTGTGACTCCCACAGACACGAATATATCTTTTATTCGTCGTGACAGGCAAACAAACAGGCTTCGATTCACGTGAGAATTTTTCTGCCACACCTGAAACACATGTGTCAGTTCATAAGAAAACCTGGTTGGAGGGTGGTAGAAAAATATACACTGAAGTGACAAAAGTCGTGGATACCTCATAATATCGTGCAGGACCTCCTACTGCCCGGCATAGTGCAGCATTTCCATGTGGTATGAACTCAACAAGTCGTTGAAAGTCCCCTGCAGAAACATTGAGCCATGCTGCCTCTGTAGCCGTCCATAATTGCGAAAGTGTTGCCGTTGCAGGATTTTGCGCACGAACTGACCTCTCGATTGTATCCCATAAATATTCTATGAGATTCAGCTCGGACGACCTGGATGGCCAAGTCACTGGCTCCAATTGTCCAGAATGTTCTTCAAACCAATAGCGAAAAACTGTGGCTCGGTGACATGGCACGTTGTCTTCGATAAAAATTTCATCGTTGTCTGGGAAAATGAAGCCCACAACTGGCTTCAAATAGTCTCCAATTAATCGAACATAACCATTTCCTTTCAATGATCGGTTCAATTGTACCAGAGGACGCAGTCCGTTCCGTGTAGGCCCTGCCCACACCATTATGGAGCCACACCCATTTTGGACAGTGCATTGTTGGCAACCTGGATCCGTGGCTTCGTTGGGTTCGTGCTACACACGAACCCTACCATCAGCTCTTACCAACTGAAATTGGGACTCATTTGACTGGGGCCACGGTTTTCCAGTCGTCTAAGGGCCAACCGATATGGTGACGAACCCAGGAGAGGCGTTGCAGGCGATGTGGTGCTGTTAGCAACGGCACTCCCGTCGGTCATCTAGTGCCGTAGCCCATTAACGCCAAATTTCGCCGCATTGTCCTAATGGATACTTTCGTATTACTGACAACTCTACGCAAAAGCTACTACTCTCTATTGTTCAGTGAAGGTCGTCAACCATTGCGTTATCCGTGGTGAGAGGGAATACCAGAAATTTGGTTCTCGACCCCCCTTGACAGCCGGCCGCGGTGGTCAAGCGGTTCTAGGCACTTCGGTCCGGAACCACGCGGCTGCTACGGTTGCAGGTTCGAATCCTGCCTCGGGCATGGTTGTGTGTGATGTCCTTAGGTTAGTTAGGTTTAAGTAGTTCTAAGTCTAGGGGACTGATGACCTCAGATGTTAAGTCCCGTAGTGCTTAGAGCCATTTGAACCCCCTTGACGCTTGGAATACTGAATTTCCAAACGATTTTCGAAATGGAATGCTCCATGTATCTAGCTCCAACCACCATTCCGCGATCAATATCTGTAAATTCACTTTCGTGCGGTCGTTACCGTTTCGGAAACTTTTTCGCATGGACCACCAGAGTAGAAATAACAGCTCCATCAATGCACTGCCCTTTCATGCCTCGTGTACGTCATACTACCGCCCCCTGTATATCTGCGTATCGCTGTCCGCTGTCTTTTGTGACCTCAGTGTATGTCTACCCACCATATGCCTGACATGATCTATGGGTAGTAAAAAAAAAAAAAAAAAAAAAACAGGCAACGATCCGTACGTTCTCCAATGTTCTTGTGGTGTTAACTGCGAACCGGCGGTTGTGGCCGAGCGGTTCTAGGAGCTTCATTCCGGAACAGTGCGGCTGCTACTGTCACAGGTTCAAATCCTGCCTCAGGCATGAATGTGTGTGATGTCCTTAGGTTAGTTAGGTATAAGTAGTTCTAAGTCTATGAGACTGATGACCTCAGATGTTAAGTCCCATAGTGCTTAGAGCCATTTGAACAACACACACACACACACACACACACACACACACACACACACACACACATGCCCGAGGGAGGACTCGAACCTAGCCGGCGGGTGTGGCCGAGCGGTTCTGGGCGTTTCAGTCCGGAACCGCACTGCTGCAACGCTCACAACTTTTCTTAACTGCGATGTGGCGTCTTGCATTATCCTACTGGAGTATGCGATGTGGTATCATTGTCATAAAGGGTATGAGAAGGTTTACCAGTACTACTACATAATAGCTAGTATTCAGCCTCCCTTCAACTAGTCTTCCGATGACCTTTCATTTAGTCGTCTACGGTCATCTTGGCGTCGATCTGACCACCACAAACAGAAGCGAGACTCTTCTTTGAACACTACACAATACGTCTCTGTGTCCGAGTTGACTTTGGCTCTGTCGTCTGTCACATGGTATCAGCCGTAAACGACGCATGGCACATTAAGCTCTCAATTTAGCTCCCAGTAATCTGCTCCCGGTGGTCACTGGTGACGTAGTGCCCGTAACCACTGACCAGATTTTCTCCGAACTAGTCGAACTTGTCATGGTATAATCTTCCCGCAAGGTCTCATGCCTACTCTTCTTGTGACAATGTTGTCCCGAGGCCATGCGGTTGACACTCTTCTGCATTCATTGTGCTACACCCAACTATCCGTGCGACTCTCTCATGTATTCCATACCAATGATTGGCCTTTTTAGGAGTCTGAATGGTGACGATGAGCTGCAAGTGCACGCCCTCTGGACATTCTGTGTTTCGTTTCCTGCCTGAAAAATTCCATTAATGGTAGACACGCACAACAGCCGTCACACACTCTCTGGAAACCTGATCTTTACAAATGATTTTCTTAAGACGTGAAAATAAGTTCGCATAAGAGTTAAATTTTAATCAACATACACCGCAGGCACGGAAATACGGGAGTGTCAGGTGGGTATCGTTCGGTAAGAGCGCTCACGAACACTTCCCATTTTCGTTCGTGGATGAGTCATTACTATTATAGAAAGTGTAACACGTTCTTCCATAGTTTTTTTAATGTAATGAATGTCTCGATATACAAGTCGTTAAGAGTCAAAAGACTAGGACACAGTAGCTCTTACAATCAAATCGTACGTCCCACCATTTAGTTGTGCAAGAGACGTCCAGAAAGTTCGATGACTGGACAGACATCTAGACGATTACTTGTGATAAAAATAAGTGCAATGCAACGGGCGTCCAGAAATTTCGGCAACTGAACGGACAGCTAGGGGAAACCTCGTGATAAATGTAGGTGCCTGTGCGACAAAACGGAGAGAGAAGTCTGGGAACATCCCATAGCCAGCCGAAGCTATTCGAAATTAGTGAATATGATGGTTCAAATCCCTTCAGAACGGTAATCAGCATGTTGGGTTCTGTCTGACCGTCAGAAACAAAAATAACCAATAACATTTTGTATTCTAGCACAAAATAGCTCACTAGTTGTAGGTATAGCAAGTAAGCAGAGGCAGTGGAAACAGGAGGAGGAGGAGGATATTGGTGTTTAACGTCCCGTCGACAACGAGGTCATTAGAGACGGAGCACAAGCTTAGATTTTTTTTTTATAACGGGCAGAGAAAAATATCCCAACCCTGCCGGAAATCGAACCCTGGACCCTGTGATGCGGAGGCAGCAACGCTAGTCACTTTTTTTTACGCTACCCCTTTCTTTTGAGGCTGCCCCCTTTCTTTGTTTTTTTATTTTTTATTTTTTTTAGGTGCTACCCTTTTTTATTTTTTCCTATTTTTTATTTTTTTATTTTTTTTAGACGCTACCCTTTTTTCCCTTAAAAAGCCCCTTAGGAAAATGGAACTAAAAAAATAAAAAAAATAAAAAACCTAAGTGCCACCGCCACTTGTCATCCTATAACAAAAAATCTGATCCACTTCAGGCGTTGGCTCCTGAGGAAACCCACCCCAGAGAGCTGCCTATAGACCAGGGGAAGTATGGGAAATCAAGGTTAGGGCTATCCGTTGCCACTTTTTTTTATATGATTACATTTAGGGAGCGTGTACAAATGAGAATTCTAGTAACTAAGTGTTACAAGTAAGTGTTACAACAACAAAGGTGGCATAAAAGAGTAATCAAAAAAATAAAAATATAAACCACTGATGTAATTCTAACTAAAAGGTTCTTCAATAATGTAACTGGTTCCACTTGGAGCCTCGCCATCGTTATCTGAAATCTCCAATAGCGCCTTTGAAGGGCATCTGCAACGGAGGCATTCTGCTTCGCTAGTGCCTCAAGGAAAACAGTATCCTTGCAGCAGCTTGTCTCTTCCTTTGGTCATGGCTGACAAGGCAGAACGTTGAGCCGTTAGTGTGATGCGGCACAGCACATTAACCACAGCCTGGCACTCCCCAGCTGAGTGGAGTTTAGGGAAGGATGGGAAAGGAAGTCGGCCGTGCCCTTTCAAAGGAACCATCCCGGCATTTGCCTGGAGTGATCTAGGGAAATCACGGAAAACCTAAATCAGGATGGCCGGACGCGGGATTGAACCGTCGTCCTCCCGAATGCGAGTCCAGTGTGCTAATCACTGCGCCACCTCGCTCGGTGCAGTGGAAACAGCATCAATTCAGAGATACATGTGTGATACTATTTACTGAACTTCTCAAAGGTATAAAGCAAAAGACGATCGTAGAAACTCATGAAATCTCTTACTGATCTGTCATTAAAGCACTCGGGCGCTGAAGACCTTGCTGTCGTGCGCCCACAAAACCCTTCTACTACTATTAAAGCACTGGAGTAGCAGTCAGAAGGAGCAGGATTTAAAGCGTCGTGCAGACATTAACTTTCCCTTTCTGTTGCTTTCCTAAATCGCTCCAGATGAATGATGGCATCGTTATTAAAAATAGCTACATACTATTCTTGGCGTTGTCCTTGTTCAATTAAACTAGTGTGTCATTTGTAATGGCCTAGACGTCCAGCAGAAGCTTAACATTAACGTTGCTTCCAAAGTTCTTTGGAACATGAGGATAGTGTGATTTAGTGATTGAAATGGCTTTCAACGCATTGTTATAAGCATACCGCTGTTGCAAAATAAATACAATTTGGTAAGGTAGGTACCTTACGCAACCGCCTTTGCGTCCAAAGACGTATTACCAGTGCCGTGGTAGCACAGTAACCGAAGGTAGGCCGTTCCGACCCGGGTGGTGGAAAGATTTTTTACCTGCAAGAGCAGAGGAGATGTTCACATACACTAACTGACCACCTGATTATGCCACAGACGTTTATGTTATATGCTCAACGTTTTGTGAATAAAGGGTATAAGCCAGTGTTGAAAGCAACAGGGCTAAAAAAAAAAAAGATGCCCATGACATGAGTACACCACGTTCTATCATCAGATTCATCAGTTCCTTTTCCTTCATCCACTAGCAGTAACAATACAAATGAACGATGCCCTTCATAAAAGCCTTAAATAATGCTGAAACCAGCTTACGTTCATATTCTCGCCCAATTGAACTGGCCCGCATCTCGTGGTCGTGCGGTAGCGTTATCGCTTCCCACGCCCGGGTTCCCGGGTTCGATTCCCGGCGGGGTCAGGGATTTTCTCTGCCTCGTGATGGCTGGGTGTTATGTGCTGTCCTTAGGTTAGTTAGGTTTAAGTAGTTCTAAGTTCTAGGGGACTTATGACCACAGCAGTTGAGTCCCATAGTGCTCAGAGCCATTTGAACCAGCCAACCAACCAACTGAACTGGAGCTCCGTTAGTAATTTTGTCTGTGTCAACGGCACTTTAAATTTCTTTCCTTCATTCAGATCTGCCAGAATACGGCGGGAAGAAAACTCATTTGTGCTTTAGGTCACAGCAAGATCAGAAAGTTTTTGCCGACGTCGACAATCTCAGCCCGGGAATATACAATATGCGTCTGTGAAAATAGTGGTGTGTCTCATGGGGTTGACCGCTGGTGGCAGAGCAGAACACTTTGGAAGCTTCTTTTAGTCCATAGTACGTTAGTTTTCGCGTGTAGGACGGTCCATTTTACGACTTAAGTGATATTGTATGGGCACGCCAATTTGCTGTCACATCAGTTCACAATGAAAAGTCAAATGTCGAGAAATATGTGCTGTTAGTTAATTCCACATGTCACAATACGAGGGAACCTGGTTGGTGATTGGGAAATTTTACAGCACTTATTCTATGACTTCCATTATGTCAATGCATATTTCAGAATTGTTTAGGATTTCTGAAGACATTTGGTCCGAGGAGCAGTGGCATTATCCTCATAACTGCTAACTAATCGTGGACTCGTACTTCATCAGTTACTTTTAATTCAAAAAATTAACTAGTTAATCTGTACCGTCATAATGGTTTAATACAATATGTCGTTGACAAACCTCTACCAGTGAAACAGATCGATACTCACATTCCGGAACACTGTTGTAATCTGTCTGAATGTTTCTTACAATGTGTCCATCAAGGCAGAGTGAAAGATTCGTAAAATGAGTAAAGATTTTCTTTAGTTGGCAGTTTGTCCGAAGTATCTGGTAGCATCCAGGGTGGATCTTATTATTTTGATCTTTCCAACAACTCCAAAGAATTTTTATTACATTTCCAGAGATATAATGCTACTTTGGAATATATTAACGCAATATAAGCCATCTTCTTGGTGTAATTAATTCTGAGAGAGTTTAATGCATGCTGCAATTATTGTATGCATTGTTGTCAGCGGTCGTGTTATCTGAGGCTTTATTGTAAGGATGACCAGTAGATAAATTGTTCCCCAACAAGTTTAACAAACAACTTACTGACTTCTTGCGACTTCTCACGAAAGCATCTCTCACTGACTGAATTGTCTGCGCACTAGGTCCAGGCCAGGTCTATGGAGATCACGGACTCTCCCTGTTTTCTTTAACTTGGCATACCACATCTGGTGGCTGTCTATGGTACGCCGTCTGGAATTTTCTCACAACTGATTTTGGTGACTGTGTCTCGTGATACCAGAGGACATATTGGAATTTGTCCTTGTTTAAGTACATGTTGTTTCCAAATGGTGTGGGATTCCAGTGTTATTACGTCACGGGGTCCTGTGACAAAGTAACAGTAAGTATGCACGTACACAAAATCTTGAATATATTACATGAAATTAAAGATAAACAGTATTTGTCCATGTGTCATATTTTATGACTCCTGAATGTTTGTGATCAGTGTAATGAAAACTCTCTTTGCTGTTGAACAACTACTTATTCCTCATAGCGAGGACACACTTCAAAAATTATATGTAAATTAAATACCACTGCCAAGAGCTACGACTTGACAATTTCGACCCAAAAACAATAGTCGTGGCTTTTAAAGATCAAGACCTGGACCCAAGTACTATTTTAATAAACGAACAAAAAATACAGAGAGTGAATGAATCATGCTTCTTCGGAAATACCATGTCTTCACAAATAAAACAGAAAAAATAAAAAATTAAAATACTGAATTTTATTCATGAGTTCATATAAAAAACACTGAACAAACGATGAGGAAAGAAACCCTAATAAAGTTCAACTAAACATTGAAAATAAAGTCTATAGTTTTTGGTGGTTAGACTTGAACATTATCAGCTGGAAATGGATGAAGAATAAATGCCGCAGAAATGAGGTTTTGAAGAAGATCAGCTGACTATAGACTGTCTGACGTGATAAGGAATACAGCAATCAGACAAGACCTAGGACTTATCAGCATACATGAACAATTCAAGGAATATAGACATAAATGGAGAGATAACGTCACAAGAATCATTGCCTAAAATAATAATGAATTATTGACCAATAGAACAATAAGCGATAGGTAGACTAAGAAAGAGATGGAGAGATCAAATACAAACTAACCATAGACAACAGAGGCACTGAACGAAACGACGTAACATGCAAATTCTTAGCACATGAAGAAAGAATAAGAAGAAGAACTGTTGTATAATATTATCTGCAGGAAAAATTGCAAATAATTTCAGGGTGCAGTTAATAATTGTTTCGCTTGCTATATTTATAATTCAAACAAAATATTTCATCCTGTTCATCTTTGCTGAGAAGAGAAACATGTGACTTACGAAGTTACATGATGGATTAGTGAGGATCGCCAAAGGTACACTGAATAAAGGCGAAAAAGCTGGTATCCGACTACACGTACTGCAGTACGAAATCTAAAATCGACCTATACCTATAAATTTAGGCGTGTGTAATCGTCTTTCACTTGAACAGAACAGTAAATAACAAAGAAACTAAGAGATTATTCTAGATGTTACGAAGACGGTAGCAACACGATGGTGTCAGTCAGTCAAGGAATAAACTGATTATGGAAAAAAATCTTACGAATATCTAATCTTTAATCTCGTTGTTCCTGTACACATTAATGTATAACGCCAAAGCTTAATTTTATAACGAGGTTTCAAAAATTTTTCCTACGTTTGATTCAAACTTAAATTGGCTGTCGATTTTCCATGGCGACTCTTACAGACAGAAGAAACATCCTCAAGACAAAAAAACAAAACATAAATTCTGTTCGAAATCAGTTACGTGGCTACTCGTACAAATTAAAATAAGTTTCTGTCGTAATCGTGTACATGGAATTCAGCACAGACTACACAAACCCCGTTGTTAGTTAGACGCAAGTGGATGATCCTCAACGATTCAAATGATTTGCGAAACACTAAAGACCTTCTTTGGAAAATGGATATAAACTGGCAGTGTTTACTTAAGCTCAATTAAAATGAGGACTAACGTGCCACATAAGTCAGTACAAAGGCTGTAAATGACCGGCGTATGACCGAAACCGATAATGATTGTTATCATATTATAAATTTCATTGTGTCTAAAATAAGAAAGTATAAAATCGGAAATCCTACTAAACATGCTACTTAAAAGAAATAAAGCGGCATAGATTCCACTTTGCCTTCCGCATCGCATTACTGTTCTCTTACCCGAATTCTTGACTACGGTATACTAAGATTTTGAATGTGGTCCGATGAACCCTCTGCCAGGCACTTGAATGTGATTTGCAGCGTATCAATGTATACAGGGTGTTACAAAATGGTACGGCCAAACTTTCAGGAAACATTCCTCACACACAAAGAAAGAAAATATGTTATGTGGACATGTGTCCGGAAACGCTTACTTTCCATGTTAGAGTCATTTTATTACTTCTCTTCAAATCACATTAATCATGGAATGGAAACACATAGCAACAGAACGTACCAGCGTGACTTCAAACACTTTGTTACAGGAAATGTTCAAAATATCCTCCGTTAGCGAGGATACATGCATCCACCCTCCGTCGCATGGAATCCCTGATGCGCTGATGCAGCCCTGGAGAATGGCGTATTGTATCACAGCCGTCCACAATACGAGCACGAAGAGTCTCTACATTTAGTACCGGGGTTGCGTAGACAAGAGCTTTCAAATGCCCCCATAAATGAAAGTCAAGAGGGTTGAGGTCAGGAGAGCGTGGAGGCCATGGAATTGGTCCGCCTCTACCAATCCATCAGCCACCGAATCTGTTGTTGAGAAGCGTACGAACACTTCGACTGAAATGTGCAGGAGCTCCATCGCGCATGAACCACATGTTGTGTCGTACTTGTAAAGGCACATGTTCTAGCAGCACAGGTAGAGTATCGCGTATGAAATCATGATAACGTGCTCCATTGAGCGTAGGTGGACGAAACTAAAATGAGCTCTAACATGGAAATTAAGCGTTTCCGGACACATGTCCACATAACATCTTTTCTTTATTTGTGTGTGAGGAATGTTTTCTGAAAGTTTGGCCGTACCTTTTTGTAACACCCTGTATGCAGAAGGTGACAAAATCGTGGTATGCTTCTTAATATCGTGGCGGAGATCCTTTACCCCGGAGTAGTGCAGCATATCGACATAGCGTGGACTCAACAGTCCGCCCCAATAGCTGAGTGGTCAGCGTGATAGATTGCCGTCCTACGAGCCCGGGTTCGATTCCCAGCTCGGTCGGGGATTTTCTCCGCTCAGGGACTGGGTGTTGTGTTGTCTTCATCATCATTTCATCCCCATCCGGCGCGCAGATCGCCCAATGTGGCGTCGAATGTAATAAGACCTGCACCAAGGCGGCCAGACCTGACCCGTAAGGGGCCTCCCGCCCAATGACACCAAACGCTCATTTCTATTTCCATGGACTCAGCAAGTCTTTGGAAGTCCCCTGCAGAAATGTTAAGCCATGCTGCCTCAGTAGCCGTCCACAATTGCGAAAGTGTTGCCGGTACAGGATTTTGTGCACGAACAGATCTCTCGATTATGTCCCACAAATATTAGATGGGTGGTCAAATAATTCGTTCGAATTGTCCAAAATGTTCTTTAAACCAATCGCGAACGATTGTAGGCCGGTGACATTACACATCGTCATCCATAAAAATTCCGTCGTTGTTTGGGAACATGAATGGCTGCAAATGGCCTCAAAGTATCCGAACATAACCATATCCAGTCAATTATCGCTTCATTTGGACCAGAGGATCCAGTCCATTCCATGTAAACAAAGCCCACACCATTATAGAGTCACCACCAGCTTGCAAAAATGGTTCAAATGGCTCTGAGCACTATGGGTCTTAACATCTATGGTCATCAGTCCCCTAGAACTTAGAACTACTTAAACCTAACTAACCTAAGGACGTCACACAACACCCAGTCATCACGAGGCAGAGAAAATCCCTGACCCCGCCGGGAATCGAACCCGGGAACCCGGGCGTGCCAGCTTGCACAGAGCCTTGTTGAAAACTTGGATCTTTTGCTTCATGGTGTCTGCGCCACCAACTAAACTCAGGACTCATCTGATCAGGTCACAGTTTTCCAGTCGTCTAAGGTCCAACCGATATGGTCACGAGCCCAGGAGAATCGCTGCAGGCGATGTTGTGCTGTCAGCAAAGGCACTCGCGTCGGTCGTCTGCTGCCATAGCCCACTAACGCCACATTTACCCACACTGTCCTAACTAATACGTTCATTTTACGTCCCCCACTGATTTCTCTGATTATTTCACGCAATGTTGCTTGTCCGTTAGCACTGACAACTCTGACGCAAACGCTGCTGCTCTCGGTCGTTAAGTGAAAGTCGTTGGCCACTGCGTTTTACATGGTGAGAGGTAATGCATGAAATTTGGTATTCTCGTCACACTCTTGAACCTGTCGGTCTCCGAATATTGAATTTTCTAACAATTTCCGAAATGGAATGTTTCACACGTCCAGCTCCCACCACTATTCTGTTTTCAGAGTCCGTTAAATCCCGTTGTGCGGGACACCTTTCCACATGAATCATCTGAGCACGAATGACAGCTCCCCTTGTGTACGCGATACTACCACCATTTATATATGTTCATATCGCTATCCCATGACTTTTGTCACCTCAGTATTAGAGATGGGCAAACTCGTTCATCCTTGGGAACTAGTTCACTGCTGATCGTTCTTTTTTTGGGAACCGTTCATTTTTACTCGTTCACCGTTCATTTGTGCTTGGTATATGGTTCTTATGAAAAACTGAAAACTAGTAGTGTAGGTGACTGAAGGAAGGAGGGCACCAAGAGAGGCCACTTGCCTCCCCCCTGGAGTGTAGAGGTTTTATTCATTACAGAATTCTTACACACTTTTAGAAGTAATTTCCGTGATTCTGCAGAACCTCTCGTTTAGACAACTGTAGCGTTGCGTGGCTGATCGCAGAGAAATAATATAGGGTGGCGCACGGAAAACCGGCCCCGAGTACAGACTGCTCGCCAATTACGGACGATGTGTTGCCCGTTACGGGCAGATACAACAAGCAGACAAACGTGTAATAATTAGGCAGTGAAGAAATAACAAGCTAATGCAAGCAACAATTGCTAAACAATCGATGACGATGTGTAGAGAGCTGGAGAAGAGAACATGAAAATCTCACGCGACGCGTATGGGCTATAGCTCATGTAGTCTTGTAAACCTGTTGGTGGCTGTTTCCCAACTTAATAGACCACAAGTGTCTTGTATAAAATTCTTCGTTTCGACTTCCACTACATAGCTATGCTACGTTGTAAACATTAATCGTTTACACCCTATGTATACTTCACGTTGTCTTTGAGTTCGTAGGCGAAGTAGAGACTTTATGGAAGCATAAAATAAAATGTGGTTTTCTCATCATACTTGCGTCACACGCTTAGTAAAAATTAGGTTTTTATGTTGCATTATTAAAGTTAATGCAGCAATAATAAAAATAATTAAGTTCGCAGTAGTAAAGTTTTTGGTTTGGAAGCTCCTTCTGAACAAATGTTTTTGAGATAATAAGTAAATACGATTTTATGGCAATCTGTCTTTCCAAATGGAGAGGCACCGCTTTTCCTACTGAGCCAAAATGGCCCACAATCCACTTTTTTTTTTCAAGGAAACCTAACTAGCAGGTACTGCAAAATAGAAACAGCCAAACTTAAAAATAATTAGAGCTTTCCTAAATGTAATGTTTTGTATATGAAAGATACACGAAAATCGTTTTATATGAATTTTCTTACACTTAAAACTAAGCAAATTATTGAAAGTTACTTGCAAAATCAAGTCGATGAAACCAAAAAATATATGAATAACAAAAAAAACTTGCCTTGTTATAAGTATGTCTTCTGCTGTTCATTGATATAATGAAGTGAGCTGATATGCCCTTTTGTTACCTGAAAAGACCTAACTATTAGATACAACATATTTTTTATGTAATTTACGTAACTATAAAACACTTTTTAATTACCGGACGTGGACGCTGAATAGCCAGAACCAAGCGCAAGAACAGTTTGGAACACATGTAAAATGGGCGAACGCAGTGAACGAAACGAACGACTGGATACTGAACAACTAAGAGCAGTCGGCAGTGGAACTGAGACAGGTGGTCATGCGAAGAACGACTAGTTCGGCCGAGGGAGACCGAGACTGAGACGAGCACGCGGCCGAAGCTGGAACGAGAACTGCCGAAATGACCGCAGCGACCGAAGTGAACTAGTGAACTACGAACCGATCGTTCCTCGTTCCCGATAATTATAAGTAGTCCGCCGCGACCGAAGTGAACTATGAACCGATCGTTCCTCGTTCCCGGGAACTATAAGTAGACCGCCGCGACCGAAGTGTACTATGAACCGATCGTTCCTTGGAATTCGTTCCTCGGTCCTTTCGTTCATCTTGGTGAACCGTTGCTTTGCACCCGTTCGTTCGCGAATTACCCATCTCTACTCAGTATGCTAACTGAAAACTACACTAACAGAATTCTATTGTTGCTACACAGCTATCTTATACCAAGCAAGTCTCGTGTGTGTATTAACGAACAGCTCTTAGGGATATTCGTTACATTCTGAAATGCACTGCGTGTTTAATGGGACCATTACGAGTTTGTCGTCAGTCAGGCTGGGAATCAAATTATTCTGAGATGCTGCCGTGATTGATTTCGGACGAAGAGTCGTTCGTGATTTATTTGTACGCTTGGTGGCAAATTGCAGAAGAGACGTTTGATTGCGTTGTCCTGTCTCACAGCGCACGTGCGGCCACAAGCGGCGCAGCGGGGGACTTCGGTCACACGTCAGCCAATCAGGCAGCACGGTCGCTGACAGCCCGCCGGTGTCGAAACCTATGAATGTCACCGCGACTCCCCGCTGAATGCGACTGACTCAGAAATAGCGCACATAAGGCGCCTAATGACGAGTTATGCGCCAGTGGCACCCGCTAAAACGTACACAATGATGCAAGGTCTCAGGTGAGGCAAGGCATCGTGGGTCACGTGTATATGCTCCTGAAAATAATTTAACCAGCATTTTATGACTATCTGAGCACTTATCCCGGGAAAAGTTAGTGCCCTCTACTCACACTTGAATTTTCACAACTTGACCTCTAGACCCGAATATTACTTACAACACACTTTTTCCCATTATTCGTGTCGAGGAGCCTATGCAATATCCGGCTGCGTTGTGACATGTTGAATGTCGCCTTCTATAGCTTCAGTGAAAGCAGAGAAATACCAGACGCAATGGGTAGTGAGTCATCTCAAAACAAAATAAAAGTGCCGCGATTGCTATTAATTAAGAGAAAAAATAATTACTCATAATTGTAAGAAGATTTGAGACACAGGCCGTGTACCATTTTAGTTATTTTTTATGTTAGGCAGATCAGCCGTCACTATTTAACCAGAAAATGTTTGGTTTACAAATTTAATGTCAGGTCACTGCTGTATAACTAGTGCATGTGAATGTTGGATTTAACAGTGGGCAACAGTAGTTTTTACAGTGGTAACCAAATATTTCGGGACAGTCCGTCTGCAACAACTATGTCTGCGCTGCAATCCTGTATACAAACATCTGAAATCACAACAAAAGGGCAGTGATTGCTATTAATCAGAGGAAATAAAGCGGTATTTGTAAGTGTGAAGAATTGTAAGGCATCGACCATGAACATGATGAATTAAATCTTCCGCACTGGCTATAAAATACTATACAAGAGTATTTACGAAACTGTCTACAGCATGGTAAGACATTCAAGCACTATTACAACTGAAGCTATGACGTGTTAATGTGGAATTTCAGTTAGTTCGCATAATTATACGGTAGTCAGAAATCATCCGGCTTCCTATCACTTATATGTGTTCTGCGGTCCCAGTCACTTTCATCATGGAAACACATTTAGCATGCTGTATGATAGTATCTTGACTGTGAACAATGGAACTAGGCTCTAAGCAGTCACTTTGTCGCGTCACGACTTTTTTTTAAAAAAAACTATGAGTACACAGCTCTCAATGATATATGACGCATTGTTGTAGTACACATCTATTTTCAAGGCATTGTATTTCTGTAATATTTTAATTCCCTGTAGAGATCACCTGAAGATGATTCTCTATTAGTGAGAAACCGGTGGTGACTTTAATTGAAAGTATTTTAACAGCCACAGTGGAAAATTTTGTTCGCCATGTGGACTTTCTGCTCTGTTTTCCCGACCTTTAAAACAAAATGTTCGATTATAAGTAACTCAGCTATCATTGTATAATCAAAAACATATAGTTAGCAGAGGAAATGCTTGGATAAAAAAAATAATTAACGTCAGACATCTGTGCCTAGGTTTGTGTGTACGGCTGAATACACTGATGTGATGGGGATACCTTTGGTAATACATATACTCTGGCGACGAGTCGGCGTCAGAATTATACGAGTATTTCTGCTGCGACAGGAAGGCCGAAAGAGATACCGCGCGTCCGCACCAATAACTCGGCTTTGATGAAGCACTCATCTAAGTGAGATCGATGACTATCGAGCTAAAGGCGTTTTTCTAAGAAGTTGATGGTAGCCATTCAACGCTGACGTGAACACTCGTTGCTCCATTTGGCGTCTCAGGGATGATAACCAAAGTTTACTTAATTCACATAACTATTTTATTCCTCTAGCTCACAGCTTGATTCACATTGGCGGAGATGTTAACGATTTTCCTCCAGTCAACGCTGAGCGTTCCTCTTCCACTTTAGAGCTATTTTGGTGTCTCTCTCTTCACATATGTACTTCGCCTTTCGTCGCCAGCGTCTCTCACAAAGGTTTAAATCTCCTCAGCCTCGTTGGTTCAGCCTTTAGCGAGATATAATCATTGGCCTTATCGGGTCTTGACCAACTGTTTTAAATCGACGCTGCTGTAGCGCGTAGCTCCTGCTCACTGCTGTTCGTCGCTCAGTGACTATTGTTTATTATTTTGTGGCATTACAGAACATACACGAATACATATTCAATGTGTTTACAGGGTAATGTTTAAACATGGAAAGCAAATCGCAGCACTCCTTGTCACGTTACGCATGGATTAAGCAGTTCTCCATAATATGTCTTATCGTCTGTTACTTTGCACTATAGTTCCACACAGGACTTTCAAAACAACACTCTTTCTTCTATATGTGCCAACATCTACCTCGCCTGTTCGAAAGTGTTTGAGTGTCCATCATTCGCGACGGGGATGATGAAACTTGGTATGGTTTTGAAGTACCGGGGGATTCTAGGATGAATATTGATTCCAGCGTTCTTTCTGTCGAAAACGCCCGTTAACCAACGCAAGGTGGCATGCGTGCCTTCAGGCATACAGTTCGTGGGTTCTGGTTCAAATGGCTCTGAGCACTATGGGACTTAACTTCTGAGGTCATCAGTCCCCTAGAACTTAGAACTACTTCAACCTGAACTGTAGCGCCTAGAACCACTCGGCCACTCCGGCCGGCGTGGGTTCTGGAAAGCGCTATTTAGAAATGAGTTATTATGAGACTCTGAGGTCTTAAGAATTTGTATTTTGGCAGGTTTTCTTCTGTGATGCGAAGGAATATTATTCGACAGAAAAGGCAACCACTCAATGGGAGTGCCAATAATGCTTCTCATTGCCTCATTCAGATGTACAACTATCTTAGTTGTATGTGCGCTGTTTTCTCATTCAAGAGGACTAGCAACCTTCTATGTAGAAAAGGGAAACCTCTGTGAAAGGCAAGTAAACTCTGAAGCATTCGTTACGGTCGGTACTGAATTAATTATCATGGATAGGAATCTCTAAATTTTCGCTCATCACTCGGTGGTATGACAACACTAATTATACACGCCTTTTCACGTGGTTTTACAATCCTAACATTCAGTCAAACAAGTTAAACAGTATGCCCGAAAGGAGACACATGCATTTTACGGGAAGAGCTATCCAATCAATTTACAGTTACCTTAATTATTTTTCTTGGTAGTTGGGACAACTCCCCAACCGACCAGGTTCTACGTTTTAATAAAAACGAAGTGGTAATGTAGTTTGTTGTCCTCACCAAATTGATAGAGCTGCTAAAGACAGAATGAGCCAGCTGATACCCCACTTTTCAGAGTGTTTTACATAAAGAAGAATATACTCGAATTTTTTGTGCTCCAATAGGAGCATTTTTCCGCTGGTAAAAAGTATCCGCTGATTTGCATGCGAACAAGAAAATCTTGTATTGCATCAAGTTAATTTTTCTGGAGTGTAGCTTGGCTGTCCGATAACATACTGCAGATAACGTTTCATAATTTAACTATTAATGCTTCAATTGGTAGGCACTAACTTTATCTGAAGCAGCAACCGCTTTTGTCCGCGACTAGGCTGCAGAGAACATACGTCATTTTAAGCCCTCTAACTCAATTACCGACTACTTCTAGTCCTGAACAAACGCCGGACGCCGTGTAGGCAAAGAACAGAACAAGCAACAGTCGTGCTAGTTGGTGAATATATCTTAAATATCGTCACTTCACATAAACATTAGCTTTTAAGAAGGTGACAGCTGACTAATAATTCTCCGACAATCTCAGTCTGCTTGTTCGTATTATCTTTCTGCCAGCATCTTCCTCATAGCACATCACTAATGCCTCTACTTGATTAGTGTCTTCTGCAGCTACTGTACCTTGCTCCAATCGTTACTCACGGCTGAACTGTTTACTCTCTGTTCTACGTCTCCCCAAGCCCACTTTCGACAGCATCAAACCTTTCGACCTCTTATGACCAACTGGATGCAATGAACGTGCATTTGGTTATACCGTAACAGATGTTGGAAGCAGGTTCCCATTTCTCAGCCCTTTAAAGTGGCGAGCCAAACTCAGATATTTCTTCACGCTGTTATGGTGATCTTTCCATGGTGTGATGTACTGTTAGGCGATCGCGTTTTGCGCTGATTCGACTGCAAAGCGTCGTTCTGTCAGTCAGAAACTGGAAACATCCGGTGCCTGCGACACTGTTCGCGTGAGGGCCGTCTCGAAAACCACCAGACAGGAGGGGTATAGGAGCATCACATACTGAGATTATTATCAAACAATGTTCTCAAAAAGCACAAATTAAATATGACAGTACCATTTGCAACATATGATTTTAAAAACTAAAGAATGAGAGTGTACACTGCTGGCCATTAAAATTGCGACACAAAGAAAAAAAAGCAAATAATGAGATGTTATTTCCCGTGTATAGGCCTATACAGTGCAGTAGGAAGAACATATGATTAAATTTGGGAGTAACTCGGGGATAAAAAGGCTGCGAAATTTAGCACACAGAGGTTGTACCTCTGGCAACAACAATGGCCCTGGACTGTCTTGAGTACCGATCAGATGACTGATACAGCTACGTCATTCTATGCTGCTTCAACTTTAAGCAAGAGCTCATCGATCGTTGTGCCTGGCAGTTAATGGTGTGCCAGTGGCTCGGCAACCCATGACCAGATGTTTTTACTGGGTGAGAGCTTTGGGCCAAGACAACACTTGAATACCCTCTCCGCTTCGAGGTACGTCTGGACAGCACAGCCAATGAGCGATCTTGCTTCTTCTCGTTGAGAGACAACATAATTGAGACTTGGAAGATAGGGCACAACTACCGGTCTTAACACATCAGAAATGTAACGGCTGTTGTCCAAATTACGGCTTCGAGAACCAGAGATTGTCATGTTGCGTACCCAATGGCACCCCATAACATCAAGCCACGTGCCGGGCCTGAATGATAATGACGAATGCAGCTAGGTAAGGTTCGTTCGCTTCATAGATACTATACACGGATACATCCATCGTGGCCGGCCGCGGTGGTCTAGCGGTTCTAGGCGCTCAGTCCGGAACCGCGCCACTGATACGGTCGCAGGTTCGAATCCTGCCTCGGGCATGGATGTGTGTGATGTCCTTAGGTTAGTTAGGTTTAAGTAGTTCTTAGTTCTAGGGGACTGATGACCACAGATGTTAAGTCCCATAGTGCTCAGAGCCATTTGAAACATTTGAACATCCATCGTGATGGATATAGTCACGATGATTAAATATCTAGGAGTAACGTTGCAAAGCGATCCGAAATAGAACGAGCACGTAAGGGCGGTAGTAGGGAAAGGGAATGGTCAACTTCCGTTTCTTGGGAGAATTTTGGGACTGTAGCTCATCTATAAAGAAGTCCGCGTATAAAACACTAGTGCGATCCTTTCTTGAGTACTGCTATAGTGTTTGGGATCTCCACTATGTCGGTTTAAAAGAAGACGTCCAAGCAATTCAGAAGCAAGACGCTAGATTTGTTACCGATAAGTTCCATTAACAGGAGGGTATTACGGAGATGCTTCGTGAACTCAAATGGGAATCCCTTGAGGAAAGCCGCTGTTATTTTCGCTAAATACTATTGAGAAAATCTAGAGAGCTGATGTTTGAGGCTGAACGCAGAACGGTTCTGTTGTCGGCAATGTACATTCCGCGTAAAGACCGAGAAGATAGGATAAGAGAAATTACGGCTCTTGCGCAGGCGTATAGACGGTCGTTTTCCCGTCGCTCTGTTTGCGAGTGGAACAAGAAAGCCAATGTCTTGTAGTGACACAAGGTACACTCCGCCACGCACTATACGGCGGCTTTCGGAGTGTGTATGTGGATGTAGATGCTGAACGCAGAACTGAAACTCGTCTGAAAGGATGTGGTGTCACCTGAGTGTCCAGTGTCGGCTGCCACATAAAAGAAAGTCGAAATAATGGTCGACTTCTGACGCTCCACACGTATCGCACTATGGGTGTGGATATTTGTCTTAATGCAAACAAACCCATTTATTGACCCAAGGTTCTGGTGTGGTCCTTCGATTCCACACGGCCAAGTGAACATTAGGTCATCCTCTCAGGCGCTAGTCGCTTGGAGCCGTTGAGATTCCCCACGGCTTTGAGTTTGGCCCTCCTGCACCCATCGATTCCATATTCTCATGACAGTCTTGGTATCCTGACTAATGCAAGCAGTAATACTGCGGGACGATAAAATGCTGGATCATGAACCTGCCACTGTCGAATTCCGATACTTGTTGGTAGACGTTTCTCCATCTTTCTCGAGGCGTAAGACGATTTTCTGAAAAATATCCAATATTCGCAAGTGATTTCTGAATGAGAAACCCGTTGCGTAATCTGTCTTTATACACACAACGTATTTGATGTCATTCCTACGTACTTTGTGTGATTGCATTGAAACGCTGATCATTTTCATATCCAAGCAATTAGCACCTTCGGTGCCAAAGTGATTTTTATTCCATGCTGCCTTCATGGCGTAGCAGTTTTTATACCTAGACATGTACTTGTTAAAAATATTACATATTAATTATAATTACAATAATATTAATTAATTAATTAATTAATACAGATTGGAATTTAGTAACATTACTTAGAATAAGAACTGTGAACTAAGGTTTCTTAAAATCAGATTCAGAAGAAATAAAATTCTCAATTTATACTAGTTTCATGAAAGTTCAGTTTCATAAAGCGAGAAGATACGCGTGATACTCATCAAGGAATATGTAGCCTTCTGTATCCGGACACCTGGCTGAAAATGACGTACAAGTTAGTGACGCCTTCCATCGGTATTGCTGGAATTCAATATGGTGTTTGTCGACCCTTAGCCTTGATGACAGTTCCACTCTCGCAGATATACGTTCAAGCAGGTGCTGGACGGTATCATGGGGAGTGGCATCCCAATCTTCACGGAGTGCTGCGCTGAGGAGAGGTACCGATGTCATTCGGTAAGGACTGGCACGAAGTCGGCGTTCCAAAACATACCAAAGGTGTTCTATAGGATTCAGGTCAGGACTCTGTGCAGACCAGTCCATTACAGGGATGTTATTGTCGTGTAACCATACAGTCAAAGGCCGTGCATTATGAACAGGTGCTCGATCGTGTTGAAAGGTGCAATCGCCATCCCCAAATTGCTCTTCAAAAATGGTTCAGATGGCTCTATGGGACTTAACATCTGAGGTCATCAGTCCCCTAGACTTAGAACTAAATAAACCTAACTAACCTAAGGACATCACACACATCCATACCCGAGGCAGGATTCGAAACTGCGAGCGTAGCAGCCGCGTGGTTCCGGACTGAAGTGCCTAGAACCACTCGGCCACCGCGGCCGGCCTGCTCTTCAACAGTGGAAAGCAAGAAGGTGCTTAAAACATCAGTGTAGGCCTGTGCTGTGATAGTGCCACGCAAAACAACAATGGGTGTAAGCCTCCTCCACGAAAAACACGACCAAACCATAACACTATCGCCTCCGAATTTTTCTGTTGGCACTACACATGCTGGCAGATGACATTCACCGGACATTCGCTATACCCACACCCTGCCATCGGATCGCCAGATTGTGTACCGTGATCCGTCACTCCACAAAACGTTTTTCCACTGTTAAGTCGTCCAATGTTTACGCTCCTTACACCAAGTGAGGCGTCGTGTGTGGCTTGTCAGCAGCCGCTCGACCATGAAATCCAAGTTTTCTCACCTCCCGCCTAACTGCAATAGTACTTGTAGTGGATCCTGATGCGGTTTGGAATTCCTATGTGATGGTCTGGATAGATGTCTGCCTATTACACATTACGACCCTTTTCAACTGTCGGCGATCTCTGTCAGTCAACAGACGAGGTCTGCCTGTACGCTTTTGTGCTGCACGTGCCCCTTCACGTTTCTACTTCATTAACACATCGGAAACAGTGGACCTAGGGATGTTTAGGAGCGTGGAAATCTCGCATACAGACGTATGACAAATGTTACACCCAATCACCCAACCACGTTCGAAGTCCGTGAGTTACGCGGAGCGCCCCATTCTGCTCTCTCATGATGTCTGATGACCACTGAGGTCGCTGATATGGAGTATCTGGCAGTATGTGGCAGCAAAATGCACCTAATATGAAAAACATTGTTTTTGGGGGTGTCCAGATACTTTTGATCATATAATGTATATTTAAACTTTTCTTGTTTCCATTTCGTAGAGAAGATGCAAAAAATCATAGAGTACTAAATTTTTTTGGAGCCTCCGCCCGAGATTTTCCTCAGATAGTATTATTACTCATTCGTAGTCAAAGGTGTATGCACTTGTGATGTCAGATTATGGGAGTATTCGGGCTATGACGTCAAAAGTTCATAGGTACTTTACAGTGTTAACAGGTTCCTGAATGGCTCTGCCTTCTGCTAGGACAATATTATTATGGAAGGCCAATCTTGAAAACAAATAAATAAAAAAAGAATCTGCGTGAAATTTATACTGAAATGTGTGGTCCGACCTTCGAGCAGAACTTAATCCAGCCTTCTTTCTTTGCGTCGCGTATGATCTATTTTGTCCTTCATCATGTCTATAAAATTCATGCAAGCTACACTCCATTTCTGAGTCTGTGACTTTTTTGGTTGTGGTATCCACTATTCATGCATTAAAAATACAATGTAATGTCTTTTGATATCTATAGTAGTTAATAAGTTTTTTTTCTGTCCCCGCAATCCTCCTGCATTCTTGTATTAGACACCAAGAGATTTTGACAACATGGTGGTCACTACCAATAGCGCCACTAAGTGTTCCCCAATTACATTTAAGGGACGAAATTATTGGAGTCGGTGTCATATTAATCGAGGATGAGAGTTGAGACGGAGCGCCTAATCTGGTTGCTTCTTAAGCGTTTACTAAAACTAGGCCTGCTTGGGCAGTAGGGCTCGGTAGTTCAATTACGCTGACATTGTCTAACCGATCGTTACTCATGTGACTGTCTCCTCCAAACACACATCTCTTCAGTGTATAGCTAAATGAAGTGGCTTTGGCATCATGGGTGAGACGTAATATCTATAACTTCACTATGCCAAGCTACAAAATACCTATGGAGGCACATGATCTTATATACTACAAACATGACTCCAACACATGAGCCACAACTACTCATTCAAAAAGTTTTGCAACGGTCGTAGTCTCAGTGAGTATTGTCATTTAACTTGGTTCTACTATGTAATGCTATATTGGACTGTGGTTCGCTCTCACAGCAAGCAGTGCACTACATTTGTGCCGAAGGATCGACACATACCACAAGATATTAGTGAAAGGAACATCATCTTTTTTTTCTCTTGGCTCACGTGTTATGGTAAAGTTGAAGTCATGAACATTTTGTTCTATTTTCAAGTTTTTACAGGCTAAATTATGTTTCAGTTACGTGTACAATTAAATCTCTGTTAATGGGGTAAATGGGGCCGAATAGTCTTTGATATATTCGCTGAATCACGTTTACTATAAGCTGGTATAATTTGTTATTATCATTCAACTTGTCTTGGGCCGCAGCCACTCCTACGGAAACCGCAGACGGGCAAAGATTTGGTCTCATCAATGTGATAACGCGCGTAAAAGCTGTCAACTACCAACTTGATCAAAAACTGAAATAATTTTTGTGCTCCGCACCATTACCAAAGTCGAATAAAATATTCATTATTAGATGGCTGACATGCGATTGTGATAAAAACTGGATGGTTTAGGTACAGTGTTCCCCTACAGTAAAAACATATCTGTTATTAAAATTGCAAATGAAAATGGTAACACTTGAAAGCAAGGTAAGACAATAATAATAAAATAAATACATGACCCACATGCTTGCAGTGAAATCGCCACAAGTTCTTCCGAAAAATCTACGTATACATTGTAAGTAGGCTGTTTAGGTTCTTATATTGGTAACGCCGCCGCCACGTAGCGCTCTCTGTATGAAAATCACTGGCTGTGCTGTGTGCAGTCTGTGGCTAGTTTGCATTGTTGTTTGCCATTGTAGTGTTGGGCAGCTCGACGTGAACAGCGCGTAGCGTTGCGCAGTTTGAGGTGAGCCGCCAGCAGTGGTGGATGTGGGGAGAGAGATGGCGGAGTTTTGAAATTTGTAACACTGGATATTATGAACTGCTATGTATATTATGATTTTTCAACACTATTAAGGTAAATACATTGTTTGTTCTCTATAAAAATCTTTCATTTGCTAACTATGCCTATCAGTAGTTAGTGCCTTCCGTAGTTTGAATCTTTTATTTAGCTGGCAGTAGTGGCGCTCGCTGTATTGCAGTAGTTCGAGTAACCAAGATTTTTGTGAGGTAATCGATTTGTGAAACGCATAGGTTAATGTTAGTCAGGGCCATTCTTTTGTAGGGATTTCTGAAAGTCAGATTGCGTTGCGCTAAAATTATTGTGTGTCACTTTAGTGAATGTTTGAGTACGTTCAGTTTTGCCCAGCTGTTTGAAAAGTAAATAATGTAAGAGGTTTATCAGCACAGTAATTCTAAAATTGTTCTAAGGGGACGTTTCAACATGTAGCAGAAAATATGGTGTTGAAACATTTTTCACTATTTTACTCGCTTTTAGCTGCGCAGTCACTAAGTGATTTAACCTAATACATCGAAAACGATACCATTTTCATTTGGTAACCGAATATAATGACCTAACAGTTTCACAATATGATTCATCATCAATTGAAGGGCCACAGTTAAAAAGTACACAATCTTTATTTTATGTGAAAGAAAAACAGATTGTCGGAGATGACAGTATAATCCATATTTTGTCGATACAAATGAGTAGCACAAATTAATAGGCTTACGCATAGAGAATACATTATCCCGAACGAGGTAGACAAGTTATGCCAGTGTAGCAGTGTTAACACCTGTGATAAGGTCTGGGAGAAGCAAAACTACAGCATGAGGAAAGTTATTTAGCTTTATCTCATGACTTACAGTCAGTCGATGTTTTGCTGCCATAGATGAATGGTAACATTGTAGTTTCAACTGCCAACGTTTTCGAATTCAAACAAAGTCACATTCAACTTTCATAATTTGATACTGGTTTCCATTGTAAGTACATATAGTTCTACAACTGAATTGATTCTGACAGTGAATATCAGCTTATTACCCATCACCCTTTATTCGTGACACTTATGTCATTGTACAATACATTGACTGTTGTTGTCCACTCGATCGTAGTGCCTGATTGCTTCCTGTCGTGCACCAACGATTTCAAATGGCGTCAAGAAAGCTACTCATAGTGTTCAAACCAGAAGACCTCACCGGCCACCGACTAGGACCATTACGTCCAAACCGTAGACTTGCTACTCTTTATTCAAACACCAACTCATGGCAAGCACACCCAATGGGCCGTCGCAGCATCCATTTCTGTCCACATGCCTTGGAGTGCTTGTATATAGACAGCTCCGAACAGGACCAAAAATATGTCATACACCTGGGGAAAACATGCGAATGAATGAAATATATTGTAAGGAGGCTGTTTAGGTTTTTTATGTTGGTAACGCCACGTAGCGCTTTGTATGAAAATCACTGACTGTGCTGTGTGCAGTCTGTGGCTGGTTTGCATTGTTGGAATTTCTGCTATTGTAGTGTTGGGCAGTTGGATGTGAACAGCGCATAGCCTTGCGCAGTTGGAGGTGAGCCGTCAGCAGTGGTGGATGTGGGAGGAGAGATGGCAGAATTTTGAGAGCGAACGGTCTGGACGCGTGTCCATCAGAAAGAGTAAATTTGTAATACTGGATATCATGAACTGATATATATATATATATAATATATATATATATATATATATATATATATATATATATATATATATATGAGATGACTTCTGAACATTATTAAGGTAAATATATTATATGTTCTCTATCAAAATCTTTTATTTGCTAACTATGCCTATCAGTAGGTAGTGCCTTCAGTAGTTAGAATATTTTATTTAGCTGGCAGTATTGGCGCTCGCTGTATTGCAGTAGTTCGAGTAACGAAGATTTTTGTGAGGTAAGTGATTCATGAAAGGTATAGGTTATTGTTAGTCAGGGTTATTCTTTTGTAGGGATTATTGAAAGTCAGATTGCGTTGCGCTAAAAATATTGTGTGTCAGTTTAGTATTGATCAGAATAAGTAAAGAGAGAAATGTCTGAGTACGTTCAGTTTTGCTCAGCTGTTTGAAAATCAAATAATGTAAGGGGTTTACCAGCACAGTAATTTATAATTTTCCAGAAGGGACGTTTCAATAGTTTCTCGAGCTATTCGTGCTGCTACGCTGCAAAATAGTCACACTCGCGTGTCACTGGCGTACCTTTCTCATTCCCTGATTCTTTTGTCTGTAAGGACGAGTGATGGCTTACCGAGTCTTCTGCTTCCGGAGCAGTAAAGATGGAGCGCAAGCTCGTGTAAGACGATAATTGGGGTATAAATCAGCACTATCTTTTTGACAGGTATTCGCCTTAACCGATTCCAGGTGAGACACCATCGCCGATAACCGCGCACGATGTTACGCTTCTTTCGGGATTCGGGGAGGAGCTCCGGCCCCGAATGCAATCCGCCCGACGAATTAACGACGAGGGCTACTGTGCCGAACTGCCTATGTAGCTTTTACACGGTTTCCCATATCCGAGTAGATGAATACCGTTACACGATACACGATTCGCAAATATTTAGCAAACGTACTCACGTTTCACGTGGGATAACACTAGACGCAGGCAGAAGGGGTACACAAATTCTGTCCCGGGTCGGAAGGGATGGCGACAAGAAGGGCATCTGGCCACCCTCTACCATTATCATTACCAAATTCTGAATAGCATGCCAACCTCGTGAAGACAGGGTATAAAGGTGCGGAAAAAAGAAGAACATTTTAGGTAAAATTACGAAAACGTATATTTGGATGGCCAAATGATGATTTAGAACACCGCTCCATCCGAATTTTGCCTCGAGAGTCTTCTAGAATGTCAAAAACAGCCTATCTGGCAACGGAATGACAGATCTACACAACTGGCCATTAAAATTGCTACACCACGAAGATGACATGCTACAGACGCGAAATTAAACCGAAAGGAAGAAGATGCTGTGATATGCAAATGATTAGCTTTTCAGAGCATTCACACAAGGCTGGCGCCGGTGGCGACACTTACAATGTGCTGACATGAGGAAAGTTTCCAACCGATTTCTCATACACAAACAGCAGTTGACCGGCGTTGCCTGGTGAAACGTTGTTGTGATGCCTCGTGTAAGGAGGAGAAATGCATACCATCACGTTTCCGACTTTGATAAAGGTCGGATTATACCCTATCGCGATTGCGGTTTATCGTATCGCGACATTGCTGCTCGCGTTGGTAGAGGTCCAATGACTGTTAGCACAATATGAAATCGGTGATTTCAAGAGCGTAATACGGAACGCCGTGCTGGATCCCAACGGCATCGTATCACTAGCAGTCGAGATGATAAGCATCTTATCCGCATGGCTGTAACGGATCTTGCAGCCACGTCTCGATCCCTGAGTCAACAGATGGGGACGTTTGCAAGACAACAACCATCTGCACGAACAGCTCGACGACGTTTGCAGCAGCATGGACTGTCAGCTCGCAGACCATGGCTGCGGTTACCCTTGACGCTGCATCACAGACAGGAGCGCCTGCGATGGTCTACTCAACGACGAACCTGGGTGCACGAATGGCAAAACGTCATTTTTTCGAATGAATCCAGGTTCTGTTTATAACATCATGATGGTCGCATCCGTATTTGGCGACATCGCGGTGAAAGCACATTGGAAGCGTGTATTCGTCATCGCCATACTGGTGTATCACCCGGCGTGATGATATGGGTTGCCATTGGTTACACGTCTCGGTCACCTCTTGTTCGCATTGACGGCACTTTGAACAGTGGACGTTACATTTCAGATGTGTTACGACCCGTGGCTTTATCCTTCACTCGATCCCTGCGAAACCCTAAATTTCAGCAGGATAATGCACGACCGCGTGTTGCAGGTCCTGTACGGGCCTTTCTGGATACAGAAAATGTTCGATTGCTGCCTTGGCCAGCACATTCTCCAGATCTCTCACCAATTGAAAACGTCTGGTCAATGGTGGCCGGGCAACTGGCTCGTCACAATACGCCAGTCACTACTCTTGATGATCTGTGATATCGTGTTGTAGCTGCATGGGCAGCTCTACCTGTACACGCCATCCAAGCTCTGTTTGACTCAGTGCCCAGGCGTTCTCAAGGCCGTTATTACGGCCAGAGGTGGTCGTTCTGGGTACTGATTTCTCAGGATCTATGCACCCAAATTGCGTGAAAATAGTAATCACATGTCAGTTCTAGTATGATGTAGTTGTCCAATGCATACCCATTTATCATCTGCATTTCTTCTTGTTGTAGCAATTTTAATGGCCAGTAGTGTAGTTCATCTCTTGAAAGTTGATCATTGTGTTAGGACGCACATTTGCCATTAATATCTTTTACTTGTTTACATTTATATAATAGCGACACAGTCTGCATGGTTCACAGTCCAGGATAGTCGATAGCTGCAGATGTTTTCTCCGGAGAGACCATCCCTTTCCCACACGGTCTCTGAACCGAACACAGGTGTAAAGCTTGGATCGGCATAGCTTGTGTAATGCACAAACGAAATATACGGAGAATCTGCGCGCGTGACGAACGCCAGAAAGAACTTGCTTTCACTGGCACGGCTGTCTGAGATCTCCACGCAGTTGACACCAGAGGAGGAACGCCACGCGGGGAGTCACGTAGCGGAATCCAACAACAGCCCATGGTTGCGAAGCATCGTGAGAGAGCACTTTTCTCCTGCCAGCTCGCGTACAATAGCTGATGCGCAATCATTTCAATAACTTTCGTAAAGTAATGAATAATAATTTAAATAATGCTGTCAGTCAAGTCTTATTAAATGTGCTAGGCAATATTTTAAAATCGTACTAAGCGAACCCTACTCCTGTTGCGAAATCACCCTCAGGTTCACGGAAAGATAATGTGAGTGTTGAGACAGAAAACGTAAATGTTTTTAATTTCTTTCTAACACCTGAATACAATCTTCCGGTTTTCCTGGCACTTAACGGCTGTCGCTTACAACGGATCTACCTCCCGTTCTCTCACCTGCCTTGTTCGTAACTTCCGTTACGCAAAATGCATTTCAAAAGTGAGCTTAACTCATTGTTGAACTTCTGTGTCCTGGCCTGCAAGATATGTACTGATGCCTTCTGCAATTTCCCCAACCATAGCGTGGACTATTATAGCATCTGACAAAAAGCCATAGTATGCCCCATTTATTTAGAACCTGGCATATATTTTTTTTCTCGTTGTGCCTACACCAAATGTGAGCTTGACCTACGGAAATAAGGCTACAGTTTCATGTGCTTTCAATAAAGAGGTCATAAGAAAGCAAGCTGGCAGTGTAAGACTCTGATACTTAGGTCAAAAATTCACTTATTTGTGGGTGTACTCTTCTGTGAGGACAATGAAGTGTGTCCAACGTTTGTCCAATGTAGATTCCGCAAGTGCGACTCTGGGAAGTAGGCAAAGTACACGTCCAGAGCTGCCAATACCACTTCATAGGATTCAAAATGTTTTCCAGATACAATTTTTTTGAGATGTGGGAATAGATAAAACTCAGAGCTTCTGTAATCGTGCAATTAGATGCGATGTTCCTATAATTTGTACTTCAAATCCTTTATTTCTTTCAATGGCTAGTTACTTTAATGAGCAGTTGCATTTTTTACATCTACATTCACATTTATATCTGCATATATACTCTGCAAGCCAATGTATAGAATATGGTGAAAAGTTTTACGTGCCAATTTCAGCGATCTTTTGTCAAATACCGTTCGTTTATCGAGTGGGAACCAACATGTTTTCGTATGAACAACGTCACCATCGTTCAGCGATTCCCATTTAAGTTCCATGAGCGTCTTCGTTACAATGTCGTATGTCTATAATGATTTATTATGACAATAGCAGACCGGCTCCGAATTCGTCGTGTGGCTGCAGTAATATCAACTTCAGAATGACTCCAACGTTGGAGCAGTACTCTAGAACTAGTCTTACTAGCTTCTTCTACAAATACACCGCACTTTCCCATAACTCCAACAAGTCTGTCTTCAACTCGCTTTTCCTACTGAATATTTCATGTGCTCGTCGCATTCCATTTAGCATCTTATTATTAGTGCTAGATGTTTAAGAGATGTGACAGTTTCGAGAAGTAACCTGTTAATTCTAACATAGCAGGTTCTATCGCTTTGTTGCACTAACTTGTATGTTTCTTTATTTAAAGGGAGTTGTTGTCCCGAACAGCATGTGGAAATACAGTCTAAGTCGCTATTTTGTCGAAAGGCGACATGTTGAGAAACGTGGCTGTTGTACTTAAGGTTTATAATTTATAAAAAACAGCTACCAGCCACATGTGGCTGGTATCTGTTTTTTATAAATTATAAACCTTACAGTCTAAGTCGTTCCTCACTTCCTTACGGTCGTCCAGTGGATATACTTTACTGTCTAGCATAACGTACTGGTTTTCATTTGCCAAAAATTCTTCAAACCTGTCACATAATCGTGAAAATACTCCATATGCTCGTATCTATTTTAGAAGCCACTGTATGCACTATCTCACCGTAATGCACAACTAGTGATGATGCACAATGCATCACACAGCTCTGAGATATGTCACTCAAAAGATTGAGGCTTATTACTTATTCTAGGACACAATCTTTTAAAAATAAAATAATGGATGTGGTATGGTATGGATATGGAAAGGGTAGCTAATGTGAACCTAAATAGATTTCATGATAAACTGAAATCAGTATTTGAAATTAATTTTCCTAAAAAGATCATAAAATCGAGTAAACATTGATTATTAAATGGGGCTGGAATATGATGTAAAGAACCAGAACACATGCAGATACCCGTTACTAACATTCAACAAAAAATATTTTATTACCTTAAAGAAAGTTATTAAAAGGAGCAGAAATATAAATACCATGGCCAAAATTAAGAATGCTGATAAATGTATTAAAGCTCTGTAGAATACTGTGAAATGAGAGACATGACAACCAGTAAATGCATGGGATATACAATCAAAATGAAACTGAATGATCATATTGTGACTGATTATTCAAAAGTGGCAAATATTTTTAATAAGCACTTTCTAACTGTAGCATCAATAGCAGGAGTAAATAATTCAGCTGGAGAAACAAGAGAGGATGTTAAAAATGTTAGTTCACACAATGTTAAACAACCAGAAATCACTGAAATTGAGAGACTTATAAAAGTTCTCAAAAAAAGAATCTCATATGGTGTTGTTGGAATTTCAAACAGATTTCTGAAAAGTTATGCCAGTCCAATAAATAATGTTCTTAGTGTTATGTGTAGGGAATGTATCACTAGCACAGAGAATGGTTTAGGACAGATTGAGTTATGATATCGTTATACATGTTTTTTAGAAAGGTGAAAGCAGAAAGCTAAATAATTGTCTTACAGTTTTTTCTGTCACATCTTTCTCCTAAATATTCGAAGAATAATGGTTCTCTCTAGTGTCACACTTCCATAGAAATAATTTACTCATCCCCTCAAGGTTTCGATTTCAAAAGAGTAAATCAACTGAGAATGTCATTCATAAATTTACTTACCACGTATGTTGTACCTGTTAAATAACAAAATATCGACAAAAGATGTTTTTTGTGTTCTGTCGAAGTCAGTTGATTGTGTGGGTTATGATACTCTCTAGGAAAATACCATTTTTTTATGAAACTGATGATTTTACCAACAATTGGCTTGATTCATACTTAACAAAACGAAAGTAGAATGTTGTGCAGACTAATCGAAACAATACTGGAAGGAGAGAAAATTTTTGTGACTGTGGAGAAATCGGGAAGGGAGGCCCATAGGATTCCATTTTGAGTCGACCAATATTCCTTGTATATCTGAATGACATTCCACTTAATATACATCAACCAGAACTGGTACTTTTATACTCGACAAAAAATCCTGGAAGAGAAAAAGCAACAAAAAAACCGATCACAATACGTTTCAAATAATTATTAAGTGAATCTGTGACAATATACTCTATTTTAAGTTTTTAAAACCACAGTATTTTCAGTTCTACACAGAAAATAGAATGACATCAACAGGTAGTGGAACACATGAGGGCTAATAAGCAAATATAGTACAGTGTCACGTATGTTTGGTGTATGTATTGCCGCAAACTTGAAATGGAGGAAACGCATTACTTAGCTGCTGGAACAACTGAGTTCAGCATCTTATCCTCATTATATAATTACTGGTTTGGGAATCAACTACTTAACATATTTTGCATATTTCCACTTCTTAATGTCATATGGTACCACCACTCAGAAAGGAAGTTTTGACTGCACAAATGGAAGAGACGCCTCCTCAATGAGACAGGCATTTTGCCACACCTTCACAATATGTATATTCGTTTATGAATTTCGCCATAAAGAATCCTTCGTAAATTTAGAAAAATAGTGATGTACAATGATACAACGCAAAAGAAAAGAAATCTCTGATCATTTGGCAAATATCATGAAACATCTGACAGGCAGTGAATAAAATTTTAGATGTAGGCTGAAATCATTTCTTTTGGACAACTCTTTCTATTCCACAGACAATTGTTTGAATTTAAAAATTAGTAGTAAATACAGCTAAAACAGAAATTTATATTAGAGTTAATAACAATAACAGTAATAATAATAATAATAATAACATAATTATAAGTACAATTACAGCTAGTTAAAAAAAACTGATATTGCCCAGATTTTTATTCCAATCTTCTATTTGTCCATCTTCTCCCCCCTTTTCTCTCTGTATATCTCCTCCTTCCCCCTCTCTCTGCCCATACTCTTGCCCCCATTCTCTGTCCATACCCTCCATCCCCATCTCTTCATCTCCTTCTCTACCCTCTCTCCTTATCTACCTCTCGTCCCTCCTCTCTTTATCCATGCCTCCTGTCCCTGTCCATTACCTCTACCCCTCCCTCTCTGTCAATCTCCATCACCTGTCCACTCTCTGTCCACCTCTGTAACCTCCAACTCTCTGTCCATCTCCTCCTACCCCCTCTCTGTCCATCTCCTCCCTCTCTCTGTCAATCTGCTCTTCCCCCTACTTCCATTTGCTCCTTCCCCCTCTGTTCATCTCCACTTCTCCTCTAATTCCATCTCCTCCTTCCCCTCTTTCTGTCAATCTGCTCCTCCCCCTCTCTCTGTCCATCTCCTCCTCCCACTCTCTCTATCTGTCTCGTTTCCCCTGCCTGATCATTTCCTCCCTTTTCCTTTCTCTGTCCATTTCCTCCGTCCCCTCCGTCTATTCATCTCCTTCTCTCCCATATCTCTTCCTGTCTCTTCGACTTCTTGTTTCTGTCCATTTCCTTCTCATTCCTTTCTCTGTCCATTTCCTCCTGTTCTTCTGTCCCCTCTCTCTGTCCATCTCCCCTCCACTATCTCTGTCCATCTCCATTTCCTGCTCCTCCTCCACCTATCTGTGTCTGTCCCCCCCTTCCCCCGTCTGCTCGTCCTCCCTTCTCCCTCCACGTTATCATACGCACCCCAATAGAGGACCGGTGGTTCTTACCCCTATAGTATTTCTTGATTGTAACTAATATGTGTACCAAATTTGATTGAAACCGGTCCAAGATTTTAGGATGAGCTTTTTACACGTGGCTTTGTTAGCATTGGCACATGTCTAATATTTTACACATGTATGTCTACACAGTTTTAATCTGCCAGGAAGTTTCATATCAGAACACACTCCGCTGCAGAGTGAAAATTTCATTCTATGTGTAAAGTCTTTTGCTAGACTCTAAGCGCTCTCATTCTCAAATACTGGATAACGAAAGTACGGGTAAACTCGCGTCGGGAAGTACACTACTTTTTCACCCCACCCCCCACCTCTTTGATAGGTGGCTGATTCTTACCCAAACAGTGATTCTTTCTAGACAATAAATGATATATGTACCAAGTTTGGTTGAAATGAGTTCAGTGGTTTAGTAAGAGACGTGGAGTTTGAAGTCTCTTCCGGTATACCGCCGGATCCTAAAATCAACTCGATTCGATATTTCGGCGATCCAACTGGTCGCTATCTTCAGGAGAATGCTGCTTCTGTTGATGAGTCCCACTGAGAACTGACGCCAGGCTGCAAATCGACGTCCTATATAGGCCACCGTACCATACTCGGCGCATGTGCCGCCCATCATAGCTGCTGCCTTCCAAGACTGGGAGGTGGCGCCGCCCTTAGAACACTGGCGGCAACGATATATCGTTCTGTTTTGATGCGAGATAGTACAGGATTCCACGTCCTCCTAAAAGGAAACCTATTGTCTCTGTTAATTAAATTATCCGCCAACCTAATTTCAGTTGCCTCTTTACAGACACTGTTCGAAAAACCGGAAGTGATGGCAACTATCACAGTTTCGTCAGATTTCATACACTGTCCCTCATTTTAGCAGTGTTCTGCTACTGCCGATTTTTCCAGCTGTTGTAGCCTAGTATGACGGCGATGTTCCACACACCTGTCATGAACTGTGCGAATCGAACGGCCTATGTAAGCCTTCCCACAATGACACGAAATTTTGTATACATCGGGTTTCCTAAGCCCCAAATCATCTTTCACAGAGCCGAGTAGTGCCCTAATATTAGAAGGTGGACGGAACACACACTTAATGTTAAAATTCCTTAAAGTTCTTCCAGTCTTCAACGATACGCCACCAGCATAAGGAAGAAAGGCCATCGATCTATATTCCTCTTCATGCACCTCCAGTGGTGGTCCAAACTCCATAGCCCTACGAATCTGCTTCTCAGAGTATCCAATTTTCTTAAAAACGGCCATCAAATGCGCAAGTACTTGGGTTAAGCTGTCAGGGACGGAAATGGCATCTGATCTGCTTACCAAAGTCCTAAGGACGCCATTGCGTTGGTGTGGTGGATGAGAACTCTTAGGATGCGGATACCGATCTGTGTGCGTCGGCTTTCGGTGAACATTATGTCCCAAAGTACCATCTGTTTTTTTTTTTTTTTTTTTTTTTATAAACAGAGAAAGTGGGTTTCCTCTTAGCGGCACGTGGAATCCTGTACTATCTCGCATCAAAACAGAACGTTCTTCGGTGCAGCCAGTTCGAGTGTTCGAAAATCGTCCCTGAGTGAGATATATCGTTGCCGCCAGTGTTCTAATAAGGGCGGCGCCACATCCCAGTCTTGGAGGAGAGCAATCATGAGGGACGGCGCATGCGCCTTGTATGATACGGTGACCTATATAGGTCGTCGATTTGCAGCCTGGCGTATACTGGTAGCCATCCCACTCCACATTACCCTATCCTCCACGACAATCGCCCCTTCCCTGACAACCTCAGTAAGGCTAACCATTTTGCTTCCCACCTCTCCAAGGTCTTCTACATTCCTGATGATCCCCATTTTGAATACTCCGTCTTCCCCAACATCCTTGACCGCTCTGATACCTCTGCCCAAAGCTTCCCCACCTGTTCATCTCCTCCAATTTGCTGATGACACCGCCTTCCTAGCCCTTTATCCTCCCTTTCAACTGTCCCCACGTTCCCTCCGAATCCACCTTGACCAGTTCACCACTTGGTGCAACCAGTGGTTCCTTTGCATCAACCCTCCAAGACCCAGGCGATCATCATAGGCTGCACCGCCTGCTCCTTCCATCTCCGTGATTTCTATCAACCCATTTATGGCCGTCCTATCCATCTCACTCCTACCCTCAAATACTTCGGCCTCACCCTCGACCGCCACCTCACCTAGACTCCCCATCTTCTTACAATCCAACACAAAGCCCACAACAGACTCTCCCTCCTGAAACTCTTGATCGGCCCAACATGAGGACTGCATCCTTCCACCATTCTTCACAATGACAAATTATTGATGCACCCCATCCTTTGTTATGCTAGCGTTGCTTGGATTTCCGCCCCTCCCAGGTTCTATAAAGCCCTCCAAGTCCTAGAATGCCATGCACTCCGCCTCGGCTTCCATTTCTGCCTTCCGTCCTCCATGTGCATCCTCTACGACCTTATCCCTTCTCCTTTTCCTTGAACACAGCTGCACCCTGTCTATTGTCCACCGACTCGATCCCCACCCCCACCCCCTGGTGTCCCCCTTCCTTCCACCCCCAGGACGATGCAGTGCCTTTACCGTTGTGTCCCGCCCTCTCTCCATCCCAACACCCTCACCTCCTTTCCCAACACAACTTCTAGCACCTACCCCCCTCTCCCCCCAGACGACGAGTTTCGCTCTGACGGCTACCCCTCCTACCAAAACCAACTCTAACCCCACCTTCCTCCTGCCTCCACCTCATGGCTCCCTCTCCTCCCCCTCCCTTCTTCTGAGTGGCTTTGCCCCTCCTACAGCCCCTCCCTCTCCTGTGCTCCCCTTCAGTGTCTCTGCACTCCCTCCTGCCTTGTCTTCCCTCTTCATCTCCTTCCCTGCCTGTCTCCTGCCTCTTGGTGTGCCTCCTGCCCACTTTATTCTACTTCCTCCCCCCCCAGCCCCTCCCCTCCCCCCCCCTCCCCCCTCCCCCACTGCACCCTCTTCCTCTCTTTTCACCTCCTCTCCAGTCCCTCAGAAGGTCCCTAGCAGCGGTTTTTTATGCTTCATGTGTGCTTTGTCGCTTCAATGTTTTTTTAAGTGTCTTGCTCTGTGTGGTTTTTATCCTGTGGCCATCTTTTAACTTGTGTTTGCCTCCAGTGCTTTTTAGTGGACTTTGATTTGTCAGCTGTCTTCTTTTAACTTTATGTCGTCTTTTTATCTGTCCCCCCAGTGCATGCCCCATCTTAGTGTATATTTTAACTCCCATCATCTGCGTTTACTGTGTTTTTTCTGTCCCCCTTTTTATCCGCCCTTTTTATGTGATCACCCTTCTGTATTTTTGTAAGGCCAACTGGCTGAAGAGCGGTGGACTGTGCTGCTGCCAGCCCTCCGCTGCCCATATGGGGCAGGAGAATGAAATTACAATAAAGAAAAACAAAAGCCTGGCGTCAGTTCTCAGCGGGACTCATCAACAAAAGCAGCATTCCCCTGAAGATGGCGACCAGTTTGATCGTCGAAATACGAATCGAGTTGATTTTAGGATCCGGGAGCTAGCCTGATGAGCCTTTAAAGAGTTATTACGCTAGGAAAACCTACGAAGTCACAGGAGATTTTTATAATTTGTTTGAATTGTATTATTATAAAAATCGCTAGGTATGTGAGTAGTATGAAGCACTAATATGATTATATATCTTATTCAGTTCAAGCCAGTATTTAATTTAGTAACTTGTGAATAGCCAGCATGTAGCTGTACTTACAAAGAAGTCATACATACATAATATGTAAACTGACTCATTCCATATTATTTCGATAAAATTCGTGCAAATGATCTACAGAAAGAATAGCTAATGGACTAACACCATTCATAAATTTAGGACGATGAAATGAACCCATTCATCTGCGTCTTTTGCATACAAGAGATCACCTTTTAAAACACACAGTCTCGTTTTACTCGAGTTAGCTTTACTTAAACCATGATTATGCTTGAAGAAAGGCTTCTTTTCTTCTACGAATGCCTTAGATTACAGTACTCTGTTGTATCTTACAACAGACAGATGTTGGGGACATACCGATCTATATTTCCTTGTTTCCGTTCTTTTACCATTCATTACTCTGCGGTCTTTTCCAGTCACGTGAGACTACTCGCTGCGCTACGGATTCTCGATAAACGAGATTCAGGAAGTGGCGAGGGGGGCGTATTGTCGAAAAATATTCAGGGCAAAACTTAGTAGCAACTTCGTCAGGGCCTGGTACCTTGTTCATAGTCTCAGGTGTTATCCGATTACACGATTCTCGAACAGATCACTCGCAGGACCGATACTTGAGTTTTGCTCCTCAGTGTGGGGCCCTTACCAGCTGGGATTTATAGAGGAAATAGAGCAGATTTAAAGACGAGCAGTGCGATTCGTCAAGTGTACGTTTAGTCAGAGAGCGTCATGGACATGCTCCTCATACTCCAGTGGCAGACACAACGACAAATAGATGTTGTGCCCTATGGTGTGATTTACTGTTAAAATTTCGAGAGCGTACCTTACCAAAAAAAAAGTCAGTCAACACATTGCTCATTCCGATATATATCTCGCAAAAAGAGCACGAAGGTAAAATTAGAGATTCGAGCTCACACAAAGACGTCCCAATAGTTGTTCTTCCTGAACATCATTTGCGGCTGGAAAAGGGAAGGTGGCTTGAGATGTATACGAGGGATGTATTTGTTTCACTTACATAAAGTTATCGACACGTTTAGTTTCCTCTTTGTTGAGGATTATGTCTTATACAATATTAGATCTCTTTACAGTACGTTAACAATACAGTAAGAGAAAATAAGGAATGACTGCAAAAGTTGTTATGAATTTAAAAGTGCAAATATCCTCCCTCGAAAGAAATACCAGTTGAAGCAACACACAAAATTTGTTTGCGTGATCCTAACTCTTGCAGTACGGCCATAGAGACAATCTCTTTCTCCTTACTCTCATTAGAAAAGGATTTCATTAAACCAGTTTTATTTATTGTTCGAATTAAGATAAATGAAAACAGTTCTTCACAGACTGTAGCCTCGGTACTCTTCGTCGGCACAAACACTTACCCGGCCGTTGTCCCGTTTACTGTGTGACAACCAGTGACCGCTGTGAAACAGGCAGCTCTCTTACGGTTCTAACGATACTGCTCACAGTATTTTACGATCGTCGTACCAAACGAGAGACTTTCCAACTCGTTTCGTCGCTTAGTTGAGACAAACATGAGGACAGGTATAGTCAGTTCCCGGTAACCTTGTTGTGCTGTTGTGGTCTTCAGTCCGAAGCCTGGTTTGAAGCAGTTCTCCATGCTACGCTATCCTGGGCAGGCGTCTTCATCTCTGAATAACTACTGCAAACTACATCCATCTGAACCTGCTTGCTGCATTCATCCCTTGGTCTCCCCCTACAATTTTAACCACCCACACATCCCTCCAGCACTAAACTGACTAAATTGATGGCACAGAACGTGTCCTTCCAACTGATTCCTTCTTTTACTCAAGTTATGCCATTAATTTCTTTTCTCCACAGTTTGATTCAGTAACTCCTCATTAGTTATGTGATCTACCCATCTAATCTTCAGCATTCGTCTATAGCACTACATTTCAAAAACTTCCATTCTCTCCGCGTCTGAAATGCTTGACGTCAACGTTTCTCTTCCGTTCAAGATTACAACTCCGGGCAAATATCTTAGGAACAGTTAAATTTATGTTAGATCTTAACAAGTCCTTCTTTTACAGAAATGTTTTCTAGTCTACATTTTATGTCCTCTTTACTTAGACCACAACCAGTTATTTTGCTGCCCAAATAGCAAAACCTATCTACTACTCTTAGTGTCTCGTTTCCCAATCTAATTCCCGGAACATCCCTCGGCTACATTGCATTACTCTTGTTTCCCTTAGTCCATATTCTCCAGCTATTCTTCCTTCTCTTCCTTTTACTGATATCGAAATCCAGTCACCCGCCACTGTTACATTTGCCCTTCCTTAGTTTCTGAATAATTTCTTGTATCTCATCATACGACAGAAATACCAGAGTATTCTGAGAACAATACTCACATGAAGTAATCAAAATAGGAGAAATGTTTTTCTCATAAGTATCAGAACTATAAACTTCCGTAAATATTGCTGGGAAAAGAACAGCTGTGTTTCACAGCCTTCAGTTCCTGTTTCCCGATAATCACAGGTAACATAAATTAAAGGCTTCCTTTCCCCACAAATGTAGCAAGGAATTCTTATTTTTGGAGACATAACAGAGTTTCTCACCCTTCCGTTAATTCATTTGAGTATCTTCTGCAGAATACTTTGGTGTTTTAATTACAAATGAAATAGCTTATAAAACAATTATTTTTAATATTGTTTTTATAGTTACGTTACATGTTAACAACTAAGTTTTGTATGCACCACGAATACAAAAGGAATACTACGTGGACAATAAAATAACAATAACAAATTTATGCCTTCTTTTTCTGTCTTCACTATTTATTATTTTCTTGGCATCCTTAACATACATCATTGAACTTGACTCCACACTACGCCCATCTTATCGCAAAGCTAGACTCTCTGTGTTGATGTAAAGATAGCATCTGTGGAATGTATAAAGTCTTGTGAACGTGTTACCTTTTTTCTTCACTAACTGAGGAGGAAAAGAAAGGTACAGCCCATTCGAAACAATAAAAGAGCCGTGAGACATGATCGGTTGGCTCAGTTGTAAAGAGCATTACCAGTGAAATGTAAAGTTCTGTACTGAATTTCAGTCTCATACACTCTTTTAATCTGTAATGAAGTTTCTTTTGTTCCTGTTTAAATTTATACTTGATTTAATGTAGAGATACTTGTCTCACTTCCTTCAAAAACGGTGAAAAAAGAGTTTATAAAAACTCGTAGTGTGACACAGTGGTTAGAACATCGAATTCGTATTGAAAATGGAGCGAGAACTTAAATATCTACCCAGTCGTATGGACTTTTAAGCTTACTGCGATTTCCCCAAAACACTTGCGAATGCCAGGACAGTTCCTTACGCAAGACATACGCCGATTTTCTCCCCTATTTTTTGTCATCCTTATTTAATGCTTCGTCTCCAGTGACCTCGACACTCACGAGACGTTGAAGTTTCTTCTTTTTTTATTTTTCAATTTAGAAGAATATCATTCTGTCCCATGAGTAGTATGGCGCCTGAAGCATCACTCTTTATTTCCTCGCTAGGAATTTCAAGCTCATTGGAGGCCCACAACATTGCTGAGATACTCTTAGGATACGTTGATATTCACTGCCTGAGTGCACAATGTGTTAACTGTAGCTTGGTGTACGGCGGGTGTCCGTAAAGTTTTCATTATTTCCCCAAAAAATCAATCTGCGAACATAAAAACTGCTTGTTGTGTTAGTCCGACTCTCTACACTCACGCTTAAGACACATTTTTTCCAATTTGTCGGAGACTTTGGGTCTGTAAATCCGTATTTTGGCTGCTTAATAAATGTTCCACCTGAAAAATTACCTCGTAGTCGTTCTGGAAATTCCTGTCACGCAGTACGGGTGTTGAGACAAAATTTGAAAAGCTTAATATATAGACTGTGTGAATTGTTCTGTGCCGAATAAATGGGGCGTTACCGTGGAGCAAAAACACCGCCTTGGACAGCTTCCGGCGATGCTTCTAACTGACAGCCTCTCGTAAACTTGTGAAGAGAGTTCGGTAGGATGTCCCTATGACTATTTGTCCTTCACGAGCATAATCTGTTAGGAAAACACCATTCTAGTCTCTAAAGACACTCAGCGATACCTTGCCCGATGATGGTTAGGTCTTCGAGTTTTCTGGGACTTTTATGAGATTGATGGTTTAACCAACCAGTGGATGATGTTATATCTAACCAAAAGAGTACAAAAAGCTGTACGTAGTAATTTAACAAGTATTACCAGGGGACGTAGTTCTGACTGCGAAGAAATCATGGATAGGATTCCCCAAGGCTCAGTCTTAGGCCCACTATTGTTCCTCATATATGTAAACGATCTTCCGTCTAACAGACAACAGGAAGTACTAGTTCCTTTTCCAGTAGACACTAGTATTGTAATCAATTGAACCATACATACGGAAATAGAAGAAATGGTAAACAAACTTCTTAAAAGTATCATTGACTAGTTTGCTGCGAATGATCTCACCCTCAATTTTAAAAAGACATAATATACTCAGTTTAGCGCATCTAGAGGTGCTACACCAATGGTAAGTGTAACGAATGGTGAGGAAATAATAAATAGTGTGGAATCTTCCAAATTCCCGGGTGTCCATATTGATGAAACTTTAAACTGGAAAAAAGCACATTTTTGAAGTCCTGAACAAATTAGTTCAGCAACATTTGCAGTTAGAATCATTGTAAATCTTGGGGAGAGACAAATCAGTAAGTTGATATATTTTTCATCTTTTCATTCAATAATGTCATACGGAATAACGTTCTGGGGTGTCTCATCTTTAAGAATGAAAGTCTTCGTTGCTCAGAAAGATGCTGTAAGAGTAATATGAGCGCTCAGCCCGGTTCTTCTTGTGGACATCTGTTTAACCAAGTTACAGAAAATAGAAGGAAAAATGACGTTCACTAGTCCACATTAAGGTTCTGTTTAGCAGCATAGAGGGTGCACAATGCTTCAATTAAAATGTTTGATCACTTACCCAGTGGTACAAAATGACTGACAGGCAGAGAAGTAAAATTTTAAAACCAAATGAAAATGTTTTTCCTTAACAACTCCTTCTACTCTGTAGGAGAATTTGTATTGTGGCAATGTGTAAAAGGTGGTGGGCAGGAATTTACTAACTCATTTCTGTATGTTAAAAAAACCCTTCAAAATGTTATGACTCTTTTCACATCATTATGATTTATAGTGCAAAATGAAGCATGGAACATGAAGCTAACTAACTTTCGGAGAAGGGTGAATCTACATGTTTCCATTACTTCCTTTGTCTCTTTGACTCGGGATCATAGTGCTATATCCAGCACTCGGTCATGGTGATTAGACGCCTAAAAAAGTCATCTGGATCGATCGGACCTAGCTGAATATTTCGGTGCTGCCTAGGTTCAGCAGGGTGCTTGAATGGATGTGAACAATGGTGGAGCCCTGTGTGCGGCGAGCCATGTCGTGTTCAAAATTCCACATTATGTGTTGATTGTAATGTGAAAAACACATGGATACTCCAACTGTACTGATCTCCAACATTGAACATTGAATCATGTAGATCTGTCAGAGAAACAGAGAAAATTCTGGTCCTTAGTAAAATCGCTACGTGGGTCTAAGGCTTCCATCTAGTCACTTGTTGACCAGTCTGGTTTGGCAGTTGAAGATTGCAAAAAGAAAGCCGAAGTTTTAAATTTCACGTTGAAGAAATCGCCCACGCAGGACAATCGTACAAACGTACCGTCGTTTGACCATCAAGCATACTCCCATATTAACGACGTAGTAATAATCATCCCTGACGTTGAGAAACAACTGAAGGTGTTGGAAATAAATAAGTTACCGACTTCGGATGGAACCCCAGTTCGGTTTTTTCAAAGAGTAAACTACGGCATTGGTGACTTACTTAGCTTTCATTTATCGCGAATCTCTCGCCAAGTGCAAAGTTCCAATCGACTGGGAAAAAATTCAGGTGATTGCTGTGTATAAGAAGGGTAAAATAACGGACCCGCAGAATTACAGACCAATATCCCTAACATCGTTTGCTGCAGAATCCTTGAACATATTCTCAATTCGAACATAATAAATTTTCCTGAGACTGAGAAGCTTATGTCCACGAATCAGCATGGTTTTAGAATGTATCGCTCGTGAGAAACTCAGCCTGCCTTTTTCTCACATGATAAGGCAGACTCCATATTTCTAGATTTCCGGAAATCGTTTGACACGGTGTTCTACTGGAGGCTTTTAAAGAAGGTACGAGCATATGGATTATGTTCACAGATATATGAGTGGCTGGAAGATTTCCTTAGTAATAGGACCCAGTATGCTGTCCTCGACGGCGAATGTTCGTCAGAGACAAGAGTACCATCGAGAGTGCCCCAGGATAGTGTGATAGGACCTCAATTATTCTCTGTATACCTAAATGATTTGGCGGACCGGGTGGGTAGCAATCTGCGGTTGTTTGCTGATGCTGTGGTGTACGGCAAGGTGTCGTCGTTGAGTGACTGTAAGAGGACACAAGATGTCTTGGACAAAGTTCCTAGTTGGTGTGATGAATGACAGCTAGCTCTACATGTAGAAAAATGTAATTTAATACGGAGGAGTAGGAGAAACAAACCCGTAATGTTCGGATACAGCATTAGCAGTGTCCTGCTTAACACAGTCATATCATTTAAATATTTAGGTGTAACGTTGCCAAGCGATATGAAATGGAACTAGCGTGTGAGGATTGTTCTATGAAAGGTGAATGGTCGACTTCGGTTTATTGGGAGAATTCTAGGAAAGTGTGCCTTATCTGTAAAGGAAACCGTTTATAGGACATTAGTGCGACCTATGCTTGAGTACTGGTTGAGTGTTTGGGATCTGTACCAGGTCGAATTAAAGGACTACATCGAAGCATTCAGAGGCGGGCAGCGAGATTTGTTACTAGCAGGTTCGAACAACACGCAAGTGTTACGAAGATGCTTCGGGAATTCAAATGGGAATCCCTGGAAGGAATACGACGTGCTGTTCGGGGAACATTATTGCGAAAATTTAGTGAACAGCCATCTGAAGCTGACTGCAGAACGATTCTGTTCCCTCCAACATACGCTGTGCGTAAGGACCACGAAGATAAGATACTAGAAATTATGTCTCATACGGAGGAATATAGACAGTCGGTTTTCGCTCTTTCTTTTTGGGAGTGGAACAGGAAAGGAAATAATTAGTAGCTGTATGGGGTACCGTCCACCTAGTGCCATAAGATGGATTGCGGAGTATCGATGCTCATGTAAATGTAGATGTAACTGAATGTAAAACCGCAAGAAGATGGGCACAAGCCCGAAACCGGTCGTGCATTAAATAAAATGGCCTTCTATTGTGACTGGTAGGTGTTATTACTCTACACCCTAAATAAATAACTAATTGAGTAACTTTATTTTTTCGAGATGAATATTAAAATAAAAGGACTACTCCTTACATTTATTTTAACTGGATCAGGCAAGACGAACCTTGACCTTTTTTTCTTTGAGATTAGCTTTTAATCTGAAAAGCATTCTCAAGTCGAGCATGCAAATCTGTGGATTCAAATAAGATCATGCTACATTACACAATCCCCACAAATAGCCACATAAATTTTCATTACCATCTTTGGTTTCTCTCTTAAGTTCTTTGACAGGCAATCACGAGTGTATTACTTTTATTGCATAGTTCTCTAGAAGAGTTTTAATGGACGTTTAAAATTTCTTCGCTGGAAGAGTATGTGGAAGCCTGAGGGAAGGTTTCCGTGTAAAATTACTTGCTGGAGTTCATAAATCAGGAGTACTGTGGTCAGGTTTGAAATTCTACCTAGCGAGGCAACTCACATGTTCCATGAACCCACGATGTCGAGGTGAAATGCGTCGTACTTCACTAGGTTGCGTAGAGTGACCGTAATGCAATTTCCCAAGCTTCGCGGAAGCTTTCAAGAAGTTCCTTGTTCTTCTGAAACGTGAAATGTAGGTACTTCATAACCTTAATAGTGTCACAGAGTCAAGTAACAGATTTCACGGAAAATGTGGGCGCATATTAACAACTGATTTCCAACGGGTGGGTCACGGAAGTGTTGCTTTTCGAAAACTGGCAAAAGTAGTAACAATACATCCATTGCTGTGGCCTGTAGGCTTCATTTCTGAAAATGGAGGTGCAAAGGTTAGGTTTTAATATCTCGTCAGGAGCGAGACCATGAGAAACGGACCATTACCTAAGACCAAGATGGACTCGGAAAGTTATCAGCCGTTGTCTAATCGAACGAACTAAAAATACATTCGTATGAACTAATTTAGAAAATTTCAGCCAAAACTTTAATCACGATGGATGGACGGTGATTTCAATCTCTTCCCTCTCAGTTCATTGCCTCATGCGCCGACTCGTTTCTTATCTACGCGTTAACATATAAACGAAAAAAAAGATATTAATATTTCAGTAACATCATAAGAGACAATTATAATGCTAGGAGAAGCGAATTACACCAGTATCAAGTACACTTGGTTTACTGCAATATTTAATTTTAAGTGTTTTAGTAATGTGTATAAATTTGGTAAACATCGATTTGTTCCATTTTATCCATATACGTAGTAGTGGATAAATATCATCTACATGGTTACTCTGCAATTTAAACTTAAGTGCCTGGCAAAGGGTTCATCGAACAACTTTCAAACTATTTCCCTACCGTTCCACTCCCGAACAGGTCTGGGAAAAACTAACAGTTTAATCTTTCCGTGACTGCTATGATTTCTGTTATTTTATTACGATGGTCATTTCACCCTACGTAGGCGGGTGTCAGGAAAATTTTTAGAATTCAGAGGATAAATTTGTTGATTGACATTTCGTGGAAAGATCTCGCTGCAACGAAAGAAACTTGGTTGTAACGTTTATCATATCACACCGTGACACACTCCCCCTTGTTTCGAAATAACACAAAGCAAACTGTCCTTCGCTGAATTTTTTCGATGTTCCCCGTCAACCACATCAGGAAATGATCCCAGACCACGCAGCAGAGCTCCAGAAGAGGAAGTACAAGGCTCGTGTAGTAGATCTGCTGCATCTTCTGAGTGTTCTGCCAATAAAATGCAGCCTTTGGTTCGCCTTCCTCACAACGTATTCTATGTGATCGTTCCAGCTTGAGTTACTCTTAATTGTAATCCCTAGGTATTTAGTTTGATTGACAGTTTTTAGATTTGTGTCATTTATTTTAAATTTAACGGATCCTTTAAATATCATGTGAATGAGCTCACACTTGCCAATATCCAAAATCAGTTGTCACTTTTTGCAGCATACAAATACCATGCCTAAATTGTTTTGCAACTGGTTTTGATCGTATGATGACTTTACTAGACGGTAAACGACCGCATCATCTGCATACAATTAAAGGACTACTCACATTGTCTGCTAAATCGTTTATACAGATTAAGAGCTGCAGAGGAGTTATAACATTTCCTTTGGGAACACCACATGCCACCTCCGTTTTAATCGATGACTTCCCGTCAGTTACTACGAACTGTGACCTTTCTGACACTAAATCACGGATCCAGTCGCACAACTGAGACGGTACACCGCAGGCAGTTAATTTAATTAGGAGTCGCTTGTGAGCAACGGTGTCAAAAGCCTTCTGGGAATCTAGAAATATGGAAATTTGTGGTAAGGACTTATGGGACCAAACTGCTGAGGTCATCGGTCCCTAAGCTTACACACTATTTAATCTAACTTAAACTAACTTAAGCTAAGGACGACACACACACCCATACCCGAGGAAGGACTCGAACCTCCGACGGCCCCCCGTGACAAGACGCCCATGACCACGCGGCTACCCCGCGCGGCTCTAGAAATATGGAAAATGTCGATAGCACTAATTACTTCTTGTGAATAGAATGCTATTTGTGTTTCACAATAATAATATTTTCTGAATCCGTGATGACTGCGCGTCAATGGATAATTTTCTTAGAGGTAATTCATATGTTCGAACACAATACACGTTCCAAAATCATGCTACATGTCGACGCCAGTGATATGCGGCTGTAATTTGGTGGATTACTCGTATGTCCTTTCTTTATTACTGATGTGACCTGTGCAGCTTGCATGTGTTTAGGTACGGATCTTCCGTCGAGCGAACGGTTGTATATTAATGTTAAGTATGGAGCAGTTGTATCAGCATACTATGAAAGGAATCTAACAGTTTGGACAGGAACACTTGCCTTCGTTAAGTGATTTAAGTTGCTTCGGTACACCGAGGATATGGAGAAATTCAGACAGTCAAATAATCGGTTAACTAAATAAATGAATACATTAGAGAAACAAGATTTGTGCTCTTTATTTATAAATATGAATCTGTTCTACAAAAAAAGAAGGAAGAATAAGTTTGCATGGCAATACGTGGAACCACAGCACAGTTATCAGTCTTTTACAGTGGGTTACTAAAAAAATAATTTATGTACACTCTAAGACAAAAAAATGGCACACCACGAAGGAATTGTCTGAATAGGACGAAAATCGGCACATGTGATGAACATGCGCAAACAAACAAACGGTTACAATTTCAGAAACATTGTCTGATTTATTCCAGAAAAAGAGCTTCACAAATTGAGCAAGTCAACAACCCATTTGTCCACCTCTGGCTCATATGCAAGCAGTTATTCGGTTGTCATTAACTGAGAGAGAAGTTGGATGTTCTACTAAGGGATATCGTGCCAAATTCTGTCCAATTGGCCAGTTAGATCGTCAAAATGCCGATATGGTTGAACGCCCTGCCCATAATGCTCAAAACGTTCTCAACTGGGGAGAGATTTTGGGATGTTGCTGGTCAAGGCGTTGTTTGAGAAACACGAAAATAATCAATACAAACCCTCGTCGAGTGCGAGCAGGCATTAATTTGCTGAACTGTAAGACCAGTATCGCTTTCCATGAAGGGCAGAAAACCGGAACGTAGAATACCGTCGACGTATCGCTGAGATGTAAAGGTGCCGCGGATGACAACCAAAGGGGTCCTACTGTGAAAACAAATGACACCCCAGACCGTCACTCATAGTTGCCGCGATCTATAGCGGGCGACAGTCAGGTTTGGATCCCACCGCTGTCCGGGGCGTCTCCAGACACATCTTCGGCATGGAATCTCATTGGCTGGAGTGGAGTTGTATTCAGTGATGAGATCCACATCGAACTAAGTCCCGGTGATCGGCGAAGACCTTTTTGGAGATGCCCCACACAGCGGTCGTATACCAACCTTACTGTCGCCCACAACAGAGCTCGACGACAAAGAGTAATGGTGTTGTGTGCCATTTCTTTTCATAGCAGGACCTCTTTGGTTGTCATTCGCGGCACGCTTACATCACAGCGGTAGGTCTACGATACTCTGCGTCCCGTTTTGGTGCCCTTCATGGCAAGCCATTCTGGGCTTACAATTCAGCAAGGCAATGCCTGGCCGCACAAGGTGAGAGTTTCTACTGCTTGTCTTCTTACTTGTCAAACCATAATTTGGCCAGCAAGGTCGCCGGATCTCTCCCCAATGGAGAACGTTTGGAGCATTATGGATAGCACCCTCCAACAATCTCGGTATTTTGACAAACTAACGCACCAGTTGGACAGAATTTGGCACGATGTCCCTCAGGCGTACATTAAACTATTCTATCAATCAGTCCCAAGCCGAATGAATGCTTGCATAAAAGACAGAGGCCGGAGGTGGACCAACACGTTATTGACTTTCTCAGTTTGTGAAGCTCTTTTTTTTCTGGAACCAAAAAAATGGTTCAAATGGCTCTGAGCACTATGGGACTTAACTGCTGTGGTCATCAGTCCCCTAGAACTTAGAACTACTTAAACCTAACTAACCTAAGGACATCACACACATCCATGCCCGAGACAGGATTCGAACCTGCGACAGTAGCGGTCAGGCGGTTCCAGACTGTAGCGCCTACAACCGCACGGCCACTCCGGCCGGCTCTGGAACCAAAATAGTTTGTTTGTCTGTACATGTACATCACATCTACAGATTCCCGTCCCATTCGCACAGTTCCTTACTGATGCGTCGTTTTTTTGTTTCTTTTTTTTGTTTTGTTTTAGAGTGTACATAAACAGCTCCCGTCCATCGTCAACTTGACTTCAGATTACGAGTTGAGTTTTAAAGGGAGATTACATGTAGGGTACACAATCTATCACAAAAGTGTTGAAGCGGAATATGCTCGAACACACTGTCGAATTATCTAACCTCTCATTATAAGACTAGAGCTAAAAGAGTGAAGTACTAAATGTAGAATATGATTACATCACCAAGTTTGCTTGAGAGTAGCTAATGCAAGGCTCAAAATGGTTCAAATGGCTCTGAGCACTATGGGATTTAACTTCTGAGGGCATCAGTCCCCTAGAACTTAGAACTACTTAAACCTAACTAACCTAAGGACATCACACACATCCATGCCCGAGGCAGGATTCGAACCTGTGACCGTAACAGTGGCGCGGCTCCGGACTCCACGCCTAGAACCGCTCGGCCACCGCGGCCGGCGCTAATTAAACACTTGAGTTGTTGTCACCGATTCAAATTTTGAAATTTTGACACATTTTTCATTCTTTTATTACTTCATCTACAGCTACATCTATGTCTGCATTATCTCTCTGCAGTTCACTATTAAGTGCCTGTCAGAGGGTTCATCGAACCACCGTCAAGCTATTTCTCTTCCGTTCCATTCTCGAACAGCGCGCGGGAAAACGAACACTTGCATCTTTCCGTGCGACCTCTGATGTCTCTTATTATATTATGATGACCATTCCTCCATATGTAGGTGAGTGCCAACAAAATATTTTCATGCTCTGATTACGAAGTTGGTGATTGAGATTTCATGAGAAGATCCTGCCACAACGAGAATCGCCTTTTTTAATGATTGCCACCCCAGTCACGTATCATATCCGTGGCACTCTCTCCCCTATTTCGCGATAGTACAAAATGAGCTGATCTTCTTTTAAATTTTTCGATGTCCTCCGTCGATCCTATCTGATACAGAGCCCACACCGCGCAGCAATACTCCAGGAGAACACGTACAAGCGTAGCGTATGCATTTTTTCAGTGTTCTGCCAGTAAATCGTAGTCTTTGGTTTGCTTTACCCACAATATTATCTACGTGATCGTTCAAGATAGTTGTCTTTCACGGGAACGATATTTTCTAAATTCGTGCTGGCTGATTGTCAATAAATCGTTTTCTTCAAGATAACTCATAATGTTCGAACACACTATACTCGTATGTTCCAAAATTTTGCTGCAAATCCAAGTTAGCGATATGGGTCTTAATTCAGCGGATTACTCCTATTTCTTTTCTTGGGTGCTGGTGTGACTTGTGCAACTTTCCAGGTACCCGTCTTTCAACGAGCGATCGGTTGTATATGACTGCTAAATATAGATCTATAGTATCAGTATACTCCGAGAAGAATCTGACTGGTATACAGTCAGGATCGGGGGCCTCCCCTTTATTAAGTGATATAAGCTGCTTTGGTACACTCAGGATATCTAAGTTACTCATGTAGGCTGTTGTTCTTGGTTGAAATTCTGGAATATTTACTCATCCATTTCCATCTTTCTTCATCTTTTTTACTTTATAATTTTATTTCAGTGGCCATGGTTGTCTAACGGAGAACGGTCGCCTAGGAAACAGAAGAGACAACGACGTAACCCTTCTGATGATTGCACCAATCGCACGTGTACACAGGATGACGACCCTCCTACTGATGATACGCTGTCCTCTGACACCCTGGCACCGGGCAACGCGACGTCGTGTCTTGCCTCTGTCTCCAGACAGCACCTGCCCACGCACACCCAGCTTCAAATGGTTCAAATGGCTCTGAGCACTATGGGACTTAACATCTATGGTCAGCAGTCCCCTAGAACTTAGAACTACTTAAACCTAACTAACCTGAGGACATCACACAACACCCAGTCATCACGAGGCAGAGAAAATCCCTGACCCCGCCGGGAATTGAACCCGGGAACCCGGGTGCCACCCAGCTTCCCCCGACTGTGACTGATGTAGTTTTCCCCCTTCTGTGTCTGACGCTACGTGCTCCACGAACCGGCCCAATGACACCCTGTCTCCTGGACGGACGACTTCGATGCTGAGGATGGAAGTTCTGGAGGTACACAGAGCGATAGAATCCTCTTGGTGGGCTCAGTTCCCTCCCCATAACAGTGATGTGCCTTCCACGGGTGCCTAGCGAGGAGCTCCCTGTGCTTATCCCATGTTAGCATCACCCGTCCTCCAAGCTATTCAAACTTACCGCATAGCCATGGTCAACGTCAATACCATTCCCTCATGTAGCGACCCTTTTTTCTATCCCGACTTCCGTATCTTGCATGAAAGTAGGAACGTTAATTTATCTATACATTGACTGGTATTGAGGTGTTTTGTTTTATCCCAGCTAGTTCTTAAATTAACCCCAGTGAGTCACTACACGTATTGTCTTCCCAGTTCTGGAGGAAAAAACCATAAGTAAATTAATACTAGTGTTTTCAATAGATTCTCGTTCACTTGTTTCAGTTACTAGTCTGCAGTAGAAATGAGAACAGCGAGAAACTTAACATCAGGATTGATGGTCACGAAGTCATGAAGTTAAGGAATTCTGCTACCTAGGCAGTAAAATAACCAATGACGGACGGAGCAAGGAGGACATCAAAAGCAGACTCGCTATGGCAAAAAAGGCATTTCCGGCCAAAAGAAGTCTACTAATATCAAATACTGGCCTTAATTTGAGGAAGAAATTTCTGAGGATGTACGTCTGGAGTACAGCATTGTATGGTAGTGAAACATGGACTGTGGGAAAACCGGAACAGAAGAGAATCGAAGCATTTGAGATGTGGTGCTATAGACGAATGTTGAAAATTAGGTGGACTGATAAGGTAAGGAATGAGGAGGTTCTACGCAGAATCGGAGAGGAAAGGAATATGTGGAAAACACTGATAAGGAGAAGGGACAGGATGATAGGACATCTGCTAAGACATGAGGGTATGACTTCCATGGTACTAGAGGGAGCTGTAGAGGGCAAAAACTGTAGAGGAAGACAGAGATTGGAATACGTCAAGCAAATAATTGAGGACGTAGGTTGCAAGTGCTACTCTGAGATGAAGAGGTTAGCACAGGAAAGGAATTCGTGGCGGGCCGCATCAAACCAGTCAGTAGACTGATGAAAAAAAAAAAAAAGTCTGCAGTTTATTCTTGGTGAAAATCACGTAACCTAATTATTTATGAACCTAAATCGAAGTAAAGTTCAAGACGAATAGTCAGTTTCAAATTAACACGTTATTTTATTTAACAATATTAATAAATCAGTTCATTCACACGATCGCATTCAAAGGGGTTCTTTGAATAAGTATCTAATCTGGAATCCCGTCAATATCAGAGATACTAAACAATGTTTTGTCACTTTCGATGAAGAGATTGTTCCCGTTTACTATCCATAAACTGTCACGAACTATGATTACTAGTCGCGTGAAGTAAAGCTTTTCCACTATCACAATACAAAGTCCGAATCTATCCAAAAATCGTTAATTCCGTAAAATATTTAAATCTTCACACGAAGTGACGTTAACGTCAGAGAGATTATTGATCACCTCCCCGTTCCTCTAATATGACAAAAGTTCTAATTCTGATCTGAAATTAATGCTTCCCAAAAAACAATCTCGTCGCGATTTGTTCTGCGCCCTGGTTTTATAAAGCTCCTATTGTTGCTTCCTAAAGCTGTACGTCCTAATTGACTTCGAAGAGACTAGAGGATAGAGACTGGAGTATCATAATTGCATTGTATGTCTATTTATACTTTAGTAACGCTATCTTTGGTGTTCAAGACCTACGTTCTGTGACTATAATATTGATTTTCTCATATATAAGAATAACAAATAATTTAACCATTTCTATCGTTTTCCCCCCTCCCATGCTTCCAAAATTTATGATTAAAATGCTTTTCTTTGTCTATTATTTTTCTACTATTGATTTCCCTCTATTTGTCTCTTATTTCTATTTCGTAAATTACTACTTGTGGAGGGGCTTGGGACATTTTCTGAATTTATATTTCGAGGGCATGGGAGCTAATTTGGGAGCTATTTTGGTTTATTAACACCGAGAGGCGTTGTAGGTGTTACACTCACAAACTGGCTTTACTCCATGAACTGCTACATGACATTGACGTTGTCCATATTCGAGAAGGTGCATGTTGCAACCTTTTGTGCCCCCATGGATTTACGGCACACATCTATCATGCTTCATCTACTGGTAATGGGGTGGCGATCCTCCTACGTGACGGTATCCACGCTGATGCAGTTGCCTATCTCGCTGGTACCACAGGTACGGTTCTCACGTTTAGTGGCGTCAGGATCATCAAAGTCTATGCGTTGTTGAGTTCGGGTCGCCGCCGTGAACGTTTCACTTTCTGCTCCAAGACATTTACGCCTCTCTTCCTGGATCGGCAATATGCGTTGATAATGCGAGGTGACTTCAACTTCACCCAGGCACCCAAAGACCAACTGCCGCGTCACTCTTCGTGCACAGCGCTAGAGGCAATTCTTCAGGACCTCAACCTTGTGGACTCTTCGGAGCACGTTCATGGCGATCGTCTGGATTTAGGCATTTCACTAGTCATTCTTCCAGACGCGTCTATCGTGTTTACATTGTCAGTGGTGTGCAGGCCGCTGAAATTTTGTGCATAGCGTTCTCTGACCATGACGCATATGTCTGTGCCATCAGCCTCTGCTGTCAAAGGGTGTGGTGCGGCCGAGACCATGAAAACTGAATGTGGTTACCGCCCCTTCACGTTGCTCAACAGCAACACCAAATTCTCTACCCGGCTCTTGGCTGTACAGCTTAAACGGACGGCCTGATACGTGGTTTCCCCTGACCAAACTTCTTTGGGAGGTGTCAGTGACATCAGCATCGCGCTGTGTCGCTATATGGACTTGATCGCTCTTGCTCACACTCGTCGCGCATTTGAACTTTTGCAACTCTTGACTTTAGCTAGGGGTTAGATCGGGTCGATCACGACTACCTGGAGGGGACGGTCCGCAGTAGCGATACCCTGATACTATAGCCGCTGTCGTAATGCGTCTCCTTCGTGGAGCTGCGTCCCGTGCACTCTACAATGGCCACGTCACTCTTCCCATCTCCATCCGTCATTGAGAGCCTGAAGACTGACCACTCTCTGTACTGTTGTGCGCTTTCGCCATGGAACTGTTGCTCTGTTCAGTCCGGAACCTCGCGGTTGCTACAGTCGCAGGTTCGAATCCTGCCTCGGGCATGGATGTGTGTGATATCCTTAGTTAGTTAGGTATAGGCATTTCTAAGTCTAGGGGACTGATGACCTCAGATGTTAAGTTCCATAGCGCTTAGAGCCATCTGAACCATTTTTTGTTACTCTGTGGCCACCGTCAACGCCTGTCTGGGATGTATTCAGCTGCACTGTTTATGCGAACGATGTCGTTATCGTTCTTCCTAGCGAGGCTGAGGCCAGGGTGTCACTGGCATGTGTTACCACCTACGGTAAAGCTTCTGCTAGCTGACTCAACGTGCGCAAATCGAGAGCCATGGTTATTGGCGTGGGGATTCCTGCGGACAGCGATGCTCCGCTGTGTGTAGCTGCTACGATCCGTTGCTTAGGACTCAATTTCGCAAATGATCTGCGACACACGATTGCCTTCAACTGCCAGTGCCTACTGTCCCAACTACGAGCTGGGCTCCTAGATAACCGTTTACAAACCCACGATCTTCTGCAACGGACACACAATATAAATGTACACTACTGGCCATTAAAATTGCTGCACCAAGAAGAAATGCAGATGATAAACGTGTATTCATTGGGCAAATATATTATACTAGAACTGACATGTGATTATATTTTCACGCAATTTGGGTGCATTGATCCTGAGAAATCAGTACCCAGAACAACCACCTCTGGCCGTAATAACGGCCTTGATACACCTGGGCATTGAGTCAAACAGAGCTTGGATGGCGTGTACAGGTACAGCTGCCCATGCAGCTTCAATACGGTACCACAGTTCATCAAGAGTAGTGAATGGCGTATTGTGACGCGGGGATCGAATGAAGGGTAGAGCAACGGGCGTAACACATCCAAAATGTAACGTCCACTGTTCCAAGTGCCGTCACTGCGAACAAGAGGTGACCGAGACATATAACCAATGGCACCCCATAGCATCACGCCGGGTGATACGCCAGTATGGCGATGACGAATACAAGCTTCCAATGTGCGTTCACCGCGATGTCGCCAAACACGGATGCGACCATCATGATGCTGTAAACAGAACCTGGATTCATCCGAAAAAATGACGTTTTGCCATTCGTGCACCCAGGTTGATCGTCGAGTACACCATCGCATGCACTCCTGTCTGTGATGTTGCGTCAAGGGTAACCGCAGCCATGGTCTCCGAGCTGATACACCATGCTGCTGCAAACGTCGTCGAACTGTTCTTGCAGATGGCTGTTGTCTTGCAAACGTCCCCATCTGTTGACTCACGGATCGAGACGTGGCTGCACGATCCGTTACAGCCATGCGGATAAGATGCCTGTCATCTCGACTGCTAGTGATACGAGGCCGTTGGGATCCAGCACGGCGTCCTGTATTACCCTCCTGAATCCACCGATTCCATATTCTTCTAACAGTCATTGGATCTCGACCAACGCGAGCGGCAATGTCGCGATAAGATAAACCGCAATCGCGATAGGCTACAATCCGACCTTTATCAGAGTCGGAAACGTGATCTTACGCATTTCTGCTCCTTACACGAGGCATCACAACAACGTTTCACCAGGAACGCCGGTCAACTGCTGTTTGTGTATGAGGAAATGGTTCAAATGGCTCTGACCACTATGGGACTTAACAGCTGAGGTCATCAGTCCCCTAGAACTTAGAACTACTTAAACCTAACTAACCTAAGGACATCACACACATCCATGACCGAGGCAGGATTCGAACCTGCGACGGTAACGGTCGCGCGGTTCCAGACTGAAGCGCCTAGAACCGCTCGGTCACTCCGGCCGGCTTGCGTATGAGAAATCGGTTGGAAACTTTCCTCATGTCAGCACGTTGTAGGTGTCGCCACCGTCGCCAGCCTTGTGTGAATGCTCTGAAAAGCTAATAATTTGCATATCACAGCATCTTCTTCCTGTCGGTTAAATTTCGCGTCTGTAGTACGTCATCTTCGAGGTGTAATAATTTTAATGGCCAGTAGTGTATATTTGGCGTCACATATCCCCCACGTGGCACAGACAGTTCCTATTCCGCCGTCCATGGCCCGCCGCATGCCAGCGGCTTTGATTTCATATGTTTGCCACAGCTTACTGTTCAAGATAAGGTACGAAACCTTCACCCTCCCACTGTGCAGGGGCGATTATAACTCTATCATGTTCCTGAAAGAGTGATAGCCCTGTTCGTCAGCTCTCAAAAGGCGCTGTGACGCTGTTGTCTTACGTGCTTTGTCAGTTGGAGGCCCTTGCACCACGCTCTCTGTCAACCCCTATTCAGTTTTCAGACTTTTCACTTTCGCCATTTTTGCCACGAACTGAACTATGCCCGTACTGTGATACTGCCAACGCAATTGACATCCACGAGAGCGATCTATGGATTTCTTCAGCAGCACATGTCACCGATTTTGGTTGAGCGAAAGCATACCCATGTCGACTGGCGTCCCGTCTGGCGATCGGTGTGCGCACCTTGTCTTGCCACTGACGTCCAGCCTGCGTGGTACTTTACGACCAATTGGCGGCCAGTATCTCGGTCACGCCATCACGGGATTCACCTTGCAGACACCGTGTTTTGTGTCGCCTGTAATGTTCTGGACACGAATGAGTATCGCCTGGTGTACGGACCGGTGATACTTATCTGGTTCTTGGTGCGATAGATGCTGGCCCTAATTACCTTTACTCCTCCTCATCAGACACCTCCTCACCTGCTCCGCTTTCCGTATTCGGGATACATCCCAGAAACGAAGATAAACTTTGTGAAGTCGATTTGTGGACACGCAATTCACTACATGTTTTCTGACAGACAGAAAGGTTTCCTTAATGTTTGGCACTTCCTTAATGAACGCCATTGTTCAGTTGTCCGAAATCCCGAATACAGACAATTTTTCGCCAATCTCTTTTGTAGTGTCTTTCTTAAACCATCCCAGATTTGAGGTGTTATTGCAATCGGGAGTTGAGCCACGCCTTTTCCACTTTCAGAACTCGTATATTCTATGTTCATTGGAGTGTTCTTCTCCGTAAAATTAAGCGTCGATAATCTCACAGAGACCGGCGACTTGCCGCTCCCTCCTCCTCGTGACGTCGGTTTCCTGCTATTCTCCTTGGTGTTAACAACAATAATAAGAAAAAACAGAAAAAAGGAAGGTAAAGCACTAGACTATGGTCGTAGAAGTCCCGGGTTCAAACCAGGATAGTAGCGGGAATTTTTCCTCGTTCCAGTCTCCCCAGGAGAGCCCCAAATTCATACAGCCTTCTGTCAAACGGAGTACCTGGGATCTTCCCCAGGGGTAAAAGGCGGCCAGTGTGAGGGAACCGCAACCCTCACCTCCTAGTGTCACAGCGGGTAGAAGAGCTGCACTTACCTACAGTTACGCCGATAGTCCGGTCACGGGATTGTCCCAGAATTTTTACCTTCTAAAATTTTGTTTCGTGATACAAAGTAGTGGGCTGTTTAAGTAGCAAATTAACAATTGTTAATATTGTGCTTTAGCTCCAAGTTAGGAGATCAAACTTGGAAAGCACTTCTATAACGATCGTCCAATGGCAGGTTGTTGTTGTTGTGGTCTTCAGTCCTGAGACTGGTTTGATGCAGCTCTCCATGCTTCTCTATCCTGTGCAAGTTTCTTCATCTTCCAGTGCGTACTGCAGCCTACATCCCTCTGAATCTGCTTAGTGTATTCATCTCTTGGTCTCCCTCTACGATTTTTACCCTCCTCGCTGCCCTCCAGTACTAAATTGGTGATCCCTTGATGCCTCAGAACATGTCCTACCAACCGATCCCTTCTTCTAGTCAAGTTGTACCACAAATTTCTCTTCTCCCCAATTCTGTTCAATACCTCCTCATTAGTTATGTGATCTACTCATCTAATCTTCAGCATTCTTCTGTGGCACCACATTTCGAAAGCTTCTATTCTCTTCTTCTGTAAACTATTTATCGTCCAAGTTTCACTTCCATACATGGCTACACTCCATACAATTACTTTCAGAAACGACTTCCTGACACTTAAATCAATACTCGATGTTAACAAATTTCTCTTCTTCTGAAACGCTTTCCTCGCCATTGCAAGTCTACATTTTATATCCTCTCTACGTCGACCATCATCAGTTATTTTGCTCCCCAACTGGCAAAACTCCTTTACTACTTTAAGTGTCTCATTTCCTAATCTAATTCCCTGAGCATCACCCGACTTCATTCGACTACATTCCATTATCCTCGTTTTGCTTTTGTTGATGTTCATCCTATACGCTCCTTTCAAGACACTGTCCATTCCGTTCAACTGCTCTTCCAAGTCCTTGGGTGTCTCTGACAGAATTACAATGTCATCGGCGAATCTCAAAGTTTTTATTTCTTCTCCATGGATTTTAATACCTACTCCGAACTTTTCTTTTGTTTCCTTTACTGATTGCTCAATATACAGATTGAATAGCATCGGGGAGAGGCTACAACCCTGTCTCACTCTCTTCCCAATCACTGCTTCCCTTTCATGTCCCTCGACTCTTATAACTGCCATCTGCTTTCTGTACAAATTGTAAATAGCCTTTCGCTCCCTGTATTTTACCACTGCCACCTTCAGAATTTGAAAGAGAGTATTCCAGTGGCAAATAAGCAGACTAATTCCTTATAGTACTTCACGAATTCAAAGTAAAAATATACACACTGCATTACATTCTGTATGCCTTCCTTCTAAAGGAAAGTGTTATTGAAAAGTATGTAGTTCATATTAATAATCAAGAAATACTATTTGTAGAGGTAAATGAATCCAAATGGAACAGACAGTCCATTGTGGCTGATCCAACGCTGCATATACGAACGAGGCTTGCAATATTTCCACACCTTTAAGGACAAAGTACTAAACACAGCCCCCCACCCTACTCGCTGAATGTTACTGCAGTCATCATAAGAAGTGGTTTGCATTGGCAGTACGATTAGGTTCGTAATGAGCCTGTCATTGTTACTCTTGCGTAATGGAGTGTTAACACTGAAAGCAGGTATCCGCTGGCGAATTGAGTTTAAGAACACATGCGATGGTGTAACTGAGTATCCACGACCAGAGCCATATAAACTGCAGTGAAATGTTAACATGACAGCGAGTCTCTTTGGAAAGGCGTGTCTTCGCGTTACGGGCCAGGTACAGGCGCCGACAACAATAAACGCTGCGCGAGACACGGTGCTATTTTCGCTAGTGAAGACGTCCCGCTGTAGCTGCCGAAACGGGAAACACGTCCACTCGCTAAGAGCTGCTTTCGAATGACAGGCGAATGGCTCGCGCCCATTTGCCGAGTGGTAATCTGTGCGTACTGTACGTTTGCGTCAAAGCACGCGCCGCCGGAGGACAAAGGCACGCACTATATGAGCGGAGGTCGGGCTGTGCCCCCACCGCTGAGGCCACATGCCAACGTATCGGACTCTCGACTCGCCGACAAGACTCTCCTTGCTCGTCCTGTCAGTGTTGTCGCGTTAAGCACCTTTGCAGAATAGCTGCATGTTCGAACACAGGGGCTTGTCTTCTCATACAGAATATCTTAAATTGATTAATTTCATGTCCATTTATCATTGCGACATGGAACGTCGGTTGTTGTTTAGTGTGTGAGGCCCGAAATGGAAACAGCTAGCAACAGAATCGGTCTTGACATTTGTTTTTTATATAGAGCTACATTCATCTCCGTAAGTTTCTACTTTGCATTATGGAAGCTGTAACAGCCCACTACGTTACGAAGAAGGCAACAGGGGCAGTATTTCTAGACATCGAAATCGCGTTCGAACGTCTCTGGCAAAACGGCCTCATCTTCAAACTGAGTGTCGCTGGTTTCTCCGACGAGTTCGTACACTATCTAATCAGAAGTATCCGGACACCCATCCGTAACGCAGAAATGACCACTGCATGTCACGCGAGGCAGACCCAACAGTATAAAAGGAGACGGGGAGTATTGCGCTGTCAGTACAGAAACAAAGGCGAAACGAGGCGGCCAGGGGAATTCAGTAGCTTCGACATAAGACTAGACACTCGATATAGCCCGAGTAACAAGTCCATCAGGAACATTTAAACCCTTCTAAAGCTGCCAAGTCGACTGTTAGTGATGTGTCTGTAAAGTGGAAACGCTTTGGGACAATCACAGCTAAACTGAGATCAGTCAGACCTCATGTAGGTCCTATTGACGGAAGGGGACCGTCGAACTTTGTCGAGGGTGGTTCTAAGTAATCGCCTGAAACTGGCAGAAGGAAACACTCGTGAGTTTCACCGTGGTTGCAGCTGTCCAACCAGCCCAATACCTGTACGTAGGGAGTTGGGATACAACTCATAAGCCACACATTTCTGAAGTCGATGCTACGCGCCGCTTGAGGTAGTGTAAAGATTGATGCCACTGGACAGTGGATGACCGGAAACGAGTGATTTTGAGTGCTGAATCGCCTCATATCCTGTGACAGACCAATGGAAGGAATTAGGTTTGGCGAATTCCTAGAGAACATAACCAACCATCTTGTGTAGTGCCAAGAGTAAAACACGGAACGCGTGGTCTTACGATATGGTGGTGTTTTTAGTGGTTAGGTGTGGTTCCGTTGTTTCGCTCAGAATACGCGAAACATAGACCAATATGAACATATTTTATAGCATTATGTACTGCGTAAAGTAGAGGAACAGTTAAGAGACATTGATTGTTTGTATCAGCGTAACATTGCACACTTACTTATTGCAGCATCTGTGAGGCAATGATTTGTGGGCAATAACATTCCTGAAATTGACTGGCTTGCTCAGAGTTCGGAGGTGAACGCAATGGAACACCTGTTTGATGAGTTAAAACTTGGATTTCGCTCCAGATCCCAGCGTCCATCATAACTAACTTCTCTGGTCTCCGCTCTTGAGGTAGAATGGGCTGTCTTTGGTCCACAGACATTCAGGTATCTCACTTTCGAACTGGCCCCATAAATCCACACATGTTCCGTGAAGGACACATAACCTGGGACGGGGCGCTTCTAGGTGTTTCAGTCCGGAACCGTGCCACTGCTACGGTCGCAGGATCGATTCCTCCCTCGGGCATGGATGTGTGTGATGTCCTTAGGTTAGTTAGGTTTAAGTAGTTCTAAGTTCTAAGGCACTGATGACCTCAGGTGTTAAGTCCCATAGTACTCAGAGCCATTTGAACCACCCGGGTTCCCGGGTTCGATTCCCGGCGGGGTCAGGGATTTTCTCTGCCTCGTGATGGCTGGGTGTTGTGTTCTGTCCTTAGGTTAGTTAGGTTTAAGTAGTTCTAAGTTCTAGGGGACTGATGACCATAGATGTTAAGTCCCATACTGCTCAGAGCCATTTGAACCATTTTTTTGAACCATTTTTTGAACCTTGGACGGAAGTGACTTCCGAACTGGTTTCACACATTTTCTATCGAGGACAGATCTGACGATCTTGCTGGCCACACGAGCACACCAACATCACACAGACAGTCCACGGAGATAGGTACCATATGTGGAAGAACATTGCCGTGTTGAACAACGGCACCACGATACTATCAGGTGAAAGAAGACGCAGGATATCTGTGATGTACCGTTGTGCCGTCAGATTTCCCTCAGTCACAATTAGTCGTGACCTGAAGTCACACTCGAAGGCAATCCACGGCACGACCCTAGGAGTAACACCGATGTGCCTCTCCAAAAGACTGGAAGAAAAGCACAGCTCCCCAGGTCTCCGCTGTACTCGAAGACGATGGTCACTCGGGGTAGTGCGGAACCGCGATTCGTTGCTGAACACAACACGACGCCATTCATTAGCATCCATGCTTCCCAGTCACAGCATAACTCCAACAGCAGCCGTTTAATGACAGCCTACGAATGGGACAGTAATTCCCTAATCCGACTGGTGATAGTCTTCGATCGGTGGTTTGAGATGACACATAATGTCGCAAGGAGTCCGTTACTTGTTTTCGGATGGCAGACGTAGATGTGCAGGTGTTACAATATGGCGCCCTCCCTTGTAATGGCCATGCGTAGTCGACTGAAACCACGACGACGCACGTTCCCATTTTGTCCAACTTCGGGCCACTGTCACATTCGAATGTCCCACAAATCTAGATGCCGCGCAATTCGACCATCCGGCCAAATGGTCACCTCGAAAAATTTTCACTCTGTCAGGTGCTGATCACGCTGTCTCAGACGAGTACACGACAACTTTGTGATCTTCACAGTGAACATTCATCATGCGACGCTGTTCGCGCCCCTTATACACCCTACCATTCCTGCTAACAGTCAACGAACAACACTAGTAGCAGTTCTACCTGTCAAAGAGAACTGCAACTTGTAATGGGACACCCTTTTCTGACATCACCTTTTTTTATAGAAATAGCCGATACCATTTGGACTATCGAGTCTTGTATAGGTCAACATTCCCGGCTATTTCCCTGAAAGAATTTCATTTGATTTTGTATACGATGTATTATATTTCAGGCTAAAATGTATAAAAAGAAATTAAGTTGTTACAATCGACACATCTAAAATTATTCTTTTCGTAAAAAAATTGAAATTACGAAATATCTGGCGTACTTAAAATTCATATTATTAATTGCACAATCTAACGCTAATTAATAAATTTATTTCTGGATTCATTTATAAAATAATGTTATAACTTGGTGGTGATTCTTCTTTTGTCAAGGAAGTATGTAAACTCTTCCGCTTTGTAAACTCTTGGGAATATTGTCAGTATCGCAGAATGTTAGTAGTAGTGGGCAAGCCTCTGATGGAGACAAAGATATTTATATGATCTGCACTAACATTGTAATTTGGAATATTAAATGGAACTTGTAAAGACCGTGTGATATGGAAAAATGTGACAAAGAATAAATTTAACTAATAATACAGGCAAATCTTCATTAGTTAATTAGTCATCAGGCACCCACAACGTTAAATCAAAATTTCAGCAGCGAGAATGTACCCCTAGATACAAGAAGTGTAGCCAACAATAAGAAGAAAAAATGAAGATAAGTAAAAAGTTTTTCTTTTGTATACCTTCCGCCTCTCGAAGCTTTTGAAAATAATGAAGAGACTAAGAGAAATTTTATGGTGACGTGTGGGAGGGAAAGATTACAAGCTCTAGTCACTTAAAAACCCGCCATGGTGTGTTCGTGTACGAAGTTGCATTGACATTCGGCCATGTCTTCTGGGTAGTTCACTTTTTTTGTCAGGTGGTGTACCTGTGATCAGAGTGGATAAATGAGAAGCTTCAGAATATTTCTTAGTCTGCACAAGTATGCAAATATATCTATTGTACGGTTCGCTTGTAGTGAGTTGTTCGTTGCGTCGGTTATTTTACTACCTTTTCCTCTGGTTACGACATTTATTACTGTCATATAACTAGGTTCTGAAACTGTAGCCACATATACGTAACATTATTGAAGTACTTTAATTGTGTTACTTTGTTGCAGATAAGATCTTATGTTACTTGGAAGTCGTTCCAACGGCCTTTAATCGAGCTTTAAGAACTTTATTACATAAATATAAAGTACTCTAAGTATGCAAATTAAATCGCGTCAATTTACGATCGTCGTTAGTCTCCTTTCTATGACATTAGCAGTGGATACAGCAACTTGAAATGTGAATGTTCAACCGAATTTAAACACATACAGACTCACTACACTATTCTGGTTTCTTGATGACGGTCACAGTAATATTAAAATGTCTCTAAGAAAAGCTCGATGATGTTCAGCTTTGTTATTGCGGTCATTAAATGCGTGTACGTAGTGCAAACAGAGAGCATGTGCAGTATCCGCTTGATGGGTAGAAAGAATGTGCGTAATGCAGTTAGAGTTGTCTAACCACATTAAGTCCTCTGAAACCGGAGAGCTTAACAAGCATTCCTGTCTGAGCAGCTGCAAGGGTGTTAAATGTGCTCATGTGGGGCGCAATGTTTGCTCAACAGGTAATCTGTTATGGAAAGGCAACATTACCTTACACATTTCATCATATTTCGTACGTGAATGTTACCTATGTTCTGACTGTTATGATAGTGACTGCAGTTTGTAACATGTCAATTAAGTGGTCTGTAGGTCGTTTACAAAATGACAACCCTTTTTGGAGGTGTTGCTTTCCAATTGCCAAATGTTTATGAATTAATTATTTGCTTTTTGAATTTACTATTTGTAAAAGGTCGAAGATTATTCGTATGTAAGTAATACACATCTTCTTCACATGTGCATCACAATACCCATGACGAAGTAGCTGCGTAATTAGTTGGTTCCCAGCGCTAATAGATACACAAAATAGTTGCTGTAGAGAGCAAAATTTCAGTTCCATTTCTGTAAATTTTACTCTAACGAGTCATTTACTTCTGACGGTATATAAGATCTTAGCTTTATATTTACCTATCACATGTATTCTGAGGAGATGAACAGGGCGTTCGAGAAATTTTCACATCATGGAAAGCAAGAATGGTGCAATGCATGAATTTCGTACATACACACACCTGAACGTCACACTGTTATAGTATATATATATATATATATATATATATATATATATATATATATATATATATATATATATATATATATATTTCAGTTTAGTGACTGATTTTAGAATCATATGAAGGAATGATCAGTAGAGACCTCCATTACGAGTTTCCGCCGTTTTTCAAGTGTTTTGTTGTTGTTAGACATGGGGTTGTGTTTTGTTCACCGCTTGATAATATTTCGCTTTCTACATAGTAAAGTCCTGTGCCATATATTAAATCTTTTAGGATATGTTGTTAATTCTTTAGTTACAGAATTTTATGGTTAGTAAAATGCTGTATAGTTTTAGAACTGTTTCTATAACTTGTGGACATCTTGTACCTTTAAACTGAAGGTCTTTTACCGTGGAAAATGTGATTATTGAAAATTAACAGAGTTTCTTTAATTTATTAACTTTTAACCAGTCTTGAAAATGGAAATCTGTATTAGTTTCCAATAGTTGTAATTTAAAAATTATTTTAACTTGTAACCGGTTTTTGACAATACTTCTTGATTTGGTTTCACTCACAAATTATTGGTGAGTAGTAGAGCAATAGGGTAAAGACTATTAAATACACGCTTTTGAATTTAAATAGAATAGAATATTCTGTACCTTGGAACATGTTTTCACGTTTGGAAGAACCTTAATTTTCGATCGTAACTTTCGTAATTTCAGAAAAAGACTGCACAACGTAAAAATTGACAGCCATTATTGAAAAATTAAATAATAAAATATACTACACTCCTATTACAGGGTTGTACGCAGGCGAAAGTGTGAAAACTGTACCTACGTATCTTAATTCATAGATAGGTGAGCGTGACTACTTTCTACATGTTTGAAGACACTTTTCTATTCATTCCTGCCGTAATGGTCACTTTAAGGTCTTCAAGTCTGAGAAAATCGTTTCTCTTAGTACTTTCTTTGAGGCAACAAACGCCTTTATTTGAGGAAAGCTTCACAACTTCAAGATACTGAAAGAGCTTCAGTCTAGAAACATCATAAGCTGCTTAACTGATGTAATCTTTATTATAATTAGCCCGCATCTCGTGGTCGTGCGGTAGCGTTCTCGCTTCCCACGCCCTGCGTAAAGTAGAGGAACAGTTAAGAGACATTGATTGTTCGTATCAGCGTAGCATTGCACACTTACTTATTGCAGCATCTGTGAGGCAATGATTTGTGGGCAATAACATTCCTGAAATTGACTGGCTTGCTCAGAGTTCGGAGGTGAACGCAATGGAACACCTGTTTGATGAGTTAAAACTTGGATTTCGCTCCAGATCCCAGCGTCCATCATAACTAACTTCTCTGGTCTCCGCTCTTGAGATAGAAAGGGCTGTCTTTCGTCCACAGACATTCAGGTATCTCACTTTCGAACTGGCCCCATAAATCCACACATGTTCCGTGAAGGACACATAACCTGGGACGGGGCGCTTCTAGGTGTTTCAGTCCGGAACCGTGCCACTGCTACGGTCGCAGGATCGATTCCTCCCTCGGGCATGGATGTGTGTGATGTCCTTAGGTTAGTTAGGTTTAAGTAGTTCTAAGTTCTAAGGCACTGATGACCTCAGGTGTTAAGTCCCATAGTACTCAGAGCCATTTGAACCACCCGGGTTCCCGGGTTCGATTCCCGGCGGGGTCAGGGATTTTCTCTGCCTCGTGATGGCTGGGTGTTGTGTGCTGTCCTTAGGTTAGTTAGGTTTAAGTAGTTCTAAGTTCTAGGGGACTTATGACCACAGCAGTTGAGTCCCATAGTGCTCAGAGCCATTTTGAACCTTTATTATAATTACCTCAAAATTATCAGGAGAGCGATCTCTATGCCAATGTAAAAAAGCTTCCAAAATAGGAAGTGTAATTGCCCAGACAGCAGTTGATACATGTCCTGATTACTAGTTTCGGCAAAGTTATATTGCCATCTTCAGATTTGTAAGTGTTACAAATATGTTACAAGATTTATAATTAGCATAAGTAATTTAAAAAAAAAGTTAACTCAGTTTTACACGCCATCGGATACGTGAATAATGAAGTACCTACCTGTGGAACATTTCCATATAATAAAAAATATGGAGAAACAAAATTTTAAGGTGGCTGTAATATAGTGACCATTGGTGTCACAAAGCCAACACGCAAATGAGTGTTTTGTCTGGCTACTGTTTCCGACCTCCATATCATATCTGTCCAGTACTCTAAATAATAGAGTTTGGCTGAATAACACGGTCAAAATGAGAAATTTCTTTATCACACGTAGTGAACTCTACAGAGGTGCCGATGGAGGCATATTCGTTTTTGTGTTATCAGATGTTTGAAGAAATTTCAGCGCCAATCTTTGTAGGGTGTCCAATTTCGCAGAGCATAAGGGAAATGAAATGTGTGCTTCTTCTGATATTTCGCGAATACGAGTCAAGCTAATGAGAATACTTGCGCAATTTACCTGAGTTTCGCAAAGCTACGCAACACGGAGAGGTGTGTGCATGAGTGCGTATAACTCTGTCGGGACGAAAACAGAAGTTGACGTAGACCTTTATCTTGAAAGGCGCGTCTGCTAGTACAGGATTTTTCCCCTACACTTATTTCAGTATAAGGTGTCAGACTGGTCCCGCAAGTGTTACGAGGCAGTTTTCATTATCTCCTCCTCCAACATGCCACCCATTTGCGGGAATATGCTATAAAGGACGCACGTGAGTGTCACAAACACCACTTTCAGAAAGAACCGCGTTGTAAAAAACTTGCTTCTTACTACGTACCAACCCTGCAACGCAGGTTCGCTATTCTGTTGTGAGAACTCATCCGACTAATTAGATTTAGAAGACAGGTGTGGTGTTCGTGCATTTTAACTATGGTTACATCACCACTATAAGAAATAACTCTGAAATATTTTCCTTTGGGAAGAATACCGATGGTTAAACACGAAGTAAAATGCACAGAACTCAGTAAGGAAAACAATGCCGGGTAATTTCACTAATCTTGAAGACAAACAAAAGTTTGAAACTATGAAACAAGCGAGAAAGAGGATGATAGTCCTTCTCTGTGGGCAAAGCTATTTTTCATAGGATTAAACTTGTGTGCCGGAATTGGAATCCGACTTAGATTTGAGCCTGTTGGAGATAGAGCTCTGTTAATTAAAGTCTGAAAAATGTTTTAAAACCCAATTGACGATTTGGGGAACCTAATTTAGATACAAATTTGATTTATTAAAATGTCTTCTGTTGGGTAACAGAAACGTGTGACATCATGTAGGTCTCCCGGTGTATAGAATGTTCCATGAAATTTCGAACTGCCGTGTGTCGGTAACTTATTGCCATGACATTTCGACGCTGAGTCTCCTGACCATCTTCTGCATTATACACCTAGAGATTGCCAGAATCATATGCGATGAAATATCGTCGCAGGAAGTTACCGACATGTGGCAGTTCTCTAATAATTTCGTGGAACAATCGAAACATTTCTATCACCACGTAAGTACTGTTCAGTTGAACTACCAGTCACTTTCAGACAATAGGAAACTGAAAAAAACATAAAAAATTCACGTGGGTGTAAGTAAAGCAGTATTATAAAGTATCTGCCCGATCCTGCGAAATGTGTAACGTTCCAAGTGAAATATGGGCAACAAAGCTAGTGTCAGACACGAACACGGAGGCGAAATATGCATGCAGACAACACAGGATGATATAAATGACCAACTTATGAGAATAAAACCCACAGGTTTTATTGTCCAATAAGGTGGAATGCCCGTAACGAAAAAGAAGGCATTTTAGTCCTTACGCAAATTAGAGCTGAATAAATACAGTTAAGGCCTATTGGCAGCAACTAGGGATGTCATGAATGCACAATGAGCAGCAAATTTCTAACGATGATGACCAAAACTCAACGAAATCACTCACCGACGAAATAAACCAGGGAAGGTGAGAATCATGCCTATCACAACAGCTGAGCATACCCTATTCCGAATAGAGCTACGAGGGAGGCAGACATAGCGTCTGCACACAGGTTAATATTTGCTCGATGGTATCAAAAGATGACTGCAAGAGATGCATCAGGTTCAGCTTTCTCCAATGTAACTTTCTCTTATCAGTAGAACGGGTGAACCTCTTGCCAATAGAACGGGCAACAAATGTTGGTGGACAAACAGCCTGCAGCCACGTAGGAAGAGCGCATAGCGGCATTAGCAGTAGTTTGGCCCAGAGTCACACGTTAAGACCTTTAATTTATGTGAAAGAAATGTTACACTAGTTTCGTTACCCATCAGTCAATCTTAAGTGAAAATTTTCCACCCAGGGGAGGAACGTACATTCAAACGAAGAAAAGACCATTCCAACAACTGTGAGACTCACCATCGACAGTTGGTCTTCAGGTAGCCCTGAAACACTACTATCAATCGAATGAGTTATTTTTATCTCGCACAGCTGCCATATGTATTACACACGGTGGTTGCTCTTGATAGTACCTCATAATAAAATGGCTCTATATTTTGCATTAACTCTTGATGAAAACGGAAAATAGGAAAGCCATTCACATAAAATTGAGTACTGAATGGACGTATGAAGTACACATTAGAATTACTCATTCCTAAGTGAAGTATGTTTGTAATTTTATGTAATTTACGAAATGATATCACTTCGCTCGACTGCACATATTTAGCTACAGGAATCACATTTAAAGTGGCGCTTTTAGAGAGAAACAATCTTTCATCTTTAGGACAAGCGTGCCGGCCGGTGTGGCCGTGCGGTTAAAGGCGCTTCAGTCTGGAACCGCGTGACCGCTACGGTCGCAGGTTCGAATCCTGCCTCGGGCATGGATGTGTGTGATGTCCTTAGGTTAGTTAGGTTTAATTAGTTCTAAGTTCTAGGCGACTGATGACCTCAGAAGTTGAGTCGCATAGTGCTCAGAGCCATTTGAGCCATTTGACAAGCGTAAAAAACCCTTCATACTGTGAAAATTTTTGTTTGCCTGTCCTGAATATGAGAACATGTTGCTCTTGAAACGTGCAGATTGAAATATGATCACTGTCATTAAATATATCTGACTTCTTAAAATTAAATTATTTCATAAATAAAATGAATTTTCGTTAATTTAGTTGAGGCTCGCAATAGATAACATTTGGTAAATAGTATTAAAAGGAGAGTGATACAAGCGAAAGAGTGTCAAACCCAAGTGTAATTTTCGTAAAAACACTAGAGTAGGCTACTATTGCACACTTTACACAATCAGACATATCCGGTAATCACAGTTAAGTACTGAAATCTGAGAGCTCCTGATTTGAAAAATTAATAAGAAACCTAATACAACAATGTTATTCTTGCTACTCAGTGGGTTGATGCCCCTCTCTGTACATTCATAATCGCCGAAACTTTGATAGTGGCACGACTCCTAATAAAAGGCAAAAATGAAAGATTTGCCATCAGACATTCGAAAAAACTCGAAATTACAATTTCTAGGGTGGTTATTCCAAAGTAATACAGCCATGAGCACCGTAATGGTACAGTGACAGCCAAACTCTGTATTGTAGTTTTCGGGTACTACGCCTCGCGTATATCCGTCTCATCATACTTTGCCTGAAAGATATAGTGATTAAATCTTGCTTATGAATGTCGTTCTGGATTCTGTACTCGGTGTACTTGTTTTCCTGTAATTTCATCAACTCAAGTAAAATCGATGATTCTGAACGTTGCGCCCTTAATACGAGTATTTACCACACATCAATACAAATGAAACTTTTCTGGTAATTTTACTGTCATTAGAACAGTACATATAATTAATATTTTTTTGTTATGTATACTATGGACGTGTTTGTTCGAAATGATTTTGTGGTTACTCTTGCGCAAGCGCAACGCATATTATGTCATTTATTTTTTATGCTTATTAATTTGCTCATAAATTGTTCCGTTGTCACTGTATGTTTCATAGACCTAACCTCCAGTACACTTATTTTGATTATGAAAAAGTTGCACTGATACCAATAGACACACCACATGTGACAGTAAGTCAACAGTACCAATGTTTTATTTGAAGAAGAAAGCATGAAGGATTGAATTTAGTGATAAAGTGGAGCTTTCTGCTAATACATGAAGCTTGCAGTGAAGAAAAATCCTTTGAAAATATCTCAACAAAGTCTTGCAGTGATGAGACATTCGGAAAGGCTACAGTTGACCTCCCCATCGGGCGTGGTTTCCCTAAACAGCTTAAGGCAAATGGTGGGAAGTTTCCTCCGAGAAGGATACGGTTGAGCCGGCTGCTGTGGCGGAGCGGTTCTAGGCGCTTCAGTCCGGAACCGCGCTGCTGCTACGGTCGCAGGTTCGAATCCTGCCTCGGGCATTGATATGTATGATGTCCTTAGGTTAGTTAGGTTTAATTAGTTCTAAGTCTAGGGGACTGATGACCTCAGATGTTAAGTCTCATAGTGCTTAGAGCCATTTTTGATACGGATGATTTCGTTACTCATCCTTCTCCAGTCCGAGCTTCAGCCTCATTTCTGATGGTATAGTCGTCAACGGGACGTTAAAACTTAAACTTCTTTAATTTCTATTACAAATATCTCGAAACAAACGTCGTTAACTAAAATTTTCATGTTTCCAAAACTCTGTGTGGCAAGTACAGCTGCATGCAGGTGCTGAAAACAATTATTGCTGTGAAATCGTGATAAAATGCAGACTCACTTCATACACCCAGAAGCAATACTAAATTACAGAATTTATCTCATAACTATTTTACGCTTTTATAGCTCCATACACTGATCACCTAGAACATTATGAACACCGACTACTATCGATGTTGACTTGTCCAGACGATAGATGCGTCACATGGCGAGGAGTGACTGCTAGTCAGAAGCACGGTGTATGTAGTGTCGGCGTGCTGTCCGTGTGTAGAATGGGAAAGGATCGTGCTCTGTCTGATTTTGACCGGGGGCGGATTGTGATGGACCGGAGTTTCGACACTAGCATTTCGGAAACTACACGACGTGTCGGGTGTCAAAGGAGTGTTGGTATGAGTGTCTTTAACACTGGCGAACCAAGTCCACACGTTGTAGGATTGGGCGGCCAACCCTCATTACAGAAGCCTTAAGTCGCATATTTACTTTTAAAAAGTAAAATACAAAAGTTAATAACAAAATGTTGAACGTTACGTGTAAGGGTAGTACACTCCACCTCCCTAGTTTCAAAGGATTCCAAACCTGGTCTACCTGCATTGTTACAAGCAACGAAAGCTACAGTTAGCCATCCGTTACCCAAACTAGAGGAAGAAGAAGATTTCATTAAAGAAAAATTTAACCTCGCACCACAAAATAAAGTAGGTCCATTAATGAGAACGAATTGAGAAGTTTTACCAACTCCTCTAATATCATTCTTTTTACGTGCCACAGGTCCGAATGTGTTTCGAGGCCTCCGTCTGAACTTTACATGTGATGTACAGGCTCTGTTTGGAGGTAGTACGTGGCTCACACTTGCTGTAGTGTGGGGCAATCACTGTGATTATGGTGGCCTTGAAGCATTTCCAGATGCAAATATTCTCTGTTGTTTTTTAATTTCTTTCAAATTAAAGTTGCCACAATCTCTGATAATATCAGCGAGTGAAGCCGTTTGCGTGGTTAACACATTGTGTACGGTTACATATCATTTCTTGTAACAGCGATGTCTTCCCGCAAGAGCGACGTCAGGTGAATATTTATAAGTTTATTTTAGTGTACTATGTTAAATATATAACAAGCTACTAAAATAATGTGTGCAGCTTTCTGTTTCATGTTGAGTACACGATTGTCGAGAACCTCGCTGCACATCATTATAAGCAATATTTTAAAAAAAACATGCAGTTAAACATTATTATCAACTGGAATTCTGGAATGTTACATTCATACTGAGATTACGGACAGCAGACATGATGCGATATTGCATATTATTATTATTATTGTTATCTACTACAGTAAAATGAATCTAAATAAAGAAAAAGTGCTAGCGAAATTAGTTGAAATGAATATTTATTTTACCCACAAACCCTTTTTAAAGTAGGTCAAGACATCTGAACAATGATAGGATTGAAAAATACGTCGAGATATCTTCAAGAAAACATAAAAAGAATAACATTATACGATGTTAGGATACAACGAAGTATCATCTGTGGGTGCTGAAATTCTTAGTTTCTGGTAAATTATGTAGTGATTTGCTTTTACCTAATACCAGTCGGGAGAAATAAAATTACGATGATTCTTTCTGTTCTCATCTTAACGGAGTGGAAGAACCTGCTACAAAATAATAATATATCAGAATCATAATATTCAAATTGAACTTCTCCGAAGAAAGTAATTGATAATTCCGTTGTGTTTGTGGTGCTGTCATACGCTTCGCGGTGATTCGAGTTACAAAGTACAAGCCTCCATTGCAACACGACGAAAGGAACCTTAATGAGATGTTGTACGGGAACACTGTGTTGGAATCGGATTGGAGAGGCCCAAGTCTTAAATTCAAGGCAGACAATTCAGATTTAGCTTTTCTTTAGTTACATTAAGCCAACGGCCTGACCGCGTTGGTAACGCCGGTTCCCGTCCGTTAAGCGCTATCTGGGTTGGCTAGCACTTGCACAGGTAATGCTCCGGATCTGCCGAGCGGTGTTGGCAAGCGGGGTGCACTCAGCCCTTGTGAGGAAAGTTGAAGCGCTATTTGACTGAGAAGTAGTTACAACCACATGCCCACCATATACGCTTTTAGTGACGCCTGTGGGCTGAGGATGACACGGCGGTAGGTCGGTACCGTTGTGCCCTCAAGGTCGGTTCAGAGGCAGTTTGGTTATGTGGTTTCAGTAAACCACTACAGGTGAATATTAGGAAGGTTCCTCTGGAAAGTTAAGTCCTGTTTGTGCTCTGACCTTAAAGATGTCCTCTGCAGAGCTTGGAACCGTATTCCTCCATCATCTTCACACTTCTGCGTTTTTACAAGTCAGGATGTTCAGAGAGACGGTATTTCCACATTTACTAGCCAGGAACATTATTTTTACTATCATATACAAAAATTATCCTTTCGTAACCATCTATTGAAAGTACGGCTTCTGTTACCTTCATTTCCTCCAGTAGTAATTTTGTGGGAAGCTTAAACTGGGCAGCTTTAGCATTCAGAGAAACCTCGTGTATTAGATTTGAGATTAAGATCCTCTGTTTCTGGTGTTGTAATGAGTGTCGAGCGTCGACAGCTTTCAGTTAACAAAACGGTTCAGATGGCTCTGAGCACTATGGGACTTAACATCTGAGGTCATCAGTCCGCTAGAACTTAGAACTACTTAAACCTAACTAACCTAAGGACATCACACACATCCAGGATTCGAACCTGCGACCGTAGCGGTCGCGCGGTTCCTGACTGAAGCGCCTAGAACCGCTCGGCCACCGCGGCCGGCTTTCAGTTAACATATGACGTTAACATTCAGTGATGCCTAGACGTACGAAAGGTCAGTTTTCAGTAACATGTGTACGTACCCATGCTGAAATATCGCATAGAAATCGCAGTCACAATCGTCAATACAAGTGATGTTGCCGGAAAACTTACTCATATGACACGGCTCACCACAAGATTTCCTGAAAACTAATGTGGAGGAGAAAGTATAATTACGCCTGCCCTGAATAGCTTTCTATCGTTGAAAGTATGTAAATAAACAGACATATCGCGAAGCTAGCTCTATCACCGTTTACATCCAAAAGAAGGAATCAGGCTTCAACATATAAGTCACATTTCAGCTTTCGTCTGAAATTATTTGTAAAAACGGTAAAGACACAAAAACAGTGGTTACCGTGTATTCGAACACAACCCATTTTGAATATCGATTCAGTGTCATACCCACTGGGACACCCCAACCACTGGTCCACACAGAGCCGTTCCAGTTGCAGATCTTCGCCTGCAGTCAAGAAAAATTAACGATTAAACGCAGCAGGAAACTGGGACGCGTCATTACGCTGTGGTAACTTGAAACAAAAGCAGCATTACATAATTTCTCACAATATATATAGCAAAAAAAGAAAACTATTACTATTTACCCACATCTTGCGAGGGAATATAGAACAAATTCCTTTTCTTTTTTTATTGAGACAGAGACTGCCCAACGGGTTCTCACGCACAGTATCAGACAAGAACCTTGATGAAGGGATCTGCACCGCATATATAAGAAAAAATCTTAGCTAAATCACTAATTCCTCATCACTACATCTACATCTACATCTACATCCATACTCCGCAAGCCACCTGACGGTGTGTGGCGGAGGATACCCTGAGTACCTCTATCGGTTCTCCCTTCTATTCCAGTCTCGTATTGTTCGTGGAAAGAAGGATTGTCAGTATGCTTCTGTGTGGGCTCTAATCTCTCTGATTTTATCCTCATGGTCTCTTCGCGAGATATACGTAGGAGGGAGCAATATACTGCTTGACTCTTCGGTGAAGGTATCTTCTCGAAACTTTAACAAAAGCCCGTACCGAGCTACTGAGCGTCTTTCCTGCAGAGTCTTCCACTGGAGTTTATCTATCATCTCCGTAACGCTTTCGCGATTACTAAATGATCCTGTAACGAAGCGCGCTACTCTCCGTTGGATCTTCTCTATATCTTCTATCAACCATATCTGATACGGATCCCACACTGTTGAGCAGTATTCAAGCAGTGGGCGAACAAGCGTACTGTAACCTACTTTCTTTGTTTTCGGATTGCATTTCCTTAGGATTCTTCCAATGAATCTCAGTCTGGCAGCTGCCTTACCGACGATCAGCTTTATATGATCATTCCATTTTAAATCACTCCTAATGCGTACTCCCAGATAATTTATGGAATTAACTGCTTCCAGTTGCTGACCTGCTATTTTGTAGACAATGAGAAGGGATCTATCTTTCTATGTATTCGCAGCACATTACACCTTTCTACATTGAGATTGAATTGCCATTCCCTGCACCATGCGTCAATTCGCTGCAGATCCTCCTGCATTTCAGTACAATTTTCCATTGTTATAACCTCTCGATAGACCACAGCATCATCCGCAAAAAGCCTCAGTGAACTTCCGATGTCATCCACAAGGTCATTTGTGTATATTGTGAATAGCAACGGTCCTATGACACTCCCCTGTGGCACACCTGAAATCACTTTTACTTCGGAAGACTTCTCTCCATTGAGAATGACATGCTGCGTTCTGTTATCTAGGAACTCTTCAATCCAATCACACAATTGGTCTGATAGTCCATATGCTCTTACATTGTTCATTAAATGACTGTGGGGAACTGTATCGAACGCCTTGCGGAAGTCAAGAAACACGGCATCTACCTGTGATCCCGTGTCTATGGCCCTCTGAGTCTCGTGGACGAATAGCGCGAGCTGGGTTTCACAAGACCATCTTTTTCGAAACCCATGTTGATTGCTACTGAGTAGATTTGTAGTCTCCACAAAAATCATTATACTCGAACATAATATGTGTTCCAAAATGCTACAACTGATCGACGTTAGAGATATAGGTCTATAGTTCTGCACATCTGTTCGACGTCCCTTCTTGAAAACGGGGATGACCTGTGCCCTTTTCCAAACCTTTGGAACGCTACGCTCTTCTAGAGACCTACGGTACACCGCTGCAAGAAGGGGGGGGCAAGTTCCTTCGCGTACTCTGTGTAAAATCGAACTGGTATCTCATCAGGTCCAGCGGCCTTTCCTCTTTTGAGCGATTTTAATTGTTTCTCTATCCCTCTGTCGTCTATTTCGATATCTACCATTTTGTCATCTGTGCGACAATCTAGAGAAGGAACTACAGTGCAGTCTTCCTCTGTGAAACAGCTTTGGAAAAAGTCATTTAGTATTTCGGCCTTTAGTATGTCATCCTCTGTTTCAGTAGCATTTTGGTCACAGAGTGTCTGGACATTTTGTTTTGATCCACCTACCGCTTTGACATCAGACCAAAATTTCTTAGGATTTTCTGCCAAGTCAGTACATAGAACTCTACTTTCGAATTCATTGAACGCCTCTCGCATAGCCCTCCTCACACTACATTTCGCTTCGCGTAATTTTTGTTTGTCTGCAAGGCTATGGCTATGTTTATGTTTGCTGTGAAGTTCCCTTTGCTTCCGCAGCAGTTTTCTAACTCGGTAGTTGTACCACGGTGGCTCTTTTCCATCTCTTACGATCTTGCTTAGCACATACTCATCTAACGCATACTGTACGATGGTTTTGAACTTTGTCCACTGATCCTCAACCCTATCTGTACTTGAGACAAAAATTTTGTGTTGAGCCGTCAGGTACTCTGTAATCTGCTTTTTGTCACTTTTGCTAAACAGAAAAATCTTCCTACCTTTTTTAATATTTCTATTCACGGCTGAAATTATCGATGCAGTAACCGCTTTATGATCGCTGATTCCCTGTTCTGCGTTAACTGTTTCAAATAGTTCGGGGCTGTTTGTCACCAGAAGGTCTAATATGTTATCGCCACGAGTCGGTTCTCTGTTTAACTGCTCAAGGTAGTTTTCAGATAAAGCACTTAAAAAAATTTCACTGGATTCTTTGTCCCTGCCACCCGTTATGAACGTTTGAGTCTCCCAGTCTATATCCGGCAAATTAAAATCTCCACCCAGAACTATAACATGGTGTGGAAATCTACTCGAAATAATTTCCAAATTATCCTTCAGGTGTTCTTCCACAACAGCTGCTGAGCCAGGGGCCTATAGAGACATCCAATTACCATGTCTGAGCCTGCTTTAACAGTGACCTTCACCCAAATTATTTCACATTTCGGATCTCCGTCAATTTCCTTCGATACTATTGCACTTCTTATCGCTATAAACACGCCTCCCCTTCACTGTCCAGCCTGTCTCTGCGGTATATATTCCAATCTGAGTTTAGGATTTCATTACTGTTTACGTCTGGTTTTAGCCAACTTTCTGTCCCTAGTACTATATGGGCGTTGTGACCGTTTATTAATGAGAGCAGTTCTGGGACCTTTCTATAAACGCTCCTGCAGTTTACTATTAGCACATTAATATTGTTATTCCCTGTTGCATTTTGCCTACTCCTACCTTGCCGCGTCTCAGGAGGCGTCTTGTCGGGCCTAGGGAGGGAATTCTCTAACCTAAAAAACCCCCATGTGCATCCACACGTACTGCGCTCCCTTGTAGCCGCTTCCGGCGTGTAGTGCACGCCTGACCTATTCAGGGGGACCCTACATTTCTCCACCCGATAGCGGAGGTCGAGAAATTTGCAGCCCAGATCTCCGTAGAATCGTCTGAGCCTCTGGTCTAAGCCTTCCACTCGGCTCCAAACCAGAGGACCGCGATCGGTTCTGGCAAAGATGCTACAAATAGTTAGCTCTGATTCCCCCTCCCCAAGAGCGAGGCTTTCCGCCTTCACCAGTTCCGCCAACTGCCTGTACGAACTGAGTATGACCTCTGAACCCGTCAGGAGTCATTGGTGCCGACATGAGCAAAAATTTGCAGTCAGGTGCACCCAGTGCTCTCTATCGCCGCCGGCAGGGCCTCCTCCACATCTCGGATGAGACCCCCCGGCAAGCAGACAGAGTGAACACTGGCCTTCTTCCCCGCCTAACGTTGGAGCTCCCAATAACTAATAAACCCCTCCCCCCGTGTGCCTGCTCGGACCTTGCTGAAGGAGCGGCCACATGTCCACTCACAGGCAGAGCGAGCGATGCCACACGGCCAGCCTCCACATTTACCCTCCGCCTCGTGCGCCGCGAACGCCGCTGATCCCGCCACTCTCCTTGGGGAGAGGGTGGCCCAACCGCGCCCGGTACCCGCGAAGATGCAGCAGAGACAGTGGGTGAAGCATGTAACACCTGAAGACGGCTGACCGCGGCCATCAACACGTTCAGCTGTTCGCGAACAGTGGCCAGCTCCTCCTGCGTCCGTACACAGCAGTCACACATCCTATCCATCCTAAGAAATCAATTTACTGTAGAGAGTTAATCAACTTTTAACTAGACTGCTAATTCACTAAAGGCGGCTGATTGTTGACTAAACTGTGGTTGCTAGCCACTTCTTGTAGAAAACAATGAAAATAGCACTACCTGTCTGTGGACTGTATTGAAAACAAACACTAGCACTACTGGCACTAAGGCTAATGGCTCTGAGCACTATAGGACTTAACTTCTAAGGTCATCAGTCTCCTAGAACTTAGAACTACTTAAACCTAACTACCCTAAGGACATCACAGACATCCATGCCCGAGGCAGGATTCGAACCTGTTCCAGACTGTAGCGCCTAGAACCTCATCACTAAGGTATCAGTGTTATTAGCTGTTATACATAGTATAGCAAAAGTAACGAGTGAACAATGGCCGCTTATATTATCGATCATATTATTCAAAAAATCGGAATAAACAATCCGCAAAAATAACTATCTATCCAGTATTTGTTTCAGTGTCCGTCATAAGAGACGACTAGGTTTCAGTACTTAAAGGAACTTTTAAACAGCAAAAGTAACTGAGATGTGAAAATACGATTTTGTAATACGGTATTTCAGTCTCCATCTTCAGCTAACAACTACGATCGCTTTTAATGTAACAGTCGAAGCGCTGGCCTTAGCGGCACCTGCAGAAATGAAAATTTGGAAAGTTAGTTTCTGCAGTGGCTGCGAATCAACTCATTACATGATTAACTCACGAAAAAAGATGTGATGAAACGTTAAAGTTTAACGTCTCGTCTACACTGAGGCCGTTGAAGACAAACAGAACTAGCTGAATGGAATAAAGGCAATGGAGAAAATCAGTCGTGGTTTCATTGAAGGAATCATACCAACATTCTGCCAAAGAGATTTAGGGGAACCATGCAAAGTTTAAAATAGTAGGACCAATTAAGAATTGAAATACTCATCTCTCAAACACGAAGCATGTGTCTTACACTCTGCGCCACTGCGTTTATTAAGATACGCTAAACTGTTGCATACATGGTGTCTCATTTTATCTCGTCCATCCCAAGTAATTTTTTGTCCAGAAGCAAAATGAAAAATGTATCAATCAAATGTTATCAGGACGTAAACAGAATAACTAACTTTCTTCTAACACCGATCGTTACGAAAATACGAACGTTACGAAAATACGAACAGTAGTACATCTTTCTTAAATCGCGCCCTATATTTTTTATTCGGTAATCGACTTCCTCTCCTGAATAACTATTCAGAAACATGTCGCAGCGTACCATTCACGTGAACTTTGTGCCGTTATCACTACAACAATAAAGAGAGGAACTATTACATTGTTACTAATCCATTATAAATTTTACTACTATATATTTTAATCAAAGGAAATCATAATTTATACACTGACGAAAAAAAAAACCGCAACACCAAAAATAATTAATATAGAGTAATGAAACTTCGGGAATACCTTTATCTAGGCAACACATTTAAGTGATTCATATCGCAATATCACAGGTTAATATAAGTGAGAGATAAGTCATTGCAAATCTGAAGTGCTGGTACATTAAGTATTGGTGTAACCGCCAGAATATTGGATCCAAGCATGTAAACGTGGACATGTTGCGTTGTACAGGCGCCAGAAGTCTGCTTGTTAGATGGTGATCCATGCCTGTTGCACATGGTCGATCAATACAGCGGCGGATGATGCTGTTTGTGGATTCAATCTGGAGTTGTCGTCCGATTATATCCTACATGTGCTCGATTATGGATAGATCTGCTGATAAAGCAGGTGAAGACAACATGTTGATACACTGTAGAGCATGTTTTGTTACAACAGCAGTATGTGGGCGAGCGTTATCCTGTTGTAAAACAGCCCGTGGAATGCCATTCATGAATGGCAAAACAACAGTTCGAACCACCAGACGGCCGTACAAAGTTGCTGTCAAGATGCATGGGATAACTCGTGCTGTCATACGAAATCGCACTCCACACCACAACTCCAGGTGCACGTCTAGCACGCAAACAGGTTAGTTGCTGGCCATCAACGGGCTTCCTCCTAACCAACATACGGCCATCACTGGCTCCGAAGCAGAACCAGTTTTCATCAGAAAACACCCTGCCCCCCCCCCCCCCCCCCGCCCAATGACCTCCCGCTTGAGACCACTGAAGTCGCAAATGGCGGTGGTTTGGGGTCAGTGGAATGCTGGCTACAGGGTCCCTGGCTCGGAGCAGCCCTTGAAGTATTGTGACAGTTCTTTGTGTTACTGTGGTGCCAGTTGCTGCTCTATTTGCTACTGCAGATGCTCCAGAGGCATACGCCGAACACGATGGTCTTTCCTCTCGGTATTGCCACGTTTCTGAGCGGAGGTTGGTCTTCTTGCGACCGTACACTCTCGTGACCACCGCTACCAGCAATCATGTACAACGGCTACATTCCCGTGAAGTTTGTCTGCAGTATCGCAGAAAGAACATCCAACTTCTCGTAGCTCTATTACATGACTTCATTCAAACTCAGTGAGGTGTTTATAACGGCGTCTTTGTCACCTTTAAGGTATTCTTCACTAACATCAACTCAGCACGTCCAGTCTCAAAGATAAATAACGCTCACGACCGGTACTGCGTGTATTTAAAGAAAACTTGTGTTGCATCCTCTATAGTGGCGCTACTAGTGCCACACATATCGACTGGCGTGAAATCTGAATAGATATCATCTTTCAGATGCAGAATTCTGTAATTAATAACGTTGTTTTTCAGTGAATGAAACACTGATAAACTTTTGAATAGGTCTTTAGGAGAGTAAATGAATTACCGAATAAAAAATACAGGGTGCCATTTAAACAAGCCAAACCGCTTTTCATATCTTTGTAAAAAACAAAGCTACAACGAAGGCAATCATGCTGATTGATGTCCCCCAGACGGCTAAAGAACAGTGCTTGAAACAGTTTGTAATTTTCATCTGGACAAACAGTTATTTAGGGTGGCCAGGACAAATTGGACACCCTGTATAGCATGTAATCGTGCGAGCATTGATGAATATGAGTTGCTTTCTTTTCCGAGAGCTACTGTTGGCTCGAGTTTCGGTAACAAGTATCACGTGTCCTGTGCAATATATTTCAAACTCCAAACTCACGCCGTGTTGAGTCAAATTACATTGTAGATCATCTTTCTACAGTCTCTTGGAACAAGGTAATTATTTGTGCAACTGGTAGCAGAAAAAATAAATAATTGTTCCACACAGTCACGGTGCCTGAAATCAGCCAACATGGCGTCGGTGAAGAAAGAATATCGCGTAAGTAGCAAAATAGAATTTTACGCGAGAGACAAAACACCGTCTAAAATGCGTAATACATTTCATAGCGGCGCTAAATTTGCATCGTAGCACTAGAAGGAAATACTGGATGAAATAATAATGTGAAACAAAAAGAATAAGCTTTACAAGGCTTAATTACGGCACATCCGCGGAATTATGCCATGAGCTGTGACTTACGCGGTATTTGTTAGTCTCCCGGCACGACTTGACACATTTACGTTGGTATTTGGTGCTGAGAAAGCTAGTAAGAACACCTTTTGGACCATGAATCATTTTTATTGAAAGATTTCATAGAAACATTTTAAATAAATATACTGTTTACATAGTTCCGATAATGTCTGCACATTTCTTCAAGAAAAATCCTATACGTCACTCAGAGCAGCAACAGAGAATTACACTGCACTGATACTCGTCACACAGTTACCTCCGCGATAATTTTCATTCATAAGGAATGTTTTCATAATAACTATGACAATCCTTAGGAAGAACAGATTTAAGTTGTTGTAAATGATCCCATTTGGATTTCTTGATTTTCAGTCTTTCCTTGTATAGTTTCGGGAAGCAAACATCTCCAAGAATTTTCCTCGGACGCCTCGGTAATTCTTGCCACACCTCGTTGAAAGAGCACTTGTAGTAAATAATATCATTTGGGCGGTACTGTAGCGCCCTCAGATCGGTAACTGTTGGCTCATTTTTTACAGCTCTTCCAGGCATAATTGAGTCGTACAACCACAAACTTTCCTCTGCGTAGTTGATGAAAAAGGAATAATCTAGGTAATGGACTTCGTATTGCTGTGGCTTTTTCTCGCTTCTTTACATATCATAGCGTATTGGCTAGGAAGTGTAACTCCACGTCCTTTAAGCTTGGACTCAATGGAACTGTGAACTGAGTCACATTCCATCTGAGTATGACCTTTCTCCAAAACTTTTGTGTAATCAATACTCCAGTATCAATTGCTTATCTTAAAAGAGCATTTGATAATATCATATTTCTGTTCTGATATGTGCAGCCGTCAGAATACAGAATGACTTGAACGGGATTTTCCTTAATCGTTCTGGATAGGGTGTCCACGATGCATGAGGCAAAACATGATGCAACCAAATCACCTTGCGTTTTATCGAACCAGTAACATACTGCATCACGACTTTCTAAATTATACATTGTTAAGTTATGAACAGACAACTTTATTTACAATAAACTGCACTTGCACTTAAAAATGGAGCTACTTTCACGGCCTTTAAGTCCATGGTGTACACTCAGCAGAGTTCCTGCTGGGATTCTTTCTGCATCCTTGCCTGCTCTCTCCGTTCTGTGTGTTGCTTCCACACGTCTTTACTCAAGTTACCAAGCCTGTAACTACAACACAAGTCGCACTGGTCTTTCTTGGGGGAAAATAAACAATATTACCATCTTCTAAAATCAAGTTAAAGGTAGCCCTACTTAATGGTAAAACCTTCTGCGCATGATATTCTTCCACATAGAGTCCATACAGCTGTTGTTTGGATTGTAGAATAGGCTCAAGGTTCAACTTCGAGGAGGATTTCCTGCAGTATTGCGACGGAAGTTTCGGAAGAGAGCCCAGGAATTCTTTCATGGAGGTTCTCTCATCTTTCTTCTTCGTCTGTTTGATTCGAGGTCGTGACGATTCTGTATCAGGACTCACCCCATGTGTGGAATTACCCAGCCAATATCGGACAGTCCATTCTTTAATCCCAAGAGTATTGAGTAACATCTTTTTGCATACTTTATGTTTCCCCACCTCATTTTTCAAATGATAAATGAGCGTCCCTTTTCTCCTGGATTCGCCAGTGCTCTTCCCTGGACGTTTGGTTGGAATTACGTCCACAAGGTTGATAACGTAAAACTTCCTCTGATCCCGTAACATCGTTTCCCAAAATGTGATAAATACTTCCTGCCTATCATCAGCAGAAAACTGATGACACTTCCTTTGAACGTATTTCTGGCACATCTTCGAAGTACATGTTGGACCTAATTTTCGTGCCTCTCTTGGAGTATCACGAGTGATTTTACCAATTCGCCTTCTTTTGTATCAAATATACGCCTGTCCACGCAATCTCAGAATTTTATTGGCATTTTTCTTCCAATCTTCAGGATGTGGTTTAGACTTCCTTTTCCTGTCACTGCTTACGTCACCATAAAATTCTTGGCCTTCACTGTCAGCATCATTATTGCTCCCGTTATCTTCCGACAATTTATCCAGAGTGTTTGGCAAACAATGAGCACCATTGCATAGCAATTTGTGTGAAGTACTGTCATCTCTAGTGGAAACTGTGACTGTGGTTTCATTTTGAGCATTGTTGGATATAACCACTGAAGTTTCTAGATGGAAAAATATTTATAAATTAATTTTAGCAGACAAAGATGAAGCTCAAATTCATGTATTTATGAGGTCGACGGCAGCAGTAATACTATTAACAATAATCCCAAGAAAATTTACCTGCGTCATTAGATGTTGCAGGAACAGTATCCGAGAACCCCATATACGAAATTAATTCTTCTTCGGTAAATGTAACTTCAGCGTCACGACTTTTCTCGCTTGTTATTTGTTCTGCATTTACGGGAGATCCTACAAGAAAGTTGACAGTCTAGAATTCTTTGGTAGAAGTGAATAAAGCACAGAACGAGTGAAGTGGGGGCGTTCTGATTTATATTACAATAAGACACTTGCGGTGCTACTAATATTCAAAGGTGAATAATAAAACAATTTTCTTACCGCTGTCAGTTACTCTCAGGAACGATTCTCCGCTTTCATAAGCTGATTTCAGCTGAGAAACAATTTCTTTTTCAGTAAAAAGATGGTCATCTATATCGCTGTCCATTATCACGAATGAAGCTATAAGCATGGAACCACTTTCGAGCACTGTTAAATACGTAATAAGGCAGTAACAATGTGCTGCGGCTGCGCGCGCTTTTGTATTTACGCGATATTGTTTGTAGTATCCACAGATTGTAGATTCGCGGTATTTAATTCTCTACAGTTCCGCGGTATTGCCATCTATTTATTTGCTGTGTCACATACGCGGTATTGTTTTAGATAATTTTTTCATGATAAATAATTAAAATTTCGGCATTATGGCGTTAGGAGCAGATGCACGTACGGTCAACCACATCATCTGACTGAAAAACGAAAAATCGGCTATTTGTCAGTTACGCGGTATTGTTTCTTCATGGACGATGGCTAAATTTAATTAGTTAGTACGTATTAGGTTTTTGCTGTTCGTATACGTTTTTTTATTTTTCGTACCCTGCTGTGGAAGACTTCATAAATGAACCCCCAAAAAAGGGTATGGCTAACTCGTGAACTCACAATCGTAGCATGACGTTGTTTCCTGAAATTCAATAGAGTTTGTGAGACTAATTAAAAACCTGGATTTTTTACCACTTTACTTACAGATTTTCCGTTAATATTTCCTCTAGCAGAATACCAAACTTCGCTGGTAGTAATTTAGATCAGTAAACACTGATTAATGAAAGTATTTGCTAACCACTTCGGATGTCTAGTTCCAGGCAAAAGAGATGTAATTCTGTTCACTCATCTTCATACCAGTAGGTGTACCCGTGTGGAGTAGAGATGGGCAAAACTGTTCTTTTCAGAGATTGGATCAGAACTGTTCACTCCCTGAAATGAATTAGCTCTTTTTCATGACTCACCACTCATTTACAATAGAAAATAAATGGAAGGCACATTGCCCTTTAAATTTGGTTTATTCCAGTACTATACCTGTATTTTGATCTTATTTGATCCTATTTTGAAGTAACACAGATAATGAGTAAGAATTTTGTATTGTTTATTGAAATTTCCACGAGATGACAAAGTTTTTGATTATTGATTTATTTTGCACTATCGTCGTTTTTTGGGTGATCGGAAAATGTTGTAACTTGAGATTTACATTAACAATATATTTGGCTATAATGTATTAAAATTTCATTAACCTCATACAAATACATCGCAAGCCATATATTTTTAAAGTGAACGTTTCCTTCCGAAGACGCCTAAAATCGCAAAATCCGTACCAGAATAAGAAAAAAATATATAAATTTGACTGTAAAACGAAAGTGCTGCATAAAGCCTTACGCACAATAAAACTAGGAAAATATTGGTGTATCACATTTTGCGATACGTTTATCGGTTCGCTCGTAATTAAAGCGTAAATTCGAGTGTCCATAATAAAAATCCTATAGTAAGAGGAGTCATCAGGAACCTAATCTAATCAGTTTAAACAAATAAAAATAAAATAAAAACAATTGATGTATACATAACATAATAATGTAATATACATAGCGGTATTACTACGAAGAACAATATCCAGTGGGGACGAACTCCGATGCAGAGGCACTGAGTCGAGCAGGTCGAGCCGCGAGCTGTATTACTGCGTGAGCTAAGACCGCAGAGACCAGAGTGACACCTGAGTTGCTTTGCTCAAAGCTTTGGCTAGAGTCGAGAACGGTGGGGTGAGCGTTGAGCGGGCGAGTTCCGAGGGTGGGGGGAGTGGTGAACTCACCCGCTCCGAGACAAATCGTCCGTTCCCTTGCGAGCAGGTTTTTGCAAGTAGTTCCTATGTTATCCGCTAGGTGGCTCTCTGTCCTGTTGCTCGCATCAACTGCCCAGAGGGCAGGACGTGCGACTGAAACGATCGCCGACAGAGTGCGATGCGAAGTTAAGCTGCGCCAGACACTGCACACGGCAGACGACGCACAGAGACGGCACGGCATATGTGAAACACAAAATCCAATGGGGCACTGCACAATGCAGGCAGCCAAGGTAGAAGCAGGGCAGAGGCCGGCGCTGGCTGTGTTGTGTGGCGTGCACTGTGCTCTGACCAGCAGAGGCGCTGCTGATATGCTCCGTCTCTCTCTCTCTCTCTCTCTCTCTCTCTCTGCCGTGGGAAACGTTTGGAGCTACCGTTCTTTTTTTCTGAATCACTGATTGTTCACTCCTTTGAAAGATTCAACTCTATGAATTAGTTCAAGAGCGGATCCCCCATCTCTAGTGAGGAGCAAGAGGAGATGATAATGTCTGACAGTTTCATAATAACAAAAAATCGAATACCATCAGATATTTAAAGGAGCAATATATATAAATTCACACAGATAAAGAGAGTGTATTTCAGTTTCACTTTGGGCTACTATATTGTGAAATTAATCTTCCATAAGTCATGGGCTGAAGCTGCAAAAGTAACCAAAAGTATCTTGCAAAATTTCTCTGCAAGAAAAATTGAAAAATTTTCGCTGTTAGTTACTGCGGTTTCGCAGATAGCTCCAGACCCTTGACAGCACGCACAGAAAAAAACCCCACACATCTTCGATTGAGGATAGATTTTACATTCCCTCTCTCCATCATAGAAAATCCACAGCTGTAAGGCATGGTTTTCAGAGTATGGTGATACTAGTTCGAGTGCTAATCTGTTGAAATACAGCGTTTTTAAAAAAGATTCCTCCGATTTCACATGACCATATTTTCCTACGTGAATGCAGATAGGAATTTTGTGTAAATTTTAATTTCTGCATGGGGTTTAAAAGGGTTTTTCGTTTACATTTCCTCACAAGAACTATCTAATTGTAAAAGGAGGTAAATTTTACATGCATGCACACACAACTTTCGGGTAAATTTTATAATTACATTTATGATAAAATTTACCATTTACCTTCCAAATTCTTCAGGGTGCTCTTCACCGAACGCACGACTAACACCCACACAATACTGAAACTCATTCCGATTGAAGTTCCTCATGATGAGAAATGGGAAGGAGCGACCTCTATGTACTTCAAGAATTTTTAATAGCCAAGATCGCCTTCGATATTGTTTTCTATTGACCGGTTTCAACAGGTAAAATAGTCATAATTTATTCTTTAAAAACATTTTTGGTTGTACATCATGATCCTTTGTGCATTCATTACTCATGACATGAACGTGTGGAATGTGCAATATACTCCCCACTAAAATGTTAACATGGCATGAGTAATGAATGCACAGTGGAACATGACGTACAAACAAAGACGTTTTTAAAGATCTAAAAACAGCAGTCTTACCAGTCGAAATCGGCCAATAAAAACAGTTTGTAACACAACCTTGACTATAAAATTTTCTGCACATTTATTCCATAGTTCTGCGAGCATGACACCACAAAATAATCATATGCCGTTAGAAGAGGTGACATTCGAGGTCAATGGTGTAACGCGAGATCCAAACGCTACTTACGGCCGTAGGAAGTGCAGTGCTGTACACTCGACGGAATTCACAAGGCACTGTTGTAACTTAACTGCATCTATTGAAAAAGAAAACGCAAAACACAATTGGTTGCTGTGTTTTCGCCATCTCTTGTCAACGAAAACTTGTCGAAGAACGACAGAGTGAGAAAGACAGCTGTACCAGGAAGACACTTAGCGGCAAACACATGAATCGCAACATGCAACTGGCGCCAGTTTGGGCTTTCAGTTTCGATGCGTTACTTAAAATTCGCCTTAAGTTTCTGTCTTCATTCATGTAGAAAAAATAGCGGTGAAATCGGAATGAAATGTTTTGAAACACTTTGTAGATCATTTCCGTGAGAATTCATAAGCAAAAAAGCTACAACATGGTGAAAGTTACTGCATTATACGAAATAAAATCGTCATAACTTCTGAACGGTTTGCGTGCACGGTTGGCCGCGGGGCATAATGGGAATTAGTATGCGCATGCATGCATAGTTTAGCGACGAAGCCCATTTTCATTTGGATGGGCGCATCTTGGGGACTGACAATCCGCATTTTGTGATCGAGAAGTCTCTTCATCCTCAACGGGTGACTATATGGTGTGCAATGTCCAGTCACGAATGATCGGTGCGATATTCCTTGATGGTAAGGTGACTACCGAACGGTACGTGAAAGTTTTGCAAGATGATTTCATCCCCATTATCCAAAGTGATCCTGAGTTCGACAAAATGTGGTTCATGGAAGCCGGAACTCGCCCCACTGAAGCAGGTGAGTGTTTGACGTCCTGGACTTTGGGGACCGCATTCTGCTTCTGGGGTAGGTAGTATGTATTTATGTCTGTATATATGGAGAGAGTTGTATGGTTGTATGGGCGCACGACGGCAAGGTCTTCAGCGCCCGCTCAATACCAGATTGAGACGGGTGTCAAGAAAATACTCAGAACAATAAGATAAAACAGAACGTAAGACACAGGAAACTAGCTTGGAAAAATATGTGCCTACCCACACCGAAGCGTGGGACGAAGCATGCCGCCATCAGTAAAACATGGACAACCCAGGAAGAAAGTGGTAGAGGGAGCTAAAACAATATAGCAGATGGTAGTGGCTGGCTGACTGCAAGGAAAAAGGGAGGAGCCAGTCACTTTGCAATACACTAAAACCTCCAGCCTAAAAGTTTAGGCCAGAGTCCAGACACATCACAAAACTTTAAAACCCTAGACACACACGTCTCATCATTAGCTAAAACGCAGGGCAGATCCCCATCAACTTGTGCTTCTGCCCTTGCATCACGGTATAAAATGCAGTCTGTTAAAATATGGCGGACAGAGATGTGCACGCCACAAGCATCACAAATCGGGGGATCCACCCGCCGTAATAGAAAGGTATGTGTGAGAGGACAGTGCCCAATCCGAAGACGCGTGAGGGTCACTTCTTCCCGCCTGGGCACCCGGCAGGAGGTACGCCACGGTCGAGTTCTTGACTTCACCAACCGCAGTTTATTGGCCGTCACCGCCAGCCATTCTTCCTCCCACAACTCCGTGCACTTCTTGTGGAGTGCAGAAATGACAGACTGCAAGGGAATAGGACACTGGACCACATCCTGCTCTCTGCAGGCCTCCTTGGCAGCCCGATCGGCCTGTTCATTGCCCCATATTCCTACATGACCAGGCACCCAGCATAAGGACATCTCCTTACCCCGCTGTTGGAACAAGTACAGCTGGTCATATATCAGCTGGACCATCTCCTCAGTTGGGTACAGATTCTGCAATGATTGTAAGGCACTAAGAGAATCGGAGCAGAGGAGAAATCGATTGCCCCGAACACGATTCATCCGCTCCAGTGCCTTCAGGATCGCGTGGAGCTCCGCTGCGAAAACGCTACATTCATCAGGGAGGCGAATCCGGGTAACATGATCAGCGAACACTACAGAACAGCCAAGGAAATTCTCCTGTTTGGAGCCATCAGTGTAAACGACGGTAAAACCGTGATGCTACAGACCACTGGCATGGACCGCTATAGGCCGCCATTTTCTCCCAATATGAACACATACGACTCCTTTTTGTGGGGCTATATTGAAGACAAGGTGTACAGCAACCATTAACGAGGTCATCGATAGCATCGATGTCCCGACACTTGTGCGGTCATGCAGAATTTCGCTATTTATCTGCGCCACATCATCGCCAGTGACGGCAGGCGTATCGAAAATGTCATAACCTTAATCCGAATATCTGTAGTGACGTTTACACGTTGAATAAAGTGTGAGCACGCTATAGTTTGTAACTAATTTACGTTTTTTTTCATATAGCTCATTGATTGTCACCCTGTAGGAGCTCTTCTATCAAATACCAACCATAAACAGCAACGGAGGTCGAGCATCAGTGGGGAATCTTGACCCACTCCATGCAGTCAAGTAGTTGGGGCATGCGATATGTGACAACAACAGAATTATGGAATATACAGTTAGAAACAATAAAGATAGTCTGTGTGTTGTTGAGAGAGCATTGCTATCACCGTGGAGAAAAACAGTTCTACGTGTTACGAGAGCGAGATGATGGCAGTCAGTGTGACTGTAAAGTTTAGGATACACAAGAAGCGCTAGAGGTGCTACCATATTGTGGGCGTCTGACCAATGTAGCGCAGACTCTGGGCTTGCTGTATTAGGGTGCAGGAAAACTGCTGTCACTAGATTCCACTGCCGTAAGTGCAAGATATTTCTAGGTGGAGCGCTGTCGTGTATCACCCAGTGTATCAGTGGTCATACGATGGGACTTCAGAAAGCAAGTTACACATGTTGTCACACTCTAACACCATTCGTGGCACAAAGTTGTGGGTTTCATGCAGAAATCTGCCACGATATACCCAGATGACAGGTTCATCACAGTGATTGAGTAAAATGGCATGGCAACTGGAAACGTACTCCAATACTGAAATCTGCCAGACGGTCGATTCTTGTGGGTAAAACGTCTAAATTACACGCATAGTCATGGTGAAATTCTGGCGGTATACGAATCAAATGCAATGTCACATCCAGCCGCAGTTCAATGGTACCAAATATTTGACCAAGGCCGAACAAACGTGGGTGATCCTGGTGGGGAACGAAAGCCATTGACATCGACCACTGCCGACACTGTCGAGGAACCGATTCGTAACAATCGAAGATGAGCAGGTTAAACACAGCGGCTCTCGAATGGCACCATGCCGAAGGAGCGAATTTCTAACGTCGAAGAATTTAACGATTGGTAGAACATTCCGACCATTGTTTGCAGAGATTATGTAGAAAAATGTGATGGATCTGTATCACATTTCAGTCTCGTTCAGCACAGAATGAAAGGTAATAATGCGTACCTTACTTTTTGAAGTATTCTCCTACGAGCCATACTGCAGCAAACTACTCTCCAATTCGATGCTGAACGACAATAACCGGAAAATAGACATATCGTTCGAAGGAAACAGTTGATGGGACCGAGCGAGGTGGCGCAGTGGTTCGACACTGGACTCGCATTCGGGAGGACGACGGTTCAATCCCGCGTCCGGCCATCCTGATTTATGTTTTCCGTGATTTCCCTAAATCGCTCCAGGCAAATGCCGGGATGGTTCCTTTGAAAGGGCACGGCCGATTTCCATCCCCGTCCTTCCCTAATCCAATGAGACCGATGACCTCGCTGTCTGGTCTCCTTCCCCAAAAACAAACCAACCCAACTCAAGTTGATGGATCGGGCACAGTAACATTGCTTTCGTATGAACGAAGCATAAAAAGTAAGGTCACTATGACTGAAGGCTATGAGGTGTAGTCATATCATTTTATCATCATCATCATCATTTATTGCACATAAAAGTCCATAAAGGCTCATGACAGAAAGCAAAAGAAATATTACAAACCAGGATAACACACTATACAAAGATCAATAACACAATCAGTGATACAGGAAGGAACATTGTACTGATCACATTGTAGGTATTTCGGGCAGATGTTGTTCCACTTTCTTCTGTCCATTGCATCTTCCAGGGATGCTGTTGGTTGTACCTTCTGCAACGTCCTCATTACCCTATCTTTCCACCTAGTCCTTGGACGACCTCTTGGACGTCTTCCAACCAGCTGGGAATTGAACACTCGTTTTGGGATGGATTCTCCAGCTCTTAAGACATTTCCCAACCACTGGAGTCGTGGTTCCCTGTGGTCCTACCAACGTCAGCTTTCCCAAAACGTTGGTACAAGTCCTCTTTTTGCCTCCTTTCCCAGGTTCCATTTTCTCTGTTGAATGTAGGCCCATAGATATTTCTGAGCACTTTCCTTTCAAATACGCAAATGCGCTCTTCAAGTGTTTGTGAAGTCACCCATGTCTCGCAGCCATATAACAGAACCGTTTTTACCAGTGCCATTTAAAGTTCGATCTTGCTGTTTTGTGAGACCAAGCGTGACTTGAATAACTTATTGAAATTAAAGGCACGATTAGCATTAATTATTCTCTGTTGAATCTCTTTCTCAACCTCGCTTCTATTAGATAGAATAGGTCCTAGGTATTTAAATTTCTCTACTCGTTCAAAATTGTGTCCATCTATATCGATAGTGGCAGGGAAATCCTGTCGGCTTGAGATGGTCATATATTTGATTTTCTCTTCGTTGACAACTAATCCCACTTTGCTTGCCTCTTTCATGAATCTAGTGGTATTAGACACTATCTGATTAAATGAGTCTCCCATAATCACCACATCATCGGCAAAGGCCAAGATTGTGCCAGTTCCAATCATGTCCATCTCCCTACCATTACCAATTTCACGTCGTACCTTTTCCAATGCAATGTTGAATAGGGACAAAGGATCTCCTTGTCTCAAACCGTGTTCAACAGTGAAAGGCTCTGACGTTTTGTTCCCAAACCATACTTGGCAGCCTGTATCTGTATAACACGCTTCATCACTTTGATGTATTTCCTTGTGATGCCCGACTCCTGTATTATCTTCCATAATACTGTCAGATTAATGCTGTCATAGGCCTGTCGGGAATCTATAGATATGAGATGTAATTCTCTATCAAATTCATAGTACTTTTCCATTAGCTGTCGTAGCATAAAGATGTGATCTACGGTTGAGCGTCCTGCCCTGAATCCACATTTATATGGTTCTAAGTAACAGGAAGGTTAAGACTTTATAACCTATTTCAAGTAGCGTGATTCTTTGATAATTGTCTACTTTTATGACATCTACTATTTTAAAAAGTGGGCATACAATTGTTCTCTTCCACTCAACAGGGATCTCCTCTAATGACCAGGTTTTGACAATAAGCTGTCTTAGCGTCTCCAATAAAACTTCCCATCCGTTTGTAACCAGTTCTGCACTAATACCACTACCACCTGGCTCTTTATTGTTGTTGAGTGACTCTACAGTTGTTCTTACCAACTTCAAAAAATAAAGTTACGTAATTAGGAGTGCGGGTAAGCTACTACCAACAGCATAGTGAACGCACTATTGTGGCCAAGATAGACACGAAGCCCATGCCTACTACAATAGTACAAGTTAATATGCCAACTAGCTCTGCAGATGATGAAGAAATTGATGAAATGTATGATGAGATAAAAGAAATTATTCAGGTAGTGAAGGGAGACGAAAATTTAATAGTCATGGGTGTCTGGAATTCGAAAGTAGGAAAAGGAAGGGAAGGAAACGTAGTAGGTGAATATGGCTTGGGGGTAATAAATGAAAGAGGAAGTCGCCTGGTGGAATTTTGCACAGAGCACAACTTAATCATAGCTAACACTTGGTTCAAGAATCATAAAAGAAGGTTGTATACATGGAAGAAGCCTGGAGATATTGACAAGTTTCAGATAGATTATATAATGGTAAGACAGAGATTTAGGAACCAGGTTTTAAATTGTAAGACATTTCCAGGGGCAGATGTGGACTCTGACCACAATCTATTGGTTATGAACTGTAGATTAAAACTGAAGAAACTGCAAAAAGGTGGGAACTTAAGGAGATGGGACCTGGATAAACTGACTAAAACAGAGGTTGTACAGAGTTCCAGGAAGAGCATAAGGGAACAATTGATAGGAATGGGGGAAAGAAATACAGTAGAAGAAGAATGGGTAGCTTTGAGGGATGAAGCAGTGAAGACAGCAGAGGATCAATTAAGTAAAAAGACGAGGGCTACTAGAAATCCTTGGGTAACAGAAGAAATGTTGAATTTAATTGATGAAAGGAGAAAATATAAAAACGCCGTAAATGAAGTAGGCAAAAAGGAATACAAACGCCTCAAAATTGAGATTGACAGGAAGTGCAAAATGGCTAAGCAGGGATGGCTAGAAGACAAATGTAAGGATGTAGAGGCTTATCTCACTAGGGGTAAGATAGATACTGCCTACAGGAAAATGAAAAGAGACCTTTGGAGAAAAGAGAGCCACTTGTATGAGTATCAAGAGCCCAGATGGAAACCCAGTTCTAAGCAAAGAAGGGAAAGCAGAAAGGTGGAAGGAGTATATAGAGGGTCTATACAAGGGCGATGTACTTGAGGACAATATTATGGAAATGGGAGAGGATGTAGATGAAGATGAAATGGGAAATATGATACTGCGTGAAGAGTTTGACAATGCACTGAAAGACCTGAGTCGAAACAAGGCTCCGGGAGTAGACAACATTCCATTGGAACTACTGACGGCCTTGGAAGAGCCAGCCCTGACAAAACTCTACCATCTGGTGAGCAAGATGTATGAGACAGGCGAAATACCCTCAGACTTCAAGAAGAATATAATAATTCCAATCCCAAAGAAAGCAGGTGTTGACAGATGTGAAAACTACCGAACTATCAGTTTAATAAGTCACAGCAGCAAAATACTACGCGAATTCTTTACAAACGAATGGAAAAACTGGTAGAAGCCGACCTCGGCGAGGATCAGTTTGGATTCTGCAGAAATGTTGGAGCACGTGAGGCAATACTGACCCTACGACGTATCTTAGAAAATAGATTAAGGAAAGGCAAACCTACATTTCTAGCATTTGTAGACTTAGAGAAAGCTTTTGACAATGTTGACTGGAATACTCTCTTTCAAATTCTTAAGGTGGCAGGTGTAAAATAGAGGGAGCGAAAGCCTATTTACAATTTGTACAGAAACCAGATGGCAGTTATAAGAGACGAGGGGCATGAAAGGGAAGCAGTGGTTGGGAAGGGAGTGAGACAGGGTTGTAGCCTGTCCCCGATGCTATTCAATCTGTATATTGAGCAAGCAGTAAAGGAAACAAAAGACTTCGTCTTTTCCAAAGGTTTTACCATAAGGGGTTTAGAGTAATCACGTTAAACCTAAAAGTGGATGGCCGGGCGGGGACTAGAATCACTGTCCTCCCACATCGGAGCCCACCTTTTTACAACTGTGGCACTTATTTCCAATTTTATTGTAATCCTCCAGACCCCCCTTTCAAGTCCAAAACGTTCTTTCTCCATGATTGGTCCCTTGGGTAGCTTTGTTTACTATACTGGTAAGTGAGGAAACTGTTGTTTCTGTTAAATTCTAACATGATACATTATCACTGGTTTTCTATTCTGTGTATATCTCTAATTAATATGTAGTTCGCTATATGGTTCTTGACTGTAATTAGTTTCTGCTTATCTCTTTTGATTTCGCTAAAAATGCTGTATATTAAATAGGATTCTTTGGCAATATTACCTGGAATGCGTGCTAATCGCTGTATCACCGTGAAGGTCGCATGCTACTGAGAGGTAAAACTCTAACGTGTTTCGCCTACAGTAAGATTTCTCTTTGGAGAAGTTTCTTATACATATCTGGAGGCTTGACTTTGAGAGCGGAGTCATACTTATCCCTCTATCTGTATACGTTGGTAACCGTCTGATACATTTATTCCAGGTTTCGGCTCCTTGAGTCACATAACATCTTTTAAAAATGAGTCACTGATCTACCACACATCCCTTCCAAGAAAGACGCTGTAGCCGGAGAAAGTAAGTGGCTACATTTCTCAGCTAATAACTTTGCAAATAAAACTGTTATGTTCACAGAATCTGTCGAGTTGTAGATTCGCTACTGTTATATGTAAATCCGGATGTATTAGGACGGAGAAAAATCTAAGAGTCTGTGCTGGGACGGAGTGATTTCACACATTTGGTAATTTAATTCTTTTAGGATTCGTTTCACTCTATTGAAACAGGACGAGACGAATAAAATAAGGGAAAAGCAACAGGTAAAAGTTTGTATCTTTCTATATGTAATGTATGTCTTGTGTAGTTGTGCAGATAGTTAAGTACCTTGTATAGCATGTTTGGGAGGTGGCAGCGAAGATCATGCGTCAGACCAGAGACAACCGCCGAGCGCTGGGGTCAGAGACCATCGTGTACTACCTGGCCGCTAGAACGACCGAGGGCTATATGTTGCTCATTGATAACTGTTGGCCGACCGGTGTGGCCGTGCGGTTCTAAGCGCGTCAGTTTGGAACCGCTTGACCGCTACGCTCGCAGGTTCGAATCCTGCCTCGGGCATGGATGTGTGTGATGTCCTTAGGTTAGTTAGGTTTAAGTAGTTCTAAGTTCTAGGGGACTGATGACCTCAGTAGTTAAGTCCCATAGTACTCAGAGCCATTTGAATTGATAACTGTTAAAGAATAATGATGCTGCCGTACTTTTGTCAACGAAATGATTCAGCTATGGCTTTATGCCCGTGGAAAGAGCAGTTACTATCGAGGAGCAAGGGTCGGAAGGACCGGATACTTAGTTGCTGTTTGTTCGCTAATTTGAGCTGATGCTGTTAGCTATCGATATTAATTAACCGTGCGGTTTTATCGATTTATTATGCAGACGGGAAGTTTCCACAATTTTAGAAGTATGACTGAAAGTTTCTGTATTTCGGTGAAAGATTGCAGCAACGGATATAGGACTGGATATCAAAGACTGGAAATAATTTAATTTTATTGCACTCCTCGATTTATTTTGAAGAATTATCGCAGTGACGCATTCTTCAGTTAGCTGAGTATGGGTTTAAGTTTTGTACTCGTAAGGCGGTTACGAGCTTTCTGAGGATTGTAAATCGTGCATCGGAAAAGTATTGTTTGACTTCAGCGACAGGACTGAAGCTATTTTAGTCGGGTCATCGGCTATGGTGAATTTGTAGCTCGCCTATAAAATGGGTGCTGTGGTTAATTGTGAAAGTAGACGAAGCTGTTCTGTGACGTATAGAGTAACGGCCGTGAATGTATTGGATGGATCTAGTATTTGAGGTGATACGTGAGTAGGATTTTGTGGATACTGAATTATTTTATTGTTGAACGGCGTTCGCGATTTTTGTAGAGATTTGAAGGTTGTTACCGGAACACCCAGACCGATGGTTTCTTTCTTTTTTTAATTTTTATAAAGTTTACCCCACTCAGAGTTGCGATAGTAACGTTTCGTGTTGATCAAGATACTAGCTGAGCCATATTTAAGCGGAATTCCATTGCAGGCGTTATTCCTGTCGTTAATAGTGACGAATGACATTTTCATTGAGGTTTTGTTAGTTGGATCGCGGATCGCTGACACCTGAAGTGGCTGAGAATTTTGCAATTTGTGTTTTAAATTGAGTTAAAAAGTGGTGGTAGCATCTAGGATTTTTTAAATTAGGTTTATTTTTAGTTTTAAAGTTGAAACTTTACAAACGTTGTTCGTAACATGAAGACAGAGACGTTGTTTGTATTATTGACGTGCGTTGCCGTAGAAACCAAGTAGGTCACTGACTGTATCTGTCAAAATTCATACACTTGAAACATATTTTGAATTTTTGGTGGTGGTAGTACGCGTAAGTAAGAAGGTAGCAAAATATATCAACCTTTACTGTGATTTTACTAAAAGCTCGACAGGGAAGCGCGTGCATTTTTTAAGGTCTGTGACATGTTAAAGAGCGATCTGACGTGTCTATTGGTAGTAGTGATTCTTGGCTACTGTAAAAGGATGCGAGGAGGAAAATTAAATTATTTCTGTTATAGTAACAATTCTAGAGAGCTTCCTCCAACATACGTGGCTCAAATGGCTCTGAGCACTATGGGATTCAACATCTTAGGTCATAAGTCCCCTAGAACTTAGAACTACTTAAACCTAACTAACCTAAGGACATCACACACACCCATGCCCGAGGCAGGATTCGAACCTGCGACCGTAGCAGTCCCGCGGTTTCGGACTGCAGCGCCAGAACCGCTAGACCACCGCGGCCGGCCCAACATACGTGTTCAGACAAAATAATTTCATATTCATTCGTTTGCATTGCCTCGGTTTCCTGCACGTTTACAGTCGTGTCGTCCATCTCTTAATCCATTTGGGATTTTGAGCTTCCATCCATTTTTAATATTTTAGTCATACTTTGATCAGCCTTCAGCAACTTGCTGACCAGGGCTCTAAAGTGCCAAGAACCAAATGGTAGTCACTTTCAACATCTGCTACAGTCAGGTTAGTACTGTATTTCCTTTCCTCTGCTATGTTTCTTTGTATCCTAAAACTCATTTCTCCGGGCCACTTTTATTTGCTCTACCCTGTACAAAATAATGAGTATTACCCTGGTTTATGTAAGTCGCGTAGAAGTTGAAAATTAAAGAAAAAGTTTCCCCACATGGACTCGAATCCAGGGTCAGTAGATTACCATTCAGTACGCTTTCCGCAGCTCCATCCGTGGCTGGAAACTATGTTAACATAAATGGCTCATTCCTCACTTGACCTGCGCCAAAAATTCTGTTTTTTTCCTAAACGCTTCGCCATCATTGATTTCCTACAAGCCCTGAATATACTATAAATTTGTACGCGACTGGTGATGGCGAGTAGTCACGGTCCCTTCGTAAGATATTTTGGCCCAACGGTCTCCCGTTCTTGAGAAAACTACCCCTAAAGTTCATGACGCGCTATCGACTCAGAATTGACGGGATCGATAAATAATTGAAAATCGAGCATTTACCACCAACTTACACTGGGTCCGCAAACGCATATTTTCCGATAAATCGAGGAAAGAAATTTTGTCGACTGACTCTTTGTACCCATAAGGTAAACAATGTTAAACGAGAGCACCGATGGCGAAACGTGCAAAGCATTTGGCTGGGAAGCAGAGACCCTGTGTTTGATTCTCAGATGCAATTTGCCGGTTTTTTTTTCATCTGCATTTTTTTTTGCGTCGAAATTGGCTGGCAAATGAGGGTTAGTAAGGTAAATAAATCGGAAAGCAATAATAACAAGGTAACCAAATAAGTTTCTCAAACGATCTGCATTAGTAAAGAATTAAGCCAAGTTGTATGAAAACAGTTCCCAGTAAGACTGCAGCAAAGGCGAGTATTCGATGTACGTTATTGCATTAGGGAAGGGAAAACAAAGGCTTTTCTCGTTGCGGTGGGTTCTTCTCACGAAATTTCGATCACCAACTTTCTCCTTCCAATGCGAAAATATTTTTATGACGCCGAACTACATAGGGAGAAACAATCATCATCATAAAATAAGAGAAATCAGAACTCGCACGGAAAAATATAGGTGTTTGTTTTTCTGCGCTCTGTTCGAGAATGGGATAAATAAATAAATGTCGTGTGACTAGGGCCTCCCGTCGGGTACACTATTCGCCGGGTGCATGTCTTCCGATTTGACGCCACTTCGGTGACTTGCGCGTCGATGGGGAAGAAACTATGATGATTAGGACAACACAACATCCAGTCCCTGAGCGGAGAAAATCTCCGACCCAGCCGGGAATCGAACACGGGCCCTTTTTTTTGTGCCCCGACCGGGACTCGAACCCGGGATCTCCTGCTTACATAGCAGATGCTCTACCCATCTTTTTTTTTAAATAAAGAAAATATTAAGCATCAAACAAGGTTTGAACTCTGCACCTTGCATTACGCAGTGAATCACCTTTTTAAAAAAAAAAAAAACAGAAGAAACAAAAAGTGACAGAGGAGGAATCGAACCCGAGATCTCTGGCGTAATAGTCCGAGCCCAAAACATAAATTGCTTCTAGCATTTTTTTAAATATATAAGACGATGACTTTATAAAATAAAATTTTTCTGGGAAACGTAAATAAGTGGACTTTTTTTCCTTTTTTTTTTACATAATAGTGAAAAAAATAAAATAAAGTATCCTGCTTCTGTCAGTACAAAACAATAACGGTCTACGATTCTCTTTTAGGCGCGTACCTCGCTAATCCCGTCATACCTCACGTTGGTGTCGGGTACGTCTTCACGTGTGTTTGTGGATCCTCTCCACTGTCCTGGTCCTTTCTTGTTCTGATACTTAGAGGCAAGAATTACATTCTCCTACCCGGGACACCCCAACTGGGTGGGGGATCAAGCAAGGCACTCCCTAAAAAATTTGCGTAATATGTTCGATATCTCGGATGTCTCATGAGCTGTGAGTGATGTTCCTGTAGTAAGGCCCAAAAGTCAAGCACATTTTTACTGCCGTCGCGGAAAAGATAACGCACAGTCAAACCTCGAATCCAAGTCACTGCGTTTGTCTTCGTTCGGGGATAATATGTCCTATCTGGGAGAAGTAGTGTGCGTGGTTGTATTGTTTGCGGTCCCACCCTAAGGAGGAAGGCGATCATTTTTTGGACCAAACACCATACGTCCGCCGAAGGACCGCATATCAGGCGATGCTCCTCAGTGTCTATAACATTGCACTGCGGACACAGTGGCTCGTCCGCCATATGAATTGTATGCAACCTGGAACGAGTCACGTATTTCCCATTTACCACCTGATATCACAGTGCGCGCGTTCCCGTATCAAGGTGTGGGTGGTGCACTGTACGCCATACCACTGACCACGTAACTGTTGGTTGGCGGCGCTCTACGGCATTATTCGGCCGTCGTCGAGTCAAGATGTGATATATATCACGTGCCGTTGCCGTCCTGGTAGTCGGTAGTTCCATATGTACATAACTGTGTTCCACAAAGAAGGTTCGCATATGGGCAAGCGATGGTGAGATGTGAGCCACCGCTACCGGAGCCGAACGAGAAGGTGGAGCGAGTTCGTCTATTAAGCTGCCCGTCAGACTTGTCTGGTGTCTTGTCCGCATCTTCGTCATTGTGGTTACATAAATAGCCACTGCTCGGTCGCGTACGTGGACTAGTCCAAGACCTCCACGACTACGAGGAAGGGTGAGGGTTTCGTATCCTACCTTAAAAAGCAGACCTGTGCTCACAAAATATCCTAGTGCCGCCAGGATTCGGCGGGCCAACACCACCGGCATAGGAAGAACTTGTGCCAGGTGGGGGATGCAAGAGGCTAGATAAGTGTTGGCAAAGGTGACCCGTTGTATCATATCCAGTGCCCTTAACCTGTGACTTCGGACACTCGCACGAATTGTTTGCAGAAGATGTCTGTAACTCAGTGCCACCGTGCGTCGAACGTCTGTAGTGAAGATAATTCCTAGGCATTTCATCTTGTTGACTGGCTGTAATGGTGCTACACTTCCTGTCGGGAGTCCTCTCCCGATGTTCATCGCTCCCGACTTTGCCATGTTCAGGCGACTTCCCGTAGCCATACAATACAAATTAATCCAATGCAAGGCCGCTCTTGCCTCGTCGAAAAATGGTTCAAATGGCTCTGAGCACTATGGGACTCAACTGCTGTGGTCATAAGTCCCCTAGAACTTAGAACTACTTAAACCTAACTAACCTAAGGACAGCACACAACACCCAGCCATCACGAGGCAGAGAAAATCCCTGACCCCGCCGGGAATCGAACCCGGGAACCCGGGCGTGGGAAGCGAGAACGCTACCGCACGACCACGAGATGCGGGCTTGCCTCGTCGCCTGACCGTGCTAAAAACACTAGGTCATCTGCGTATGTTCGGCATATAAACTTGTTGTGCCTTATCGTCATTCCTTGGAGTCGATTCCGGAGCCCGCAAAGCAGCGGCTCGACAACGATGGCATACAATATCGTTGACAGCGAGCACCCTTGTCTGACCGATCGTGAGATGGTGATGAGCCCCACCAAGCGTCCATTGATGAGCACTTAGGATGTGGCTCCGTGGAGTAGCCTCATGACGACGGTGACAAAACTTTCCGGAAACTTCATTTTCGTCATGACGTCCGTGAGATAAGCATGACTCAGCCTGTCAAATGCGCGATCGAAGTCTATCGATACCAATACACCCCGGAGACGACATATTAAAGCCAGTGCTATAACTTCGCGGTAGTCGCTGAGTGCCGTTTGTATATTGCTAGCTCCTCCTAGCTGGGTTTGGTCGAGTGAAATCACTTGGCGTATTACGCGTTTAAAGCGTGCTGCAAGTATCCTGGCGTAGATCTTGTAGTCTCAATTAAGAAGGGTCAGTGGCCGGTAGGCGTGTATTCCTGTGCCGCCAGATGGTTTGTGGATGGGGATGATTATTCCTTCCACGAAGGAGGGTGGAAGAGGCACGTTGGGAGACATCAATTCGCAGTACATGGCAGTCCATCGTGGAATCATGAGATCTTTAAATGTACGATAGAACTCTAACGGAAACCCATCGGGCCCCGGCGATTTGTGCGACGCTTCCTTATCAATCGCTTCCATTACGTCGTCAACTGTGATTTCACCTGTTAACTCCAGGTTGGCCGACTCGTCGAGACACGCGGAGAGCGTTCGTCGGACCTCATGAAAGGCTGCCTGATCGTGTTCGGCTTCTTCATAGAGATGACCGTAGTGTTCCACGAAAGCGTTGGCAATGTCTTTTTGCGTTGTCATGCGGCGACCATCTGGCAGTACGACCGTCTGTATTAAGGTTCTGCGGCTACGTTGTTTTTCTCTGATAACGTGATACATCGACGGGGATTCTCCACGAACTCGTTCAAAGGCCCTTGCGCGGATTGCGACACCCTCCAGTCGGCGGCGCGTTATGGAAATTATTTGGGCCTGTGCTCGTTTTATACCGGCACGACGCTCCTGTGAAGGTGCTTGTACAGAAAGTTCGCGGAGCATCGTGAAATAAAATTCCGTCGTGTATCGCCTCCACATCATCTGCTCTCGTCCGTATGCAATTAACGCTCGGCGCAATGCAGGCTTAACGCATTCCAGCCACCACTGCAACGTCGTCGGATATGTCGGGAGGCGTCGTTCACACACATGCCAAGTGTCTTCGACTAAGCGTCTGCACTCAGGTTCCCTAAGGTGTGCTGTATTCAATTTCCAAAGACTGCAGACTCCTCCACACTTGCTGACGACTCAGGGAGACCGTGCATATATATGCTATGTGATCTGAAAAGGCGACAGGCCACAATTCCGCATCGAGGATCGCAGGTTCGAGACGACGTGTTACGTAGATGCGATCGAGACGACTTGCAGAGTGACTCGTGACGTAGGTGTATCCACGTCTGTCGCCATGTATCTTCTCCCATGTATCAATGAGATTCATGTCCTGTATGAGTTGCCGCAGCTCCGGGCATGAAGTATAACGTGGGTGTTGATCTTTTGGTGCGAGCACGCAGTTGAAGTCGCCTCCAACTAAGACATGGTCATACCGACCTAAGAATAGTGTTGCAATCTCCTCTGCGTAAAATCGGGATCGGTCGCGCCGTCTGTCTGACCCCGACGGTGCGTAAATGTTAACGACCCGTACTCCCAGCACTGTCAGCGCCAGTCCTCGCGCTGACGGCAGGTACACCACGTCCTCGGCTACTATGCCGCTACGTAGAAGTATCGCTGTTCCGCTGCCGCCTTCAGTAGTAGGTGTAATGTACGTATCGTACTCATAGAGGTCGGGGAAGCTCTCAACGCATACTTCCTGCAGCAGAACGATGTCGACGTCTGACGCATGCAACATGTCTCGTAATAATTGCAATTTGACAGGCGTTCTGATCGTATTAATATTAATAGAGGCAGTTCGATATGCCTGCCGCTGTTCCTCAGTGCGTAAAGCGCACATGAACGCTTATGTTAATTTGTGTGCTGCTGCCTGGTGACATGCTGTCTGTGCGTCAGTCTGCATCTTCTGCACGGTTAACATCCGGTGGACGCAGTACTCGCCATTGCGGGTGCGTCGTCGGTGTGAGGGTCAGTATCGGATTCATCGGCCCAGTTCCTGTGCTGGAGGTCCAGCTCCCGTCGTGTCTCTCCGGCCGGGCTGACCGTAGGCGGTGGCGTTGCTGCGGTGGGTGGAGGGACTCCTTCCGTCGGCTTTCCGTCCGGTGGGTCTGTATTCAACCCCTGTGTAGCATGATTCGCGTCGTACTGCTGTGTGGGAGGTAGAACCTCCCGTTGCGCATCCGGATGCGCTGTATCGACGTTACACCCAAGTCCATCGGACGTGGACTGCAGTAAGCAGGTATCCGACGGCGCTAGCCGTCGTTTCTTGTGGCGCTTCGGCGATCGTTGTTTGCACGTGTGCGCCTCCGTATCCGAGTGCGGAAGTGACTCCCGGTGCTCAGGGACGAAAGCAGCTGTCAGCACAACAGCAGGATCAATTTCCATTTCTCCTACCGATCCTTTCCGCTCGGTTAAGTGCGTCGTCGGCGCCGGAGCGGCAGAGGTGTGCGTCGTTTCGTCACTAGAGGCGGTCTCTGCCGCAATCGGTTGCCGTAAACTGTAAGGATTCTGTAGCTGGTCTTTCTTCGGGATGGGATCCGTTCGAAATGCGTCCGCATACGTTAGTGGCAGCGGCGTCAACGTGGACGGAGGTACGGGTTCGCCGTTTGGAACTTGCACTATCCTCCGCTGCATACATTCGGAACGGACGTGGCCCTCTTTCCCGCAGCCTGAGCATGTTTTGGGTTGTCCATCGTAGATGACTATAGCTCTGCATCCGCCGATGAACAAGTACGAGGGTACATGTCGTGTCAGTTCTATTCTGATTTGACGCACCCCATTGAGAAAGGGGTAAGTCGTGAAGTTGGACCATTTTTCCTCAACGTGGCTAAGCACTCTTCCATATGGGCGTAAGGCGTCAACGACCAAGTCAGACGGAACCTCGAAGGGAAGTTCGAAAATACGTATGTTTCGTAGGCCCAGTCCTGCATGATCAATAGTTACTTCTCCAACATGTCCATCAGAGTGACGAAATTTGAGTCCATGTTTAGTATCTCGGATGATTCTGTCACATACTGCATCGTTAATCAGCTTGACGTAAACAACACTGCTCACTATGGAGAGGTGGATTCCGATAAGTTCGTTGTAGTCAAGTTTAACTTCGTCTCGTAGGAACCTTTCTACTTCGTAGGCTTTCGGTCTCGCATATTCATTCGAAAAACTAATCTTGAGAGTCGACTTTCGGTATGCATGTGCCATTCTATATCGAGTCGTCTAAACGCACGAGTACGCCGAAGAGGTAAACAACTGCGCGAGCGCGAACTTCTCCGGCAGGGACGTAAACAGACGTCCGTGCCGTAGCACCGCCGAAGGCAGACTGCGCCCTTAGGATTGACATTCCGACGCACTGACCACTTTTTTATTTATTTTTTATTTTTTATTTTTTCATGTTGTTCGTTGTTGATCGTTGTGGTTGGTCGTTGCGGACGTCACATGACGTCTGTTCAAGTTCATTGTTCATCCTTTCACTCAGTTTTTTTATTAGAGAGGCCAACCAGCTCTCTGACCGAACATGCTGAGCTACCATGCCGGCACCACTCAGCTACCGGGGGCGGACGAGAATGAGATAATGCAGAAGTATTGTGAAGGTGGCTTGATAAATCCTCTGCCAGGCACTTAGGTGTGATTTACAGAGTATTAATGTAGATGTAGATGTAGATCCTGGCGGCCCTTCTCCTGCCCAGCGTAGTGCAGCAACTCGAAGTGACGAGGGCTCAAATGGTTCAAATGGCTCTGTGCACTATGGGACTTAACATCTGAGGTCATCAGTCCCCTAGAACTTAGAACTACTTAAACCTAACTAACCTAAGGACATCACACACATCGATTCCCGACGCAGGATTCGAACCTGCGACCGTCGCGGTCGCGTGGTTCCAGACTGTAGCGCCTAGAACCGCTCGGCCGGCATCGAGGGCCCAACAAGTCGTTGGAAGCCCCCTGGAGAAAAACTGAAATATGGCGTCTCTATAGCCGTCCATAATTCGAAAGTGTTGCCATTGCATCATTTTGCGTAAGAACTGACCTCACGATTATGTCTATAAATGCTCGATGGGACTCAGGTAGTGTGATCTGGGTGGCCAAATCATTTGCTCGAACTCTCCAGAATGTTCTTGAAACCAATCGCTAACACCCGTGTTGCAGTGACATGGTGCATTCAAAATGGTTCAAATGGTTCTGAGCACTATTGGACTTTACATCTGAGGTCATCAGTCCTCTAGAACTTAGAACTACTTAAATCTAACTACCTAAGGACATCACACACATGGTGCATTGTCATCCATAAAAATGCCATCGTTGTTTGGGAGCATCAAGTACATGAATGGCTGCAAATGGTCTCAGATTAGCCGAACATAACTATTTCCAGTCAATGATCGGTTCAGTTGTTAACATAACCCACACCATTATGGAAGCACCACCAGCTTGCACAGTGCCTTGGTGACATTTTGGGTCCACAGCTTTGCGGGGTCTACAGCAGACGTGAACCCTACCATCAGCTCTTACCAGCTGGAATCGGGTCTTATCTGACCAGCCAATGCTATTCCATTCGTTTACGGTCCAACCGATGGTCACGAGTGCAGGAGACGAGCTGCAGAATTCTTGCTGTTAGCAAAAACATTCTCGTACGTTTTCTGTTGTCAAAGTCCGTTAACACCAAATTCCGCCGCACTATCCTAACGGACACGTTCCTCGTATGTCCCACATTCATTTCTGCGGTTATTTCACGCAGGTGTGCGTGTCTGTTAGCACTGATAACTCTTCGCAAACACCGCTGTTCTCGGTCGTTAAGTAAAGGCCGTCGGCCACTTCGTTGTCCGTGGTGAGACGTAATGCCTGAAATTTGGTATTCTCGGCACACTCTTGACGCTGTGGATCTCAGAATATCCAATTTCCTAACGATTTCCGAAATGGAATTTCCCATGCGTCTAGCTTCAACTACCATTCCGCGTTTAAAGTCTGTTAATTTTCGTCGTGCGGCCATAATCATGTCGGAAACCTTTTCACATCAATCACCTGAGTACAAATGACAGCTCCGCCAATGCACTGCCGTTTTATACCTTGTATACGCCATACTCTGCCATCTGTATATATGCATATCGATGGGGCAGAGTTGACGCAGGTTGGGATAATGCATAACCTCTTTTTTCAGATGAACGTCATCTAATGACTGTGTTAGCATTCGACACTAATGGTTAATTGCTAATACTGTCATTTTATTTCGTTAATCTGGGAAAACTATTCGTTAGATAACATAGTGTGTCTGTTTACTGTACGAAACAAACTCCGTCCAAACAGGTTCAAATGGTTCAAATGGCTCTGAGCACTATGGGACTTAACATCTGAGGTCATCAGTCCCCAAGAATTTAGAACCACTTAAACCTAACTAACCTAAGGACGACACACACATCCATGCCCGAGGCAGGATTCGATCCTGCGACCGCAGCTACCACGCGGTTCCAGGCTGAAGCGCCTAGAACCGCTCGGCCAGCCCGTCCGAACTGGATACTTCTTTATCAAGTATCTTCGCAATTTACTACACAATGGTTGAGTGCACCTCGCATGCCAATTACGCTCGGCAGACCGGAACGGCCACTTATCCAAATACTGGTGAAGCCCGACAGAGTTTAGCTTCTGTGATCCAACGGGAACAGGTGTTACCACTGCAGCAAGGTCGTTAGCTCTCATTGTACTACATACATTGTATGTTAAGGAAGGAATATGTCACCATGCATTTTTTAGTTATATCAGGTTCTAAGGTTGGCTAAATTAAGACACAGCCGACGTACGGTGTAATTACAGAATATAAAAGTACGCGGTAATTTGACTTCAAGCGTAATTCACTATGAAAGGAAACGCCTGAACCGCCCACGTAGTATCATTGAAGCTAAAAGTGTGTGTTTCATGTGCATAAATGTGAAAAAACAAAGTACAAGCTACAAAATAACAGTATATTTATTTACGTCAGTTAACTGCAAATACCATCATTGACACAATGAACGTACGATTTGAACTGTATCTTACAAACAGTGCTGAAACTGAGGGCCATCAACCACACTGCAAGCATGACATCGGTGAACAAGATTCTGACGCACCCTGACAAATATCCCTGGTGTGTTTCGAATCACATCACAGGCAGCTACAGTTATGGCAACTAATTGCATCTCCGTATCCACTGGGGTCTCATACACAAATGGCTTTAGATATCCCCATAGGAAATAATCAAGGGGGTTCAGGTACACTGCACTGGTATTGCTCCATCGTATTGTGCTGTTCGTCTCTGAACAGCACTGAGTGATGAATAAGTTCAAAAAATGGTTCAAATGGCTCTAAGCACTATGGGACTTAACATCTGAGGTCATCAGTCTCCTAGACTTAGAACTACTTAAACGTAACTAACCTAAGAACATCACACACATCCATGCCCGAGGCAGGATTCGAACCTGCGACCGTAGCAGCAGTGCGGTTCCGGACTGAAACGCCTAGAACCGCTCGGCCACAACGGGCAGCAATGAATGAGTCTGTCGATTAATTCATAGCACGTCCTGTCATGGGTCAGTGTAAATACGACACAACAGAGCCGCCTTATGGACAAGTAAAGTAAACAAAACCTGCACCATGACTTCGTGGTAATGAGGTTCGTCCTCCTTGTTTCCTTGCAGATAAAGAATGCACATGTAAATGAACAGCACAGTACGTGTAAACTTGTACGCATGCTAGTTGTAAATAAGCTGGAAAACAGTAATGCTATACAAAGCGGTAGGCAAGTTTACTTCCATATCTCCTTAAGCTGGCTCTTCCGACCTCAGGTTCCCAATCTCAAATTGTTCAGTGGAGAGTTCTATATGTCCTGTTACATTTTTGCACACACTTATTGCCGGCCGTTGTGGCCGAGTGGTTCTAGCGCTTCAGTCCGGAACCGCGAGACCGCTACGGTTGCAGGTTCGAATCCTGCCTCGGGCATAGGTGTGTGTGATGTCCTTAGGTTAGTTAGGTTTAAGTAGTTCTAAGTTCTAGGGGACTGATGACCTCAGAGGTTAAGTCCCATAGTGCTCAGAGCTATTTGAACCATTTGAACCACACACTTATGGAAATACCCTGTATATTGTTATCATGCACAGGGAAGCTGCAACTCTCAAAAAGCAGTCGACAAAAACACTGGGTTGATGAATATGTATAATTGTAGGATCTGAGGTCCGCCATTTATGCAAAACACCGTTTTTCTCAGTACTCAAACATGTTTCGGCACCACTGTGCCATCATCAGTGGGGTTTCGTTTTTATTTATTCTGCACTGTGAACATTTTAGTTAAATGATTATAAAATTATGTGCATTTTTAGTTTCTTTTTGTAAATACCTTTATATTCGGAAATAGGCGCGAAAACATCGCGAAAAACTAAATTACATTCTAGAATCTAGGTTAACTCCCAACAAAAAACTTTCTCATCAACATCGTTTGGTTGCAGATGACAAGCTACCTGTAGTAATTAACACACAAGTGATCCAGAAAATTCATGCACGCCAAATGTAGAGGTATTTACAAAAAGAAACGATCTGTTGTCTGAACTAAAAATGCACATAGTTTTATAATCATTTAACAAAAATGTTCACATTGCAGAATAAATAAAAACGAAAACTCACTGGTGATGGCACAGTGGTGCCTAAACATGGCCGGCCGGTGTGGCCGAGCGGTTCTAGGCGCTTCAGTCTGGAACCGCGTGATCGCTACGGTCGCAGGTTCGAATCCTGCCTCGGGCATGGATGTGTGTGATGTCCTTAGGTTAGTTAGGTTTAAGTAGTTCTAAGTTCTAGGGGACTGATGACCACAGATGTTAAGTCCCATAGTTCCAAAATCAAATGGCTCTGAGCACTATGGGACTTAACTTCTGAGGTCATCAGTCCCCTAGAACTTAGAACTACTTAAACCTAACTAACCTAAGGACATCACACACATCCATGCCCGAGGCAGGATTCGAACCTGCGACAGTAGTAAGTGCCATAGTGCTCAGAGCCATTTGAACCTAAACATGTTTGGATACTGAGAAAAACGGTGTTTTGCATAACTGGCGGACCTCACATTCAACAATTTTAACTGCAAACACGGCCAATACAAGGAGCTGCGAATCAAAATGATGAATATGTATATGTTTTATTGAAAACGGGCGAAAACTCAATATGGAACGTGGCATAATTAAAGCTGCAAAAAAGTGACCGATTGCTGTATTTCTTGAAATAATTAGATGACTACGGCAGGTGAGCGCTCTCAGCCACCGAGAGAGTCGGTTCCTGTCGTAAGGTCTTATTCAGTGCACGAGAGGCTGCAGCTCTCAACCGTGTCCCGACGCATCTGGTACGTACGGCGCACTGGAATCCCCGACGTTTATGTAAGTGAAGGATGGGTGTTAAGGACGCCCGGCGCCGAGGTGGGGTGGACGCCCGGCGTCTTGACGCCTCTCCGCCGGTGGCAACAATGGCGCGGCCTTATATAATGGCCGACGAGCAGAGGTAACAATGGCGTGTGTCGTAAGATAATGACGCGTGTGCCCATCCAGCCCGCGCGCTGCTCCACAGACGAGCTGGGGGGGCAGCGCCGGTCGAGGGGGGGATGCTATATAACAGGCAGAGGCGCCGCCACACGCAGCCTCCGCCTCCGCCTCCGCCGCCGTCGCAGCTGCTCCAGACCCGAGACCGGACTGCCGCACTCCAGGTACGCAACCGCGGCTCACGCACGCACGCGTCTCTCCAGTTCTCCGACTATTCCAGCTACGGGAACGCTGGGGTCTTCAACTCACAGGGGGCTGATATCTGTAATGAACCATTGTGATGTCCGCCGCTGTTCCTGCGCGGCAGATTGCTAACCGAAGGGGCCCGGGTTCGGTACTTGGCCGGATTGGAGATTTTCTCCCCTCAGTCTCTGGGTGTTGTGTTGTCCTTACGTCCGTGTCGTCATAATTGACATTCCACTACTGAGACGGCTCTACGGGCAAGTCCCGAAAGCCAACAAATCAAAATAAATAAATAGATAAATAAAACATGATGACAGTCTAAAACGGTGTCCTGCACCAGGACCAGAACTACGACCTCCGAATTTAGCAGGTTGTGTACTACCGGTTCGCCCAACTGCTCATGCCGAAACAGTCTTCTGACGTCCGTTGTATCTTTCCTAGCCGGCCGGGGTGGCCGAGCGGTTCTAGGCGCTACAGTCTGGAACCGCGCGAACGCTACGGTCGCAGGTTCGAATCCTGCCTCGGGCATGGATGTGTGTGATGTCCTTAGGTTAGTTAGGTTTAAGTAGTTCTAAGTTCTAGGAGACTGATGACCTGAGTTGTTAAGTCCCATAGTGCTCAGAGCCATTTGAACCATTTGTATCTTTCCCACTATAACGTCCAGAAAAGCCCATATTTCACACAACCAATGCCAACAAATTCAGGAAACTTGTAATGCTCGCATCAGATATTAGTGACGGAGGACATCGGAAAAGTTCAAAGAAGGCTAGCTCGTTTTTTAGTATCGTGAAAGAAGGGAGAGAGTGTCACGGATATGATACGCGAATTGGAGTGGCCATCGTTAAAGCAAAGGCAAGTCTGGTTGCGACAAGATCTTCTCATGAAATTTCAATCATCAATTTTGTCCTCACAGTGTGAAAATATTTTTTTGGCGCCTACTTACGTAGGAAGGATTGATCATCATTATAAAATAAGAGAAATCAGAATTCGTACGGAAAAATTTAAGTGTCCGTTTTTCCCGCACGCTGTTCCAGAGTGGGAAGGTAGAGAAATAGCGCCGCGCAGGATTAGCCTAACGGTCTGAGGCGCTGCAGTCATAGACTGTGCGGCTGGTCCCGGCGGAGGTTCGAATCCTCCCTCGGGCATGGGTGTGTGTGTTTGTCCTTAAGATAATTTAGGTTAAATAGTGTGTAAGCTTAGGGACTGATGACCTTAGCAGTTAAGTCTCATAAGAGTCTTTAAAAAAAAAAATAGCTTGAAGGTGGTTCGATGAACTCTCTGCCAGGCACTTACTAGTGAATTGCAGATTAATCATGTTGATGCAGATGTGGATGAATGCCTACTTTATGTTTTGAGTTGGACAATAAATCGAAACTCAGAGAGTAGATTTCTAGTGACACTAGGGCATATAACTATTAACTGCATTTTTAATCTACTCTCTCTCTACTAGCGTTTATCCCGTCGTATGCGGTCCACACTTTTCATTTCGGTAAATTTATTTTATTTAACTTCGTGGCCGGTTGCCCTTAGAGTCTCCAGTCTGGAACCGCGCGGCCGCTACGGTCGCAGGTTCAAATCCTGCCTCGGGCATGGATGTGTGTGATGTCCTTAGGTTAGTTAGGTTTAAGTAGTTCTAAGTTCTAGGGGACTGATGACCTCAGCAGTTAAGTCCCATAGTGCTCAGAGCCATTTGAACCATCTGAAGCCCTTAGAGTCACCACAGGCATTAGGTAACCTAAGGGAAACAAGTCGTGTGCGCCATCTGGGCGTCGTTTAAACTTTGTTCTGTGTGTTTTTGCATTCACCTGTTTGTGTATCGGATTTTCCGAAGCAGAGACTGGAGACCAGGCGAACATTTTCCTAAATGAGTGTGGGAAGACGCCTAAAAGCCAGACTCAGCCCGGTCGGTGTCTGGGACCGACGCCATTATTACGCCGCATGGATTTGATCCGATTCTGGTCTCAAACTAACGAGCTGTACATTAAGCTACAGGAGCAGGTCGCTGCTGTGGTCTTCACATTAACTAATAAACCAAACTCCCTGCCCATGATATATTTCCGTGCGTCGCAAAGCGTCGATGATCCCATTTTCCTGATCAATATTTCAACGACTGATCTGCTCCTCCTCATGTGTTGGTAACACTGATCTTCAACATTCTTTCTATCTTGACAGCAACGAAACGTTTAAGATGTTAGCAATGCCTGATGAACTCCATTGTGTCACTCGTCGTAGTATGCTACAGGAAATGAAATTCTCATACCTATAAATGTGTCTTCTGTCAGTAGCAGAAGGAAATCTTTAGAATACAGAAAATTAATTTAATTACAATCAAAAATACCATAGAATCATCTACTTTAGTTTTCTAACATTAATCTGAATACAGGTAGCCATTCTTACGCTCTGTAAGTTCTTTCACATATAACTTTATTCCTTCAGCCTGTTTTTGTTAAATTACAGTACAGAGTAACAGTATTACGATTATTAACTACTAACATTGATTTCCATTTTCGTGTGCATTAGTGGTTTCCATCCATTAAATTAGCCAGGCTTTAGTGACACATATATATTTCGCAATAATAGTACTTCCTTTTCATCTGGACGGTCATAGATTTTCCTTTTATTTACTCCGCATACGTTTTAGAGAAATATAAAGTTTGAGAAACTACAGAGAAGTCGCCGGCCGTTGTGACCGAGCGGTTCTAGGTGCTTTAGTCTAGAACCGCGCGACCGCTACGGTTGCAGGTTCGAATCCTGCCTCGGGCATGGATGTGTGTGATGTCCTTATGTTAGTGCGGTTTAAGTAGTTCTAAGTTCTAGGGGACTGATGAGCTCAGATGTTAAGTCCCATAGTGCTCAGAGCCATTTTTTTAACAGAGACGTCCTAGTTGCTTTCGAGTCGTAACTAGACAGCTAAGCTGGTAAAAACATTGCTCGCGACATGCAAGATTCATGGTTCTTGTCTTTTTTCAGCACAAAGTTTTATGTTGCTATGAAGTTTATAACAACAATAGCCTTCAAAAGTATTAGTATCAAGCTTATTTCAGAAGTGAAAATATTTGCATGGGAGATAGTTCCATTCTTAATTTTTTATGTAGTTTCCATTTGAGTATACGATACCTGAGTCTGCTTTTTATGACGCATATAGTGCATTACATAACAGGAGAAATTTTGTGTGCAGGCGTACATCTATTTCGAAGCCCCTGCTTTTTAATTATGCTTAATAATGGTGGAAGCCACCGCGAATGATTTTTTCTTTTGTACCGCACACTGCAATATAAAAGTTATTGAAACAAGATTACGATTAGTAGTTAGATTTGTGGTATTTTATGTGGAACATAAGCAACTTTGATTTCTGATGAACCCTTCATTTGGATGTCACGCCCCTAGCTGCACATAGCGTCGTCGCGACCTAAAGCTTAAGATAAATTTGCAAATGCAAATGCAAAGAACACAGGAAATTTTCGTTTATGCAATTTAAAAACACCCGCATTTTCGCCCACTGACAGAACAATATGCGTAATATTAACGAGAAATTTCATCAAATGCCTTACAATAGTAGCAGTCAGCCTGGGCCCTGCCGCCCACTATTGGACGTTATAGCTTTCATGGGCGGTGGTAGGCCGTACAAGTTTTAAAAATATTTCTCTTACGTTTTCATGAAATTTTGATGAAAGTATTTGGTACGTATTTATTACTATATCCTTTAACTTGCTGCAGCTCTGCTTTATAAATTTTGTAAAGTACAGTTACTTCCCTTCTTTATAAATCACCAGTACTGTGGAACCGAAGGGCGGTTAGAAAATTTTATTACTAACAGAGATAGAAATGTGGACGGTAAGTAAAGAAGGTTGACTACCATTGCTTCACAACAGTACCTCAGATACCTTAAATTCCAGTATTCCATACTTTTTTAAAAAATTAGCAATGGTTTTGAAGGAATGTCTAAAGTAAACCTCGTTTTATTTGAAAACTCTAAAGCGATAAATTATTTTCGTCAGCATTGCAAAATAAGATCGTATTTCAACAGTTTATTCGAGCATTATAATTTTCAATATATTTCAATGTTATTTGGAAAATTGGCCCGGAATTTATTCCGGATATTGAGCACCAAAAAGTAACTCGTATAAATGCAGGAGATAAACTAAAAGTTCACTGTATTCTCCTGAGGTCTGACAGCTTAATGTTTTTTAAAGCAAGTAGCCAGTGAAACACGTTTCATAATATTAACTTTACGCCACAGTTAAGAGAAAAAAATCGTTTATGGTATCCGTCTTCTATGCTTAAGTCTGTAATTCATTACTTACTTCAGCAACCAACAGTGTTTAAGTTGCAAGAATATTTTTCTATAAGTGTTAATACTCACCGTTAAAAAGAACAGTTTCATCATAGGATGACAGCAATGCAGGAGTACATATATCTTCAACAACTTCGAGCAAACTACGAACTGCATTAGCACTACGTCCACTCTTCGCAATTTAACAGAATTAAATGCGAGATATTTCTAATATTTCTGGAGAAAGTGCTTAAATCCATAAGAGATATGACAAATGCATAATGTCATGGCCTCTATCTTGCTTCAAGAGCTTTTAAAATAAACATACATGGCGATACAGCGGTATATCCGAGGGAAAGAGGATTGTTACTGACATTTATGCGGATGACCTCCTGGGTTTTCTTTCCATATGCATGAGCTGCAATATCCAGCAAGATCCACGCGCTGCATGGCAGCCAACATAGAAATGTCACAGATATTTATACATTGGAGCTACTAATACGAAGTCTAGCAAATAACGATTCCGTAAATCGAATAACTTTTTATAAGTAATAACACAATGTGTGGAGAATACCTACAGTTTTCCAGATATTTTATATGGGGGCTTCATAGCATCCTAATAACTGGGTATTATCTTATGCAGGTACAGTTGAGGTCTTCAGAAGCTGATTATTGAGAGTTTAGTGAATATTTGTGGATATTATTCGTACCATGAATCGAAGAAACTGATAAGCGATGTTAAAGCAATACTATAAATGTTAGGAAAATGACAGCAATCAGTGGCAAAATCTGTCGTTTGTGGCTAACTGCCGTTCTTTTGTTAATACTGAAATTCTCATCGGTCGCTGCGCACGCAGGTATGTAATGGGTTCCAGTTTAGATGAACTATAAATGTAAGAATTTTAGCTTCGTAATAAGTTTCAGATAAAATGAAAGTTATCTCCCGTACGCCGGGAGTTGGATGACTCATATTTAGTTTTTTGAAAAGAGTAAGTTATGTATTCCACGTATTTTTTGAAGAAGGTAGGCTGGACATATCTATACATGTAAGTTTCGGTGCTCAGTCTTTGTCACAGATTTACCTAAAGGTATTACTTAAAATTCAGTAATTCCTATATACAAAAATTCGATGAATGTTTGCACGTCGTTATATTAGCGTTAACTTCGGCTGTATTTTGTTCTAATGATCCTTCTTTTTGTATTACTGCCTGCCCAATTCTTTGCCTGTTGAAGTTTAATTTCCATAATTTTAGTTAAGGAGGATCATAGTTCACTATCAATCACCCATGACATTCTTCGACTGACTGGACGATTTACGATTTGTTTTGGTCAACGACATACAACTCTCCAACAACTTGAAGAAAGAAACTGTCACCAAGTCGAAGATTGCTTTGAGTATCACACTGCTAAACCTATCCCTTTTGAGGTGATCTGCGCTCATATTCCTGGAACCTGAGAAATAACTCACTTTATCACTTTCTTGCGAACCTACAATTTCTAGTGGACTGGAACAACATGTAAGACATCAGAAAAAATAAACTGGGATTCGAGCGAGATTCGAACGTAGGCCTTTTAGATTTCTAGAACGATTTCTTAAAGAAGTAGGGCTAAACTGTTAATTAAAAGCTTATTTTTGTGCAAAAGGTTTCTGATGGAAGTAAGACAAAGACTGATAAAGATGAAAATTTTTAGATTCACCAGACCGAGGACTGTTTTCCATCTCTGTAATCGAATGACATATACAACCACAACGCTATGACCATGTTGAAGGCGGGGTAAGGGAATCGGAGTGGGGAAGGTATCCCCGACTCTTATTATGTGACAATTGTCTTTCATTTTCCCAATAGTGGTTGAACTGAAAAGAGTACAAACGAGAATACGTCATGGCTTTTCTGAAGAAACCTTGTAGAAACAATTCTATTTTTATATCAGAGCTAGAAACATAACAGTGTCTCTCGGAGCGTATAAATAGTGATTGTTTTATGTGGAGGCTGTAACTACATCGTAATGATAATACCTATTAATACCAATAGATCTAATACTTCCTCCAGGTGAATATCTATAGTGAGCTGTGAAGAATATGCTGCTTCTTGGAAAACAAAGTACTTGAATTCTTACATGCATTTCAAGAAGAGATTAAGATTAAAACTGAATATAATGTGTTTTTAATAGCATACTATTAATAATATGAGCGATCGGACTCAAGCAAATTTTAGAACACACAATTTTCATTCCAGTGGAGCAGGGCTAAAAACCAAGTGGGGCATCATTGGAGAAAACTACTTCAGTTGAATTTTGGGACGTTTCCTTAGAAACAAACTGTTAAATCTACCACTCTATTCTCTGGCTGAACAGTGCTCGGTGGGTGTCGACCGTGCGTTTACTCTTGACCTTCTTGTAAATCATCCAGTGACGTCTTTGGAGCTCGATATCCACGACCGCGCTTGCATGACAATAAAGTAGACTGAGGATGCTGCTTTGAAGAAAACGCGGTTATAAAGCTTTTCTCTTAAACAGAATCTGTTTGGTTTCTATTTCTCTATCACCATCAGGTCGTTCAAAATGTGATATGTACTGAATAATAAATACACGTAAATATGAAAACGATCATCAATGTTATTGTGAGATTTTATAAAGCAGGTGTTTTAGCTCCACATATAACAGTTAGTTTAGCTACCTGCCTTGGATTGTTCAGCCCGTTTCCGTTACATGCTTAATTAATTGCAGCTGGAATTCTGATAAAACTCGAATTTTTACCTGAAGTCAGAGAGCTCAGAAAACAATTAAAACAGGAACTAATATAACTATTTTGTAAAACACTTCCTGGCAAATTTAAACTGTGTGCCCGACCGAGACTCGAACTCGGTACCTTTGCCTTTCGCGGGAAAGTGCTCTGCCATCTGAGCTATCCGAGCCCGACTCACGACCCGTCCTCACAGCTTCGATTCTGCCAGTACCTCGTCTCCTACCTTCTAAACTTCACAGAAGCTCATCTGCAAACCTTGCAGAACTAGCACTCCTGGAAGAAAGGATATTGCGGATACATGGCTTAGCCACAGCTTTGAGGATGTTTCCAGAATGAGGTTTTCACTCAGCAGCGGAGTGTGCGCTGATATGAAACTTCCTGGCAGATTAAAACTGTGTGCCGGACCGAGACTCGAACTCGGGACCTTTGCCTTTCGCGGGAAAGTGTTCTACCATCTGAGCTACCCGAGCACGACTGACGACCCGTCCTCACAGCTTCAATTTTGCCAGTACCTCATCTCTTACCTTCCAAACTTCACAGAAGAATTTTGTAAAAGTTACAGCGAGGTTCAGACAGCAGCCACATCCTGAGACGGCACTATCCTCTCTGTCGCTGTGGTGCGAGGGCTTTGTAATGAATCGTGCCGTCACATTCAGCGCCCCTTTGGAACAAGCACCCGCTTCGGAGCACGCCTTGCACTCCTGTGTAGGACGGCCTCTGATCTTGTACATCTTTTTATTTCTCACATAATTTCCCTTTTTCAATAAATAAAATAAACCCACTGGTGCTCTGCTTTGATGATCGTATCCCCAAAGAACTTTATTTCTTACATCTACAACTACATGACTATCTTGCAACTCATAGTTAAGTGAAAGGGTTCATCGAAGTACCTTGAAGCTATTCTCTGTTACGGGGGGATTTCCAAAAGTAAGTTACACAATATCATGGCAGGCCAAGAAACTTTTATTGAATGCTGTACTATCCTCTCATGTGACACAGAGGGCCGGCCGCGGTGGCCGAGCGGTTCTAGGCGCTACAGCTTGGAACCGCGCGACCGCTACGGTCGCAGGTCCGAATCCTGCCTCAGACATGGATGTGTGTGATGTCCTTAGGTTAGTTAGGTTTAAGTAGTTCTAAGTTCTAGGGGACTGATGAGCTCAGAAGATAAGTCCCATAGTGTTCAGAGCCATTTGAATCATTTTGACACAGAGGCGTGACACTGTTTCACAACACAATCCCCATGGTACTTACTGTAAACAACGATCGGACGGTTATACCATTCGTTCAGTCCCTAGACAATAGAAACCCGTTCCTTGGTCACAGAGCCATTCGATAATCGCTGAGTGAACGTCCTCGTCGTTGCAAGCATCTCATTCCACCTGGATGTTCTTTCAGCTTGCAGTAAAGTTGGAAATCGTATAGTTTATAATCAGGATTTTCTGATCACCATCACCCACGTTTGTGCGATCTTGGTCAAATTATTGGCACCCTTCCACTGCGGCTGGTATTGGTCCATACAGCCCTAGGATTCCACGGTGAATATATGCGCATATTAGACGTTTTCTCTACGAAGATCTTACCGTCCCGCCTATAGCAACTTTGGAGTAAGTTTCTAGTTGCCGCGCCATTTCCGTGGCACACTGTTAAGCATCTGTACCGCAGCAACACTGTCCGAAGGAATTTCGGAATATCTACTCTTTTCCGTCAATGCGCCACTCTTTTTGTTCAATGTTCGTACTGTCGGACGACATGTGTAGCTTACTTTTGAAGCCCCTGCATGTTAATAACTGACGTTTATAAAGATAACGGGTCTCGGATAGTACGTATACAGAGTTCTAAAATCCTCACGTTTTTTGTATAATTTCTGCTTGTGCTGTCAATAGTAATGTCCCCTCTCCCACAGATGACATTTTGCTGTTTGCTATTTGCAGTATCAACCACGTTTATTCTGAAGGAGCTAAAATCTAATGAAGCAGCTCGCTGGAATATGCTCTTCATTAGAACTCGCGTCCACTACGGTCGCAGGTTCGAATCCTGCCTCGGGCATGGATGTGTGTGATATCCTTAGGTTAGTTAGGTTAAGTAGTTCTACGTTCTAGGGGACTGATGACCTCAGATGTAAAGTCCCATAGTGCTCAGAGTCATTTTTTGAATCTATATCTGAGTACATTCTTTATACTGCCTGGAGCAATATCGCTATCTGTAAAAAGGTCTACAAAGTTAGCTCTTAGATGAAATATATTTTGGCCATTTCTTTTTGGATGGACTCCACAGCCTCAATAAATCTGAAGAAGGATATTATTCACCATTCCACCAGGCTTTTTCTTAACGAAACGACTGCGAAGCATACGCATCTGTTACTATAGGTAACTACTGCGCTTGTTTAAGGCTACATCCAATGAGATACTTGACTTTCATGTTTTAGGTCTCTTTTTTATGGTGTGTTGTTATATTTTTTAGATCCATTTGAGAAACGAGAGACTAAATAAAAATTTTAAGCGCCACCTCGAGGAATAATGTCCTGCTTCAAAAGAAACATGCTTTCTTTGACCTTATTCAGCCTCCCTAGAAACAAACACGACCTACCGAAGAAACTCGTTCTCCAGGTCCTCCACGTTACCGCAGATATTTAGCGAAAGGACGCGTAAACATAATTTACGGAGAAGGCTGCTGGTCGTTTAGCCGGCGTAGCGGAGCGCCCGCTCCCACAAAGGGCCAGGAGAGTTATACCCGCCAACTACTGTGAAAGGCGACGCGGTAGCGGCTCAGATATATCTTCCAGCTGCCGTCCGCCAGTCGTGAAGCTCCCAGCCCTCTGCGGGCCTCGTTTAATAGCTCTGCTTCGCTCCAACACAGTCTCAGAAAGCCATTAGCAAAGAAGAATAAGTGTTTCAGCCAGACTGGTTCCCACTGGAACTGGAATTCACCGATTCCTGGAAATATTGGGAAACCATTCAGAATTGGCACTCATATAAAGGATAAGTACTGCCAGTGATCCGACAATGACCGAGAAATGAAGCAAACTATATTCATAATTACACTACTGGGCATTAAAATTGCTACACCACGAGGATGACGTGCTACAGACGCGAAATTTAACCGACAGGAAAAAGATGCTGTGATATGCAAATTATTAGCTTTTCAGAGCATTCACACAAGGTTGGCGCCGGTGGCGACACCTGCAACGTGCTGACATGAGGAAAGTTTCCAACCGATTTCTCATACACAACCAGCAGTTGACCGGCGTTGCCTGGTGGAACGTTGTGTGATATTTCGTGTAAGAAGGATCACGTTTCCGACTTTGATAAAGGTCGGATTGTAGACTATCGCGATTGCGGTTTATCGTATAGCGACATTGCTGCTCGCGTTGGTCGACATCCAATGACTGTTAGCAGAATATGGAATCGGTGGGTTCAGGAGGGTTATACGGAACGTCGTGCTGGATCCCAACAACCTCGTATCACTAGCAGTTGAGGTGACAGGCATCCTATCCGCATGGCTGTAACGGTTTGTGCAGCCACGTCTCGATCCCTGAGTCAACAGATGGGGACGTTTTCAAGACAACAACCATCTTCACGAACAGTTCAACGACGTTTGCAGCAGCATGGACTATCAGCTCGGAGACCGTGGCTGCGGTTATCCATGACGCTGCATCACAGACAGGAGCGCCCGCGATGGTGTATTCAACGACGAACCTGGGTGCACGAATGGCAAAACGTCATTTTTTCGGATGAATACAGGTTTTGTTTACAGCATCATGATGGTCGCATCCGTGTTTGGCGACATCGCGATGAACGCATATTGGAAGCGTGTATTCGTCATCGCCATACTGGCGTATCACCTGGCATGATGATGTGGGGTGCCATTGGTTACACGTCTCGGTCACCTCTTGTTCGCATTGACGGCACTTTGAACAGTGGACGTCACATTTCAGATGTGTTACGACCCTTGGCTCTACCCTTCATTCGATCCCTGCGAAACCCTACATTTCAACACGATAATGCAGGACCGCATGTTGCAGGTGCTGTAAGGGGCTTTCTGGATACAGAAAATGTTCGACTGCTGCCCTGGCCAGCACATTCTCCTGATCTCTCACCAACTGAAAACGTCTGGTCAATGGTGGCCGAGCAACTGGCTCGTCACAATACGGCATTCACTTCTCTTGATGAACTCGTGTTGGAGCTGCATGGACAGCTGTACCTGTACACGCCACCCAAGCTCTGTTTGACTCAATGCCCAGGCGTATCAAGGTCGTTATTACGCCAGAGGTGGTTGTTCTGGGTACTGAATTCTCAGGATCTATGCACCCAAATTGCGTGAAAATGTAATCACATGTCAGTTCTAGTATAATATGTTTGTCCAATGAATACTCGTTTATCATCTGTATTTCTTCTTGGTGTAGCAATTTTAATGGCCAATAGTGTATTTGAAGAACAACTTTTTGCCAGATACAATTTTATTGTTTATACCCAACATGTTACAGTACTGTTGTGGCGTCTTTAGTGGAGACTTGTTTTAATTCCGAAAATGATGAATATAATCTACAGGGTGACAATGTTTGAATTATATGAAATCAAATCGTCATAACTTCTGAACGGTTTGCGTTAGGACGTTCAAAATGCACGGTGGGTCCAGGGGCATGCATGCATGGTTTGGTTTAGCGGCAAGGTTCACTTTCATTTTGATGGGTTCGCTAACAAGCAAAACCGTGGCGTTTGGGGGACTTAAGAGCCCGCACTTCACGATCGGAAGTCTCTTCACCCTAAACGGATTACTGTATAGTGTGCAATGTCCAGTCACGGAATAATCGGAGCGATATTCCTTGATGGCACAGTGAGTACCGAACGGTACGTGAAGGTTTTAGAAGATGATTTATCCCCATTATCCAAAGTTACTCTGATTTTGACAAGATGTAGTTCATGGAAGATGCAGCTCGACCCCATGGAAACAGGAGTGTGGTTGATGTCCTGGAGGAGAACTTTGGGGGCAGCATTCTGGCTCTGGGGTACCCAGACGCCACTGGCATGGGCCTCAATTGGCCGCCGTACTCTCCGAATCTAAAGATATGCGATCCTTTTTGTGGGGCTATATTAAAGACAGAATCTACAGCAATAATCCCAAAACCATTGCTGAGCTGAAAACAGCGATTCAGGAGATCATTGACATTATCTACGTTCCGACACTTCAGCGGATCACGCAGAATTTCGCTATTCATCTGCGCCACATCATTGCCAATGATGGCAGGCATATCGAACATGTCATAACCTAAATCCGAACATCTGTAGTGACGTTTACATGTTGAATAAAGTGTGTGCACGCCGTAGTTTGTAAATAATTTACGTTTTTTTATATAGTTCAATAATTATCATCCTCTATTTGGTGATTTAAGATATTGTGGGAAAAAATATCTTATGAAGTAGACTATATTCATAAATTCGAAACTACTCTGTAATATCTTACCATTCACAGCTATGTGTATTGTAGAGTATCTTTCGCTATTGGATCCTATGATAAGTGAAGAGTGTCACGTGCAAAACGGGATCTATTAATAGGTTAAATGGAACTTGAAATATGTCTCTGGAAGAGACTTGACAATCACTCGTACAGTCTATACTGGTATATTCCTGAAGTATGTGGAATACAAAGGTGAACAAATAGGGGACGTCAAGTTTACACACAGAACGGCAGCGTTAATAGTGACAGGCTTGTTGGCCGTGTAAGAAAATGAAACGAGATGCTCAGCTGAGTGCACATTCGAATAGAGACGCCTAATATCTCTTGCAAATCCACATAGAAAATTTCAGAATCTAGTTTTCAAAGCGGAATCTAAGAGTATTCTTCAGTATCATACCTATTGTACTTGTAGACATCTTGAAGGAAAAATTGGAATGATAATAGCACTCATTGTCTCCAACTCCATAAATGAATGGAAAAAGGAGAAACCTAATACACAGTAAATTGAAAAGTGCTCTACGACATCCACTAAAAAGTGATTCGCAAGAGTGACGTAGATGTAAATACGGAAGGAACGACCGAGGAATTGTTTTCTAGCGATTTAAGATGATCATGGACAACCTAAATTACAGTAGTGCGACGGATCTGAAGCCTACTCCTTTCGAACACAAGATTGCAATACTTGACAGCTGCGTTACCATTTTCAACTGCAGGCAGCAAGCGAGTCCAATTCATACATTTTTCTTCATAATGGTTGTAGAAAGAATTAGAGGCGCCCGGCCCCTCCCGCCGCAGGTTCGAGTCGTCCCTCCGGCATGGGTGTGCGTGTGTTGTTCTTAGCGTAAGTTAGTTTCAGTAGTGTGTAAGTCTAGTGACCGATGACCCCAGCAGTTTGGTCCCTTAGGAATTTTTGAACAATTGAACATATAACAGAAAACAGTTTACAACGCTTACTTACACTGATCACGTTACTACACTAAAAATCTGCAGGAATCAAATTTTACATAACACTTGTATTATTTGAAGTTGTTAATAGTGTATATATCAACTAGTTCAACTAAGAAATTCAACAATTATGTAGGAGTTGCACGTCAGTAAATAGTTTAGACCCCTTAGTAGCTAAACTACTTATAGCTACTTGCAAGTTATTGAAAATATGTATGCCTGAATAATGGACACGTTTAAGTCCCAAATTATGTTATTTTAATTCTTGTTGAATATTACTCCTATTTCTAGGACAGGTTCCCTGAACTGACCTGTTGGTCAGAATGAGAGATATTTATCAAAAATTTTAGTAAGTAATAAATACACTACTTGCCATTAAAATTGCTACACCACGAAGATGACGTGCTACAGACGCGAAATTTAACCGACAGGAAGAAGATGCTGTGATATGCAAATGATTAGCTTTTCAGAGCATTCACACAAGGTTGGCGCCGGTGGTGACACCTACAACGTGCTGACATGAGGAAAGTTCCTAGCCGATTGTTCATATACAAACAGCAGATGACCGGGGTTGCCTGGTGAAACGTTGTTGTGATGCCTCGTGTAAGGAGGAGAAATGCGTACCATCACGTTTCCGACTTTGATAAAGGTCGGATTGTAGCCTATCGCGATTGCGGTTTATCGTATCGTGACATTGCTGCTAGCGTTGGTCGAGATTCAATGACTGTTCGCAGAATATGGAATCGGTGGGTTCGGGAGGGTAATACGGAACGCCGTGCTGGATCCTAACGGCCTCGTATCACTAGCAGTCGAGATGACAGGCGTCTTATCCGCATTGCTGTAACGGATCGTGCAGCCACGTCTCGATCCCTGTGTCAACAGAGGGGAACGTTGGCAAGACAACAACCATCTGCACGAACAGTTCGACAACGTTTGCAGCAGCATGGACTATCAGCTCGGAGACCATGGCTGCGGTTACCCTTGACGCTGCATCACAGACAGGAGCGTCTACGATGGTGTACTCAACGACTAATCTGGGTGCACGAATGGCAAAACGTCATTTTTTCGGATGAATCATGGTTTTGTTTACAGCATCATGATGGTCGCATACGTGTTTGGCGACATCGCGGAGAACGCACATTGGAAGCGTGTATTCGTCATCGCCATACTGGCGTATCACCCGGCGTGATGGTATGGGGTGCCATTGGTTACACGTCTCGGTCACCTCTTGTTCGCATTGACGGCACTTTGAACAGTGGACGTTACATTTCAGATGTGTTACGCCCCGTGGCTCTACCCTTCATTCGATCCTTGCGAAACCCTACATTTCAGCAGGATAATGCACGACCCCATGTTGCAGGTCCTGTACGGTCCTTTCTGAATACCGAAAATGTTCGACTGCTGCCCTGGCCAGCACATTCTCCAGATCTCTCACCAACTGAAAACGTCTGGTCAATGGTGGCCGAGCAACTGGCTCGTCACAATACGCCAGTCACTACTCTTGATCAACAGTGGTATCGTGTTGAAACTGCACGGGCAGCTGTAGCTGTATACGCCATTCAAGCTCTATTTTACTCAATGCCCAGGCGTATCAAGGCCGTTATTACGACCAGAGGTGGTTGGTCTGGGTATTGATTTCTCAGGATCTATGCACCCAAACTGCGTGAAAATGTAATCACATGTCAGTTCTAGTATAATATATTTGTCCAGTGAATACCCGTTTATCATCTGCAATTTTTCTTGGTGTAGCAATTTTAATGGCCAGTAGTGTACATTGGGGAGCCGTAGTTAGCATCCCTAGCTCCTTGAACAGGTCATTGCAGTGTGCTCTTGAGATCACATCACAAATAATTCATATTACATTTGTACTCAAAAAATTTTAGCTTGGTTTCAGAGATAGCAAAACAACTATCCCGTGTGACATGGAATTAAAATAAGCAAATTATGGCTTTTAATTTTTATACCAGCCATGACACCCAGACCTTCATCTCTATCTACGTACATATTCCGCGAGCCACTGTATGGTGTATGGCGGAGGGTACCACGTACCACAACTTGTCATTTCCTTCCCTATTCCATTGGCAAATGGCCGAGGGGAAAACTACCGTGTACAAGCCATAATTTCTTTTATCTTCTCATCATGATTCTTAGGTGAAATGTGCATCGTTCTGCAATTTGTTAAGGGTGTCTCTAACGCTGTCCGTGCTAATTCTCCATTCCTCCGAATCAGTCTCAGAGACTCTTATCGATTTTGTGGCATAAACTGTCGTAATTGATCGAGGCTACCTGTTGTTATGCTCTTTGACGCTCAACCTGAACGCGACGCACCATCAACAGTATGAGCTAGACGTAACGACATTTTACGCTCATGACTTCTGCTCCTTACACTCGTACACGTGGATCACGTCTCATGCTTCTCGTCACTGTTTGTTGAGGTATGTAATGAAGCTTTACTTTGATCTATAGTACTACGTCATTAGTCTTGACACACTGTATGTTCGACTGACCAAGCAGACAAAACCGCTCCAGTGAAGTGTGTTCTGTGGAACACAGCGCTCGCATAAGTTTTCCTCCACCTACATGCATCCCTTTTTAACTGATATTGTCAGTTATATTTCAGTCCATCCACTGTTTTTTCTAGACACACCTTGTATACCTTGAGACAGAGAAGTTGCTGTCCATGCATCAGCATGACTTTAGAAAGCATCGCTCCTGCGAAACGCAACTCGCCCTTTTTTCACATGATATCTTGCGAACCATGGATGAAGGGTATCAGACGGATGCCATATTCCTTGACTTCCGGAAAGCGTTTGACTCGGTGCCCCACTGTAGACTCCCAACTAAGGTACAAGCATATGGGATTGGTTCCCTAGTATGAGAGTGGCTCGAAGACTTCTGAAGTAATAGAACCCAATACGTTGTCCTCGATGGTGAGTGTTCATCGGAGGTGAGGGTATCATCTGGAGTGCCCCAGGGAAGTGTGGTAGGTCCGCTGTTGTTTTCTATCTACATAAATGATTTTTTGGATAGGGTGGATACCAATGTGCGGCTGTTTGCTGATGATGCTGTGGTGTACGGGAAGGTGTCGTCGTTGAGTGACTGTAGGAGGATACAAGATGACTTGGACAGGATTTGTGATTGGTGTAAAGAATGGCAGCTAACTCTAAATATAGATAAATGTAAATTAATGCAGATGAATAGGAAAAAGAATCCTGTAATGTCTGAATATTCCATTAGTAGTGTAGCGCTTGACACAGTCACGTCGATTAAATATTTGGGCGTAATATTGCAGAGCGATATGAAGTGGGACAAGCATGTAATGGCAGTTGTGGGGAAGGTGGATAGTCGTCTTCGGTTCATTGGTAGAATTTTGGGAAGATGTGGTTCATCTGTAAAGGAGACCGCTTATAAAACACTAATACGACCTATTCTTGAGTACTGCTCGAGCGTTTTGGATCCCTATCAGGTCGGGTTGAGGGAGGACATAGAAGCAATTCAAAGGCGGGTTGCTATATTTGTTACTGGTAGGTTTGATCATCACACGAGTGTTACGGAAATGCTTCAGGAACTCGGTTGGGAAACTCTGGAGGAAAGGAGGCGTTCTTTTCGTGAATCGCTACTGAGGAAATTTAGAGAACCAGCATTTGAGGCTGACTGCAGTACCATTTTACTGCCGCCAACTTACATTTCGCGGAAAGACCACAAAGATAAGAAAGATTAGGACTCGTACAGAGGCATATAGGCAGTCATTTTCCCTCGTTCTGTTTGGGAGGGGAACAGGGAGAGAAGATGCTAGTTGTGGTACGAGGTACCCTCCGCCACGCAACGTATGGTGGATTGCGGAGTATGTATGTAGATGTAGATATACAGCACCACGTTGTACAATGGGACTGAAATTTAATTGAGGAGCGTACTGAAAAGCCACTAGTGAACCGCTTCGAAAATTAATTCAGCGCCCGTTAGTAACTCACGCTTTAGCTACAAGAAACTTTTAATAATCAGTCTATCACTGTCTCTCGCTTGTTGCCACATAGTTTCCTCGTAATCCACCGTCGGAGTCTACGCAGAGCTCCTAGCTGGCATTCAGTGGACTTGTGGCGCGGGCCTCTTCATTTGCATCCCCGCTGATCAGATATTGGTCCTGCTCGTTAGCAGCGGCAGCTGACTTTCTCTCATTTCCTCGGCACGACATCCACGCACTGTCAAGTGCTGCGCAAATATCTCCCGTCCGTCAGTTTCTCATGTTGAGCAGAGTGGAGGATACGACAGCTTTACGTAACTTGACCTTTCCATCCAGCCAAATTCAGTTGTGTGCCATTTTCTGAAATCATTCCATGCGATGAAAACTGAATAACGAGTCAGCGGCATCAGAGGTACAAATCAGAACCACTTCATGAGAAACTCGAAACGTCATCCGTAAAACAGCGACTCCATGAAAACCAATTTTCATCAATACTTTCTTTGCGACTTTTTGTAACATCACATAAGAAGAATCTCTTTCATTTTTTATTTGTTTAAGAAGTAACGTAACCTTTCCTCGCAGTATCTCAAGCTCTGTATCCAGAACGACAATAAATTCGTACCTCGTCGACAGAATGTTTTGAGTACAGTGTGTAGCCAATCTAGTCTGCTGGATTTCTATTCTGTTAAGTTGGTAGCATCTGCCCCCGTATCCAAGATCGATAACTCACGAAGCTGCGGCATCGTTCGCTACGCCGGAAGCTGTCTGATAGTGATAGTGGCAGAAATTTCCGTTTCCATTATTTTACTGGCGAGTGGAGAAGAGATGGAAAGGAAATCCCTAACCAACGGACCTTGCAGCAAAGCAGCAATGCTTATGGTTCAGTCTCGAAGCTCTCCGTACTCTCTCGTGCAAAGAAGACATATGTCACTGTTGATGATGATCCGTCTCTACGATGATATCATTAAGTTCGGCTACGCTCTTCTTGCTAAAGGGGAGGAGTAAGCTGCATGTTGGCATAAGAGTTTTATCCCCTTTCTCCTTTTATTCCGTGCCTCTCCATAACAGCTTTAACCAAAAGCTGCACTGTACAAATCCTCATGACAGACATCTACGTCATACAGAATCTGCATCTACATCTACATCCATAGGTTCAAATGGCTCTGAGCACTATGGGACTTAACTTCTAAGGTCATCAGTCCCCTAGAACTTAGAACTACTTAAACCTAACTAACCTAAGGACATCACACACATCCATGCCCGAGGCAGGATTCGAACCTGCGACCGTAGCGGCCGCGCGGTTCCAGACTGTAGCGCCTTTAACCGCTTGGCCACCACGGCCGGCCTACATCCATACTCCGCAAACCACCTGACGGTGTGTGGCGGAGGGTACTTTGAGTACCTCTATCGGTTCTCCCTTCTATTCCAGTCTCGTATTGTTCGTGGAAAGAAAGATTGTCGGTATGCCTCTGTGTGGGCCCTAATCTCTCTGACTTTATCCTCATGGTGTCTTTGCGAGATACACGTAGGAGGGAGCAATATACTGCTTGACTCCTCGGTCATCCGGCCGTAGTGGCCGTGCGGTTTTAGGCGCTGCAGTCTGGAACCTCGAGACCGCTACGGTCACAGGTTCGAATCCTGCCGCGGGCATGGATGTGTGTGATGTCCTTAGGTTAGTTAGGTTTAACTAGTTCTAAGTTCTAGGGGATTAATGACCTCAGAAGTTGAGTCCCATAGTGCTCAGAGCCATTTGAACAATTTGACTCCTCGGTGAAGTTATGTTCTCGAAACTTCAACAAAAGCCCGTACCGAGCTACTGAGCGTCTCTCCTGCAGAGTCTTCCACTGGAGTTTATCTATTATCTCCGTAACGCTTTCGCGATTACTAAATTATCCTGTAACGAAGCGCGCTGCTCTCCGTGGATCTTCTCTATCTCTTCTATCAACCCTATCTGGTGCGGATCCCACACCGGTGAGCAATATTCAAGCAGTGGGCGAACAAGTGTACTGTAACCTACTTCCTTAGGATTCTTCCAATGAATCTCAGTCTGGAATCTGCTTTACCGACGATCAACTTTGTATGATCGTTCCATTTTAAATCACTCCTAATGCCTACTCCCAGATAATTTATGGAATTAACTGCTTCCAGTTGCTGACCTGCTATATTGTAGCTAAATGATAAAGGATCTTTCTTTCTGTGTATTCGCAGCACATTACACTTGTCTACGTTGATTGAGATTCAGTTGCCATTCCCTGCACCATGCGTCAATTCGTTGCAGATCCTCCTGCATTTCAGTACAATTTTCCATTGTTACAACCTCTCGATATACTACAGCATCATCCGCAAAAAGCCTCAGTGAACTTCCGATGTTATCCACCAGGTCACTTTGTAAAAAGTCGTAGGTAGGTAACGGAAAACACGGCGGCTGAGACCTGGCACTAAGACCTGGCGCTGGACTGCAATGTGAAATTGTTCCATTGTCTCAGACACTCATTTGACTTTTAATGGTACTTTGGAAGCGTCATGAGAGCAGACTCATTTGTAGTTGTAAAGATATATTTATACACTTTACAACAAGGAATCGTAGACAGAGGGTAATATATTTTACCATATGAGCAGTGCCCGCAATTTTTTGTCTACTGAGATTTTAAAAGTATTATTTTTTACAGGAACGATGCCATGTTGTCAGTATTAGCAAAACTGTGCCAAAGTTAGTCGGCACACTGCAATTTAAAATCTGTTCTCCCATTCTTGATCAGGGAAAGACGTCAGAACTGAGCTGTATCAACAGATTTTGGAAAAGGCAGATAAGTGTTTAACTTCTAGTCGGCAATTAAATCATTAGAAGCTGAGGGGGGAAAAGGAAGACTAGAGTTTAACGACCCGTCGACGACGAGATATTTAGAGATGGAGCACAAACTCTGACTAGGAAAGGACGGGGAAAGGAATTGACAATGACATGTGTAGGGCAACAGCCCGGTAACCTAAATCTGGATGGCTATACGGGGATTTGAACCGCCGTTCTCCCGAATGCAAGTCCAATATCTTCACAGCTTCATCACCTCGCTCGGTTTTATATGATGGGCACAGACTCGGACTGGACGAGGATGTAAAAGGAAATCGGTAGATATCTTTTCAAATTAAGATTCCAGAATTCTCATTTAATGATTTAGGGAAACCGGAGGAAACTTAAATCTAGAAAGGTAGATGGAGATTTGAACGCAGCGTCTTTAGAATACTATAAACACAGAGCTACTGTGCTCGGTGAAATAAACCAGCCTCGTATTTAGCATAATATCTCAACAACTTTTAGGAAACGTTTACTACAACCGCTGACGTTTTTTACAGTCAAGCATTTTGTTTTCTTAGGATTATACAAAGCCGTTTAGAAAATTACATTGTTACTTTAATTACGCTTATACGTGAATCTTAGTAGATAAGAAAAATTAACAACACAGTGAAATTATATAAGTCTGCAGGTTCTCTTACCGCGTGATATTCCTCGTCAGTCTTCTACAATACCGTACGTTACGACCCTTCTGGTGGGTCGTTCTTAGGAACCCAGGGACACTAGAAGAATCCTCAGGAATCAGAGGGTCGAAACGTAGAGTATTCCAGAAGTTTGAAGAGAAATATGACACAGCCTAACAACTTAGAAGATTTTGCACTTACTGCTTCACTCATTATGTCATGTCATTTGCTGGAAACATAGTTGATATATCTCGAATCCTTCGTGAAAAATCAGGATAGGCCATGTTACATGGAATATTTTGGAAACACCTGATACCTAAGGATGATAGGGAAGACGGAAGGTTAGAGTTGAACATCCCCCTGGTAACGACGAACACTAGCTCACTTGGATAAGAACGGGGAAGGAAACCGGCAGTAACCTTGTGAACGGAATTACCAACATTTTTATTTGGCTCGATTAAGCAGCAATTCCGTTACCCGGCCACATAGTCGTGAGTGTTAATGTGCCGCTTAGGGTTGGTCCGCCGGGCAACTGGATGTGGGTTTTGGGCGGTTTCCCACATCTCACTAGTTGAATACCAGGCTGGACTGTCTCAGTGACACGATGCGCAAACTTTTCGAAAACTTTCGGTCACTTTCATACGGATAACACTACACGCAGACAGTTGGGATTCCGGGGGAAGCTTGCTGGGTACAGGAAAGGCATCCGGACACCCCTTAAACTAACCATGCCAAATCCATAAATAACAGTGCCGAACCTGGGCCGATGACGGGCAAAGGCACACGCAAAAGAAGAGGAAACAGGCACTCCGATAGATCAACTTGTTTTTGCAGATTAATTAATTGTACATATATGTCATCAACAAGTACGCATGTCACACGCATTGTCTACAATTGTCTGAATAACTAGTGTGGAGAGACTAATATACACGCGACACATTTAAAGTCCATAAGCATACCGAAATAGCGACTGGAATTTGCGACTTCCAATTTCCGCAGTGGCAACGTCGCCCAGAGGTCACAGAGGCTGGCATCTTATAATAACCCTGCAGTCAGGTAAACCACTGAAAATTCAAGTGAAATGGGGATATGACCCTGTATCGCTTGGTACCGGATTGGTGAGCGCAGTAAGAATAAATCCATTTAGTTTGTGTGCGTTACTTGTAGAACGATTTGAAGTTCATCTCCTGATAAAGTTTTAACAGAACTGAGCTACAAGGAATTTTTTTAATTGGATCGTAGTATCTGGCTTGATTAAAACACGCATTTCTTAAAAATATGGAGTATTTTGGTTTGCTCTACAGTGAAGTCTGCCCGCACGCTTATGGCAGAAAGCACAGAACAGGTTTCGCTGTTACGGCAGTTCGAAAACAGTTGCGCGCGTGGGGAAGATTTACAGTCTTCATTCTGTCATTGTGTACAGCTGGCTAATAACTCTCTTCGCTGTCGAACCTGTTCATTGCGAAAGCGGCTCGTGGAAGACGGCGACAATATAATTGAGCCAAATTACACAGGCGACAAATTCCTGACGACGTGCGATGTTGCAGGCCAACCGGTGTTTGCGATTCGTCATACGAGGAACCCCGTAGAAAGCGTCTGCCATAACTTACGGCGGTCCTTTACATAAAGGCGTGCGGCGCTTTTACGTAAGTGTGGGTGAAAGCGTGCCGACCTTTGGTCCAGCATGAGGAATGCGGCTGACCCAGGCGGATGCGCCATGCGCCTGCCGGCTCGACACACTTTAACTTACCATCGAGCCGCGCGCTTACACACTGGCCAACGCCTCCACTCCAGAGCGCCAGTTCGCTCGTCACGCTGGCGCCACATCCCACGCACGTGCCTACACCGCCGCAAGTGGAGCTTCATGTCAGAGTATCCCCAGGTGGATATACTCAGGGCAAGATGAAAATATCTCAGAGTGGCTCACAAATGAGTTCGACGTTAAGGAAATTTTCGTATTGTTACGATTTTATGTGACACGCAATTATATCAATCAAGCGTAAGCGTGGTATCAAGAATAGTTTTGTCCACAAGATTTCTTAAGGTAGTCACGTTGCGCTTGTTTCGTTCAAATGGATAAACAGAAATACTGCGTCATCACAAAATCATTTGTTCTGGGCTGATTATCGCATACGGTGGTTGGTCCAAAGTTTTTGAAATTTTATAAGCAGTCTGCTCATTCACTTTCTTCAGTTATACATTGTTTGGCTAAATTCACATTTCTCTAATCTTACCTAAATAACATTTACATCAACGGCTTTCCTAAGCTACAATTACATTCGAAAACAGCGTCGAAGTCCACAGTATGGGATACATTATGGCATTGCCATTACCGGGCGAGGGGGTGCAATGGATGAGACGCTGCAGCAACTTTCGAGAACTGAAACTCGGTTCTCCACCAAATCATACAGATTTAGGTTTTCCGTGGTTCCACTTAATCGATGAAAAGAAAACTCCACAATAGTTCCTTTGAAGAGGACGTAAACAATTCGCTGCCGCATACTTTCTCAATCCGAGTTTGTGCTCAGTCTTTGATGCCTTCACTTCCGAGGAGATATTTACCCTAATTTTTTCCAACATATGGAATTAGGCAATTGGTGATTAATTTATGAAATACGTAACACTCTGAGCAAGTCGGAAAATTGATTAAGGTTTATTTTACAGGAGAAATTAACAAAGTTAAAATTCTGTGCCCCATTTTTTGAACGTTCTTAAAAATGATTGCGAAAATAGATTTCTTAGCAGTGTTAGGACCATATTAATAAGTACCTAATTGTTTTTTCGTCATTTTATTACTTTGGATGATAAATTTCACGCAGGGAACAAAACGGCATACAAAGCAGTGGGTATAATCTGGTGCGACAGTACTTTTTCTATCGAAAAGTTTGTGGACAGTGTTTTGTAAGAAAAAACTGTGAATTTAGTTGTGTATTTCCTTGTAACGGGCAAATAATACGTAGCAGTTCGTGTGCACCAAAGCAGAGGAGAGCAAAGAAGGATGGAACATTAGGGTTTAAAGGCCCGTCGACAATGAGTGCCTTAGAGAAGAAACACCAGCTCAGAGCCGGCCGCGGTGGTCTAGCGGTTCTAGGCGCTCAGTCCGGAACCGCGCGACTGCTACGGTCGCGGGTTCGAATCCTGCCTCGGGCATGGATGTGTCTGATGTCCTTAGGTTAGTTAGGTTTAAGTAGTTCTAGGTTCTAGGGGACTGATGACCACAGCTGTTAAGTCCCATAGTGCTCAGAGCCATTTGAACCATTTTGAACCAGCTCAGATTGGCAATGACATCGGTCGTGCCTTTCCAAAGGAATCATCCCAGCATTCACCTTAACCGATTTAGGAAACCCACGAAAAACTTAAATCTGGATGGCTGGACGGGATTTGAACCGCCGTCCTCCCGAATGCGAGTACAGTGTCTTCCGAATACGTAAACTCGATTGGTCAGCTGTGAGGAGGTACACACGAGGGAGGAGTAGTATTCGACAAGAAACAAAAAAAAAATTCGTAACAGCCGACTTATGTGGAATGCGATTCGTTGTAGCATGCACCGTATTCATCAGACTGCTTACGTCAGATTTCCATCCATACACACAGAATATATTTGTGGCTGGAAAACGTTTCTAGTGCAGTGAAAATAGTGATATCCGTAGGTTGGTATCTTGTAGACCTCTCAAGATAGCACTTGAGGGATGGAGTACACTCAGTGGAAAATTTTTGGACAAGATGCATTGACCTGAAAGGGTCTCCATCAAAAAATAAGTGCATTACTGACCTGAAAAGCACAGTCTTACACTTCAAGTCCAAGAACTGGACCCTGCATGATCTCTTAACCCGACATATTGTCAAATTGACTCGCTTTTCAGCTATTTTTAAATAAGTGAAGCATCTGTTGCTTCACATATTTCATTTTATGATGTTTCTGTTCCGTAATTTCATACAAACGTGTGTTACATCAGTTTTCCCGCATGGGACCGGGTCATAATGTTTTCTTCCGATGTTTTGCCACAAACATTTCAGTCTTCGGATCAGCAAGTCGTTGACTGACTCCAGAGCGAAAATTCTTCACTGTTCTTTTCTTTAGAACTCCAAGCCTTACAAAGGTATTACCTGACAACCTAAACTGTTGTCCGAACCAGAGAGGGAACACCGTCGTTTCCACGTCCGAGAATTCGTGAGACATACATACGTCATGCACTAAACGTCTAGCAGCAATAAAGGATTGATTGGCTATTTTGTTCAAAAATAATCCTTGCACACTTTCAGCTTAATGAAATTTATTCGGTGTGTAATTTGTGTGTAAATTCATGTTTCCTATAAATATACCAACAGGCATTTGGATTCCAAAATAGCACTTTTCATAAAAATTTAATGCGGTTTACTCACTTTGCAACTGTGTCTTACCGCTCGTACATTTTAAAATCTGAATCTCCTTTAAAGGATAAACCGAATGAGGGGGTGCAGAGTTTAAGACACTGGGTTCGCATTCACAGGACCTGGGTTGCGTTAACCGAGCCGCTATCAATGGCTTTCCTAAATAACTTTAAAGAAATTGCGGGTCGATTCCCTTCACAAATAAAACCGATGAATTTCTTCTTTTTGCTGTGTCCCTAACTCAATGTATATATCGTCTCTACTGTCAACATCGACGGGACGTTGTTCTCCAATCTTCCCTTCCCTTTCAGAAAGATAAATTCTTTATAGTTTCTTTGATAACCTTGAAGTCCAGCCCTGGATGTCAACATTTAGCATGCGCTGTCGCTCTTTCCCCTCTTCTCATCATCAGTAAATTCAGGACGTCAATAACAATCCGTCGCACCTGTCAGTGATTTCATGTTCCGAATCGGATTCCTTTTTGCACTGCAGCTAAGAACCCGCACTACTTTGAACTTGAGCGTTCCTGCGTGCCTATAGTTTGTTCTGTCGATTATTAAGTCTGAGGACTGCCCGCAGAGTTAGGACTGACTTCAATTTAAAATTTGCAAAAGAAATGTCCCTTTTTCACCAATATTTCGTGAGCTAATTTAAGGTGAAAAAATGAAATGAGCGTGTGGCATTGTTGGCCGGGAGGCCCCAACCGAGGAAGTTCGGCCGCCTGGGCGACTTGCGTGCTGGTGATGAGGATGAAATGATGATGAGGACAACACAACACCCAGTCCACGAGAGGGGTAAATCTCCAACCTGCCCGGAAATCGAACCCGGACGCGCTGAATGGGAGGCAAGAACGTTACCATGCAGCTAAGCAGGCGGACATTTAAGGTTATGAATGGGTAGTGACGAAGAGGATAGAAGATAAGTTCCAGATCCTGTGCAAATGGCGATTCCATTATTTTTTACAAATATCTGGTCTCGTTGGTGTAGAAATTCGCCAATGAATGAAAAAGAAATATATGAGGAAATCGTCAATTGCGAAACTCACAAGCAAGGCGTAGAATTGGCGATAGGCCAACGCCAAGCAGGGAGTTACACATTACTTCAATTTATTCATTCCCTTGAAGATCTATGTTCTTCGCCCAGACGGTTGGATTTTTAATAAATGCATCTCGTTTCAGTTATATTGTCATTGTTTCCCGTCATATTCTTCAAAAGGTAATATTGCAATTGGCTTTCCTTTGGTACTGCAAGTTTTTTTATGAGATAGGAAGTCGCCGCTTTTCGTACTAGGTCACGTAACGGCGTAAACTAAAAGAGTGCACTGCACGTTTGGAGATTTCTTCACGAAGAAGACGCCACCGCTGCTAGAGAGGATTGAACTTCAGCTCCCATGAGTTAATTGGTTTACTGCATTCATTTGGGTATGATCGACGGTGGAAGGTTCAATCGATAAGGTATAATCCGTAGACATCTTACCTACTCGTCTACTTTAGTTCTTATTTTTCACTTAACTACTATAATTCACAAAAAATTAGAAAAAATGTAGAGGTAATCTGCTTGAGACGGGCGCGTAATATCTGATAGCTAGCTACATACTACAGATTATTTGTAATAGTAATACATAGATGCATTTAAGTACGTGCGACCATCGTATATAGTATATCACTTATATTGTAGTATATGCGACCAACTTGTAGATGTGTTGCCCACTTGTTCATTCGTCGAGCAAAAAAATAGCTTGAAACAGAATTCAGCTGTGTGTGGGTGCAGTGTACGGTACTTCATCAGAAAACGCATCCACAGAAATGAGATCATTCTTCACCTAAAGATTTGTTCTTAATCCTAACGAAACCGAGAAATTCCGATCGATAATTTCCAGAGTGTATTCCTCTTTGAAAATAACTAGCACATTTGCGTGGCAATGGGGACACGATAGTTAACTTTAGTAATGGATGATACCATCCAGTCCATCTCTGAATATTTTATTTTTCAACCTAATTTAGAATTTGGTTTGTCGAATACCATGACATTTCTTATTCCCAAGCAATACATGAATTAACATAACGTAGCAGCCAAATACAGTAGTGCTTGCTTACATAATTTCTTCTGTAGACTCTAAAGGATAGCCAGAAACAGTCTGCAAAGCTTGTAAGGGTGTTTCAGGGTAGATTGTGCTAAGAAATAACTGTCAAGAGAAAAATTCGATCGTTGTGTCGTTTCCAAGTTAATTAGAACTTAAATTAGCCAATCAGGCATCTGCGCACGCAAATTCAAGCCGATCGTCAGGGACAGTGTTGCCAAACGTGTTCTTCGTTTAGTTTCATAAAACGGAACAAGAGAGCGATACAAAAATTGGACATGGGACAGTTGAATAGTCTCGCGTGCTGTCATCTACACTGACATTAATTGTATCTTATGGGCCACATTAATCCGTGCGAAACGGCTTGATTGGCTACAATGCTAATTGACACGGAATAGGCGCATGTAACAGTTTTTTTCGTAACAATTATTTCTCAGCACAACCTACGCTGCAACACCCTTACATGTTTTTCAGACTGTTTCTGACCACTCTTCAGTAAGGTGCTTCAGTGGTGTCAGCATGTCATGGTTCCTTGTACACCATCGTGGACGAAAAAGGAAGTATAATTTTTCAGCACATTAATATAAAAATTAAAAGCTCATAAATCTCCATATTCATGTAACAGTGAATTATTTGCAAAGACTGCAGCAAGAAAACAAAAATTTTGAAATCTGTTTGTCGAATAAAATCAGAAGTTATCAGCTCAGATGATAATACAACTATATCCCCCAAAGGGAAGGGATAAAAGGGCAGTGTACGTGGTATAATACTTCAAAGGCAGACAGGCACTTCAGATATCTAGAGGGGTTACCCGGGACCTCTAAAAGCAGTGGATCAAAGGGACAGCTTATAAGGTAATCAGCAATTTCAGGAAAAAAACTTCTGAAATGAGAAACGGTTGATACGACGTCCAAGTCGATTATGGTATCAAATCAGACGGATAGTTAGTAGTGCATTAGTTACAGGGTATTGTATTTCCATTATCATTTCGAAAATTTCGGCTCTTTCGTCCAGGTAATCGCGTCCCTTTACAATTTATGATCGGCATGTTCTCCTGGAAGAAAATTTTTATTGAAGTATTTTTTTGTGGTTAGCATATCATATGGTGTAGAACAAATACATGAGCGTCTTCTTACTAGCCCAAAAATGAGTACAGAGCGGACAACTCAAGAAAGCTCTGACAAACCGCGTTGAACACTGAACGACTGTTGTTTAGTTTCTTGTTCCCAAATTCAGCAAGAGAGCAAGTGTGTCACTCCTTTGCTGACGGATAACAAGAGAACAGAAGGTCACAACTGCTGTTAAAGATCTGCATACAGTCAGACTTTTCATCATTAGCGAAGCAGTGACTCTCTAGGGACATGCTCTCGAAGTAGAGAAGAAATAAAAGCAGACTAATCGTTTCTATCTTGCAAACCATTTTATCAGTCTCTGCAGAAGCTATACACGATTTCTGTTTTCCACTCTTGAAAACGCTGAAGACTTTAGACACCTACAGATATATCAGACTCATTGTCACACGGAAATATTACGCTATGCAGGATATCCCAGGAGCAGTGGTCAGTATTCAGGGGTATGACAGAAACGAACATTCGATGCAAAATATTCTGCTAAACATATGCTCTAAACCCTATACCTTAAGAGCTGTGAGCAATTGTTCTATAGAAGAGATGTTCTTCACGGAAGGAAAATGAGCAAGTGCTCGTAGCCCTTAAGGTATGCCCTTTAGGGTACATGTTTACTGGATATTTTTATTCCTTTGGTCCTCACTCTCACCTCCCAAAGTATGGAAAACAGGAGAAAATTTTTTCACAGTATCGAAGATGAAGAAGCATTCATAGCTGTTAAGCTATGTATTTTAAAGCCCATGCTCAGTAGACTCTTTCGCTTCGAATCTTCGTTCTTTTCATGTCCCTAAATACTGACCATTCCTCCTCGGACGCCCTGTATGTCTTAATTAAGAACAAGCGACAATAAGCTAAGGGCTAATTTTGTGCGGTGCTGTGCAAGAAAATTTTACACGCTTATATTAAGAACAGCCCATAATTTTGCCGAAAATATAAAAAAGATGTAGTTAAACCTGCAAACATAAAAAAGATAGGTTCCTCAAAAAAATTGCTCTGAGCACTATGGGACTTAACAGCTGAGGTTATCGGTCCCCTAGAACTTAGAACTAATGAAACCCAACTAACCTAAGGACATCACACACATCCATGCCCGAGGCAGGATTCGAACCTGCGACCGTAGCGGTGGCGCGGTTCCAGACTGAAGCGCCTACAACTGCTCGGCCACTTCGGCCGGCAGAGGTTCCTCTCCACTAATCATTTTGCATACTTCTGAAGTAACATTCATTTGTTAAAACTGAGCATTTTGGTTCACTCGTGGTACAGCAGAGTGTGGTATTTTCAACATGATTCTACAGGTGCTGGAAGTGAGATGAACATTTCAACGGTGTTGCTCATCTTATCTTACTTTATCCACTTTGTTTTTTAACATTATAATTGCTCATTAGTACAGTTTACTGATTAGTCTGATCCACAATTATCTGTTAGGTTGGTGCATAAGTTCGTAGCGCTTTTGCGTTTCGTGTTTGTATTTCGGTTGGTATGGGTTAATCTAACAATTGTCATTTTTTATTTGTAGTTCACTGTTGCCATTTGAGTTGACATATTGTCATTTTCTCTTGTGGAGATAGTAAGAGGAGTTTTGGACGCTAGAAATGGAGTGCCAAATGGAGAAATCGGAACATTTCCGGCATAATCTTCTGTTCGAGTTCAATAGAGGCGTGGCAGCAGCCGAGGCAGCCATAAATACTTGCACCGTGTATGGGTATGATGTCATTGGACAGAGCACGGCAAGAAAATGGTTTCCTCCTTGTAATTAGGATCGTTGTGACATTAGTGACTCTCCACGTTGAGGAAGACAATGAAGGAGAATATATTATTCATGACTAAATTCTCTGTTATGTGTATCTGGCTACGAACTTATGCACCAACTAAGTATTTGTCTTACTTAAAACGCAACTAATATTTGGAATGTGTTTCAGGTTACCATGCTTCGACACGTGTTTCTCGCCGTGCTGTTTGTCGGTAAGTTACAAAAATCACATTTTAACTACTGAATTATCCTATGTTACTCTCATTACGTAAAGCATGAAATATAGACTATTGGCCATTAAAATTGCTACACCAAGAACAAATGCAGATGATAAAAGAGTATTCATTGGCAAATATATTATACTAGAAATGACTTGAGATTACATTTTCAAGCAATTTGGGTGCATAGATCCAGAGAAATCAGCACCCAGAACAACCACCTCTGGCCGTAATAACGGCCTTGAAACGCCTGGGCAATGAGTCAAACAGAGCTCGGATGGCGTGAACAGGTACAGCTGCCCATGCAGCTTCAACACGATACCACAGTTCATCAAGAGTAGTGAATGGCGTATTGTGACGCGGGGATCGAATGAAGGGTAGAGCTTTGGTCGTAACACATCTAAAATGTAACGTCCACTGTTCCAAGTGCCGTCACTGCGAACAAGAGGTGACCGAGACATATAACCAATGGCACCCCATACCATCACGCCGGGTGATACGCCAGTATGGCGATGACGAATACAAGCTTCCAATGTGCGTTCACCGCGATGTCGCCAAACACGGATGCGACCATCGTGATGCTGTAAACAGAACCTGGATTCATCCGAAAATATGACGCTTTGCCATTCGTTCACCCAGGTCCGTCGTTGAATACACCATCACACGCGCTCCTGTCTGTGATGCAGGGTCAAGGGTATCGCAGCCATGGTCTCCGAGCTGATAGTCCATGCTGCTGCAAACGTCGTCGAACTGTTAGCACAGATGGTTGTTGTCTTGCAAACATCCCCATCTGTTGACTCATGGATCGAGACGTGGCTGCATGATCCGTTACAGCCATGCGGATAAGATGCCTGTCATCTCGACTGCCAGTGTTACGAGGCCGTTGGGATCCAGCACGGCGTTCCGTATTACCCTCCTGAACCCACCAATTCCATATTCTGCTAACAGTCATTGGATCTCGACCAACGCGAGCAGCAATGTCGCGATACAATAAACCGCAATCGCGATAGACTATAATCCGACCTTTATCAAAGTCGTAGACGTGATGGTACGCATTTTACCTCCTTACACGAGGCATCACAAGAACGTTTCACCAGGCAACGCGGTCAACTGCTGTTTGTGTATGAGAAATCGGTTGGAAACTTTCCTCATGTCAGCACGTTGTAGGTGTGACCAACGGCGTCCACCTTGTGTGAATGCTCTGAAAAGCTAATCAATTGCATATCACAGCATCTTCTTCCTGTCGGTTAAATTTCGCGTGTGTGGCATGTCATCTTCGTCGTATAGCAATTTTAATGGCCAGTAGTGTGTTTATGAAGCTGCCAGACATTTGAGAATATGAAAGGTATGCGCTCTTTTAAACTTAAGTTAGCGTTACATAAAAGTATTAACAGCAACCTGGATCGTGACCAACCAGTTTCCCAATTACTTACTGGAAGCAATTTTTATTGTTGAATGTCTTCTCGAATGTTATTTTTATAGTGTGATTTCCTATGTTTCGCTAATGTTTAAACCGAATTTGTAAAGTTCGGGTGAAGCCATATGCCTCAAGATGTTACTGAAATATGTTTAAAAAATCATGAGACTATATGCTGGTGATTCCATTCACCTTTGTTCCAGATCTTGCAAATTAAGTTTTGATGTAGAAAATAGCTGTCCCCTGGATTCATCGTTATTTCTTTCTGGAACCTACATTTGGAAAAATAGTAAGAATGTATGTAGATATAATAAACACCTATTGATGCGACAAACGTTCGCCAGTTTATTGATTCGTTTGCTTGAAATACATCTGCACAAACAGGTGTTTACAGAAATCAAGACAATTATGTTTTCATTTTCTTTTTACGAAGTTGCGTTTCATTTACGCACAGGGTAAGGCTTTACACAGGTCCGTCTTGGACTCAGGTACACAAAACACGAACTAAGTAAGTATCAAAAAACAAAGAATAAAGTTTACACTAGTCCTGAAAAGATGGCACTCGCGAATTTCTTCTCGTAGGGTGATAGACGTTTGTAGCGACTGGGACGGTATAGGGTGATAAAATTGAGTAAAATATATGAGTAACCCTGCCAAAGATGGCACAAACGCTGCAAGAAAGAGAGAAAAATGACGCAGAAAGTGGCCTCTGTTGGGCCACTTCGTGGTGGCATTGTACAAGTGACGCATGCAGGCGTACGGCGTGTGTGATACCGTATCAACGTGGTCCTCTGCTCAGGGAATGAGAATAGGGAAGCAAATGCAGGAATCCTGCATCGTCACTATCGGCAACGATGTAGAGGAGATTATATGCCATTACCATTGCCTTCTTTCGACCTGTTATGTAGTGTCAAGTGCGTATCTGTGTCGTGTGGATGACGTGGCTAGTGCTTGCACAGTGCAGTGTCAGTATGTGTTGTTATATGTGAAGGGAAGTGAGAAGACGAAAAGCAGTGCCATCGCATAGCCTACTCCTCTACCATAGCACCAAGGAGACCACCGAGTTTGTCCCCACTCGACGGACAGATCTCCATCAACGATGTCACATGCCCTCATTTCATGAGGCGCTGCAGAGAGGTTTGGAATCTGATCCAAGACATTGGCGAAAAGACTGGAAGTTCATGCCACCACCTCTCTTCCCCTTGTCGGCCAAATACTGGCAGTGAAAATTTCATCCACCACAATGACCTTTTTACATGATTATAATCAGTGAACGTGTACAAATGAAAATTCTATAGAACACAATGCTATAAAAATGTTATTCAGTAGAAAAAAAGTTGTACATTGCTTGTGAAACTTCAACTAAAAGAATATTTCTTCAAGAAATTGTGCAGCTGGATATTTCTTGTCCACTACCATCAGCGTTTTCTATCTCCAACAATGCCGTGTAAAAATATTTACAATAGATTCATTCAGCTTTGCTAATGCCTCTAAGAATGCAGCTGTGGCTGGTTGGCTGGGGCGAAGGGACCAAACAGCGATGTCATCAGTCCCATCGCATTAGGGAAGGATGGTGAAGGAAACCGGCAGTGCTCTTTCAAAGGAATCATCCGAACATTTTCCTGAAGCGATTCAGGGAAATACACTCCTGGAAATGGAAAAAAGAACACATTGACACCGGTGTGTCAGACCCACCATACTTGCTCCGGACACTGCGAGAGAGCTGTACAAGCAATGATCACACGCACGGCACAGCGGACACACCGGGAACCACGGTGTTGGCCGTCGAATGGCGCTAGCTGCGCAGCATTTGTGCACCGCCGCCGTCAGTGTCAGCCAGTTTGCCGTGGCATACGGAGCTCCATCGCAGTCTTTAACACTGGTAGCATGCCGCGACAGCGTGGACGTGAACCGTATGTGCAGTTGACGGACTTTGAGCGAGGGCGTATAGTGGGCATGCGGGAGGCTGGGTGGACGTACCGCCGAATTGCTTAACACGTGGGGCGTGAGGTCTCCACAGTACGTCGATGTTGTCGCCAGTGGTCGGCGGAAGGTGCACGTGCCCGTCGACCTGGGACCGGACCGTAGCGACGCACGGATCCACGCCAAGACCGTAGAATCCTACGCAGTGCCGTAGGGGACCGCACCGCCACTTCCCAGCAAATTAGGGACACTGTTGCTCCTGGGGTATAGGCGAGGACCATTCGCAACCGTCTCCATAGCATAGGGCTACGGTCCCGCACACCGTTAGGCTGTCTTCCGCTCACGCCCCAACATCGTGCAGCCCGCCTCCAGTGGTGTCGCGACAGGCGTGAATGGAGGGACGAATGGAGACGTGTCGTCTTCAGCGATGAGAGTCGCTTCTGCCTTGGTGCCAATGATGGTCGTATGCGTGTTTGGCGCCGTGCAGGTGAGCGCCACAATCAGGACTGCATACGACCGAGGCACACATGCCCAACATCCGGCATCATGGTGTGGGGAGCGATCTCCTACACTGGCCGTACACCACTGGTGATCGTCGAGGGGACACTGAATAGTGCACGGTACATCCAAACCGTCATCGAACCCATCGTTCTACCATTCCTAGACCGGCAAGGGAACTTGCTGTTCCAACAGGCCAATGCACGTCCGCATGTATCCCGTGCCACCCAACGTGCTCTAGAAGATGTAAGTCAACTACCCTGGCCAGCAAGATCTCCGGATCTGTCCCCCATTGAGCATGTTTGGGACTGGATGAAGCGTCGTCTCACGCGGTCTGCACGTCCAGCACGAACGCTGGTCCAACTGAGGCGCCAGGTGGAAATGGCATGGCAAGCCGTTCCACAGGACTACATCCAGCATCTCTACGATCGTCTCCATGGGAGAATAGCAGCCTGCATTGCTGCGAAAGGTGGATATACACTGTACTAGTGCCGACATTGTGCATGCTCTGTTGCCTGTGTCTATGTGCCTGTGGTTCTGTCAGTGTGATCATGTGATGTATCTGACCCCAGGAATGTGTCAATAAAGTTTCCCCTTCCTGGGACAATGAATTCACGGTGTTCTTATTTCAATTTCCAGGAGTGTATAAATCAGGATGACCGGACGCGGGCTTGAACTGTCGTCCTCCGGAATGCGTGTCCAGTGTGCCAACCAATGCGACACCTCTCACTGCAACGCAGCCTTCCATGATCCAGGAAATCTCTTTTCCTTCTCACTACTTACAATACAGGACTTTCTGTCTTCAGTGTGATGTTTCTCGGAACGTCACACTGAGCCTGGCACTCTCCAGCTAAAGAGGGAATTAACGAAAACACTACCTAAATAACGTACGGAGAGGGTACGTACCTTGACGCGCGTTCGAAGGAGTTGTGATCCTTTTGCAGGTACCATCAGTAATCAACGTCCACTTTCCTTCCTTCGCCGAAAACATATTCGATGGCCATTCCCTCGAACGCACAGTATTTTGCAGAGGGAAAGTAATAGTCATCCGGACATTCGGAAAGACGAGGGCCCAAGGTTCAATCACGTCAGATGTGACACCGAGTTGACAAGCTAAGATATTCTGCCTCAGTCGCCAAACACCCGACGACGACACTCACGTTAAGCTATGTTCATCGGTGTCCAGGAGGCGACAGTCAGGGGAAAGGGGGAAGTCCGATAATCCAATAGCATGAAGCCGGTATCTCGTCATATATTTCTTGTAGGTAACTCGATTTTACGTAGCGCGCTCGAAAGTGTTACTGTATTGTTTTCCGCACTCTCGGCCAATGGTTTCCATCAGGTTACGTGGAACCTCCCGCAGAAAGATGGTCTGTTTCGGGAAAATCCGAGATCACATAGCTGTATTAGAAAATGAATGTCGATACATGGGGGAGTTGTGTCGCGATGTGCGCCACCGACACCGACAGGATTTGAGAGACCGGCATCAGAACCTACAATAGGTGACACCGTGAGGGCGGCAGATCGACTGCTCCATCGTTTCCATATGTTGCTCACATAGAGGGCAACTGCCCAGCTGCCTGTGCCCGGACGTTAACTAGTTCCAGCCTTCCATGGCGCAAAGCGAGCCAGCTTACCTCTGAGCCGAGTGCATAGCACATGGGTGCGTTAGTGTCCTCCACTACGGAGGCGGGTGTATTGGAGAATGAATGGCCTTTCAGACCATAATGCACAAACTTTAAAACTAAAAGGTTTCTTTACTCCAACGACTGTTGTATATAATTACAAACTACACTACTGGCCATTAAAATTGCTACACCAAGAAGAAATGCAGATTATAAACGGGTATTCGTTGGACAAATATATTATACTAGAACTGACATGTGATTACATTTTCACACAATTTGGGTGACTGAGTAGTGACTGGCGTATTGTGACGATCCAGTTGTTCGGCCACCATTGACCAGACGTTTTCAATTGGTGAGAGATCTGGAGAATGTGCTGGCCAGGGCAGAGGACCTGCAACATGTGGTCGTGCATTATCCTGCTGAAATGTAGGGTTTCGCAGGTATCGAATGAAGGGTAGAGCCACAGCTCGTAACACATCTGAAATGTGACGTCCACTGTTCAAAGTGCCGTCAATGTGAACAAGAGGTGAGCGAGACGTGTAACCAATGGCACCCCATACCATCACGCCAGGCGATGACGAATACATGCTTCCAATGTGCGTTCATCGCGATGTCGCCAAACACGGATGCGACCATCATGATGCTGTAAACAGAACCTGGATTCATCCGAAAAAATGACGTTTTGCCATTCGTGCACCCAGCTTCGTCGTTGAGTACACCATCGCAGGCGCTCCTGTCTGTGATGTAGCGTCAAGGGCAACCGCAGCCATGGTCTCCGAGCTGATAGTCCATGCTGCTGCAACCGTCGTCGAACTGTTCGTGCAGATGGTTGTTGTCTTGCAAACGTCCCCATCTGTTGACTCAGGAATCGAGACGTGGCTGCACGATCCGATACAGCCATGCGGATAAGATGCCTGTCATCTCGACTGCCAGTGATACGAGGCCGTTGGGATCCAGCACGGCGTTCCGTATTACCCTCCTAAACCCACCGGTTCCATATTCTACTAACAGTCATCGGACCTTAACCAACGCGACCAGCAATGTCGCGATACAATAAACCGCAATCGCTATAGGCTACAATCCGACGTTTATCAACGTCGGAAACGTGGTGGTACGCATTTTTCCTCCTTACACGAGGCATCACAACAACGTTTCACCAGGCAACCCCGGTCAACTGCTGTTTATGTACGAGAAATCGGTTGGAAAATTTCCTCATGTCAGCATGTTGTAGGCGTCGCCACCGGCGCCAATCTTGTGTGAATGCTCTGAAAAGTTAATCATTTGCATATCACAGTATCTTCTTCCTGTCGGTTAAATTTCGCGTCTGTAGCACGTCATCTTCGTGGTGTAGCAATTTTAATGGCCAGTAGTGTATGTAGAAAAGCTAATGCAGCGGCAATAGTGAAATTTTGAAACCTCATTAAGAAATTGGAGTGGCAGGATTTTTACAGTGCTGATAACATAGTTGACAAATATGCTTTCCTTAACACATTTCTTATGCTGTTTGAAAGTTGATTTCCATTAGAATGTTCTAAACAGGATATAGCAGTAAAAGGCAGCCTTGATGACTGACTAGTGGGATAAGAATAGCCTGTAAAAGAAAGTGGGAATTACATCAAAATGTTAGAAGCAGTCACAATCGAGCTACAGCAGCCCATTGCAAACACTGCTGTAAGGTGCCTAAAAATTTTGTTAGGGAGGCCAAGAGTATGTGGTATGCAAATAGAATGCCTAATTCACAGAATAAAATTAAAACTATATGGTCAGTCGTGAAAGAAGTTTCTAGTCAGCAGCACAAGGTCGGGGATATAAAATCAGTATGTAGTAAAAATGTTTTGTTAGTGGTAATCAGATATATGTACAGTATTTAACAATCACTTTCTGAAAATAGGTGGTGAATTAAATAAAAACTTTGTTTTTACAGGGAATCATATAACTCTTGGCAAATGGTTTTCCGAGGCTATCTGAAACACTCCTCTGTGATATTGACAAGGGGGAGACTGACTCAATAATTAAATCACTGGAAACTAAGGACTCCCGTGAATATGATGGAGTATCTAGAAGAATTCTAAAGTACTGTGCTACACTTGTTAGCACTATACTTAGCCATCTTTGTAATTTTTCCTTTAGGAATGATCAGTTTCCTGAACGATTAAAGTACACAGTAGTAAGAGAAAATGCGTGGTGTATTCTACTGCATCCATTTTCAATTAGCTACCACAAGTATTCAAAAATCTTAGCAGTAATCCACGCGCTTTCCAATCTAAACTGAAGAGTTTCTTCATGAGTTACTGCTTCTGTTCTGTCGAGGAGTTCCTTGAAAAATGAAGCTGATTCCTGTGTTACATCGTTGATCGCGTTTACATAAACTTGTAGCTTGACGTATTTTCAGGTTTCCTAAACACATTATTTTATCTGTTATTACTATTCCATGTACTGACACGTTCCATGACCATGGAGATTTGCTCCTCACTTTGGTCCTACGTAACTAGACGTGAAAAATAAAAAAGAAAGTAAAGTAAGCGGTAGAGTCAGTATTGCATCGCGTGTTCTTCCGTTTCTCTGGAGCCGAAACTGATCTTCCCTGTAGTCGGCTTTTACCAGTTTTTCCATTCATCGTAAATAATTCGTGTCACTATTCTGCAGCAATGACTTATTATACTGATAGTTCAGTAGTATTCACACTTATCAGCAACCGCTGATTTTGGAATTGGAGTTATCTCATTCTTCTTTATGTCTGAGGGTATTTCGCCTGTCTCGTTTGTCGTGCACAACATATGGAATAATTTTGCTACGGCTGTCTCTCCCAAAGATCTCAATATTCCTGTGGGAATATTGTCTACTCTAGGGGGCTTGTTTCCACTAAGTCTTTCAGACTCCGTAAACTTCTTCTCGCAGTATCATATCTTCCAGCTCATCTTCATCGACTTCGACTTCTCTTTCCATAAAATTTTCCTCAGCTTCGTTTCCCTTATATACAGGGTGATTTTCATGAACGGAGTCAAGGTGCAGGAAACGATTCCTGAGAGGATGCAGAACAAAAAAGTTCATACGAATATCTATCCGGAAAGGCGTTTCAAGGGAGGTACACCCGCTTGAAGGCGGAGATAAAAGATCTTTGATAGTGATTCCGATATCAGGACCAGGCAAGAGGCCAGCCAGTATGGTGTAAGCCAGACGACTGCGTGGTCCATTCTCCACGAGAACTGCCGCGATCCGAATCACTTACAATACCTGCAGCACTTATTACCTTCGGATTTGCATCTGCAGTGGTTCGTCGCACAGTCTACCTGGGTGCTGGGACTTCTGTCATCCATCCTTTTCACAGATGAAGCTACCTTTACGAGGGACGTATAGTCAATTTTCACAGTACTCACCTCTGGGCTTCGGGGAATCCCTATGGTATGGCGGCAGCGAACTACCAGCATCGGTTTACCCTCAGTGTCTGGGCGGGGATTATTGGCGGCCGCCTCGTGGGACCAGCTACCCTTCCACAACGCCTCACAGCAGTTATCTGAACATGCCTCCCTTGCTGGGAGATGTGCCTTTGGCGGTACGACGGGTAAAGTGGCTATTTCATGATGGTTCTGCAGCTCACTGTCCTCTTGAGCGTGGGGCCGAAGCAATAGAAAAAGAACATTCCTACTAGTCTGGTGTGTTCTCATGTGTGCTTTCAATCATTAAAACATACACTGTCAAAGATCTGCACCTTCAGATGGGTGTACCTGCCCTGAAACGCATTTTCGGCCGTATGTCCGTATGACCTTTTTTGCTCATTATCCTCCCAGGGATCCTTTCCTACAGTTTGGCCCCACTTAGCAAAATCACCCGGTAGAGCCTCTGTATATTCCTTACACGTTTCAACCTTCCCTTATTTGCTTAGTATTGACTTTGCAATATGAGTTCTTGATATTCATCTAGCTGCTTCTTTTTTCTCCAAATGAGTCTTTAATTTTCCAGCAGGTAGCATCTTACCTAAGCATGCACGCCTCTACAGCGTTGCATTTGCTCTCGAGCCATGCTTGCTTAGCCATTCTTCACTTTCTGTCAGTCTCGTTTTTAAATTTTTGTATTCCCTTTCGCCTGCTTCGCTTTTTGTATATTTATATTTTCTCCTTTCGGCAATCCCATTTAATATCTTCGCTGTTATCCAGTGATTTCTATGAGGCATTGTCTTTTTCCCAATGTGATCCTCTGTTGCCTTCCCTATTCCATCTCTCAAACGTACCTGTTTATCTTCTTTTCCCCTCTTTCGGTACAACGGTGCCTAATGTTCGCGGACATTAGCCCCTTTTCTTGTCATATGTGAAAGCGAAGTCACATGTGCACTCGTGGAGCGTAGGTAAGTGTAATGTATGCGTGTATAGCGTAGTGTTATTTGTACATTTATGATGATGATAATGATAATGATGATGATGAGAGAAGGGAGTAGGTTAATCCTCGGTGCATAGCCTGCTCATCTCGAATAGGACCAAGTGGGCAGCAGAGTTTAACATCCCATTCGACAGATGAACCACCGTGTCCTCACTGAATGAGACTGCGGAGGGATTTGGTTCAAAAATGGTTCAAATGGCTCTGAGCACTATGGGATTTAACATCTGAGCTCATCAGTCCCCTAGATGGTTCAAATGGCTCTGAGCACTATGCGACTTAACTTCTGAGGTCATCAGTCCCCTAGAACTTAGAATTACTTAAACCTAACTAACCTAAGGACATCACACACATCCATGCCCGAGGCAGGATTCGAACCTGCGACCGTAGCGGTCGCGCGGTTCCAGACTGAAGCGCCTAGAACCGCTCGGCCACAACTGCCGGCGGAGGGATTTGGAATTAAATCCAGAAAAATGACTCCAAGACTGATGATCGGGAACTTTACGCCACCACCTCTCATCTCCTTGCTATCCACATACTGACACTGAAAATTTTTCACCAATGGGATTCGAACCAACTTACCTCGGAGTAGAACGTCATTGCACAAGCGTGCGTTAGTGAATTCGACTACGGTGAAGTGTATGACATCATAGATGGAGAGAAAAATTAAAACATGACAACTTCCGATGTATGTAGTAGCACTGCCTACCAGATGAGGCCAGAAGAATGTTAACACAGCTCTTGGGAAGTTCACAGCAGCGATAATATTATGTATTCGAATTCTGCTGTAGACATAGGTGTCGATTTAAGTGCTATGTTTATCCTCATATTTTGTGTCCACTTCTGATGGCATCTTCGTAAAATTGTAGCCTCATTGACATAGAGAATGAATCAAGGTTGCAGTCGTTATTATTTTTTTTGTGGGACATACATTTGGAAAGAAACAACGTGGGAACTTGTTCGTAACACGTGTGATATTGACTCGAGTGTAAAAGAACGCATTAATTTCTACGCAAAATTAAATTCTCTGCTCAGAGGGATAAAAAGAAGAAATCAGTATCAAAGAGAATGCAATCGTCGAATAGTTGATAGCCATAAATTCCCTGTGTTGTGCTGTTTGTGCTCTCAGAACAAATACTAGGTCAGTTAACGAAGTCGATAACTAAACATCGTCATTTCTGTTGCAGCGCTGGCTTACGTGCATTGCAAGCCGGCCTCCCTTCGACCTCTGCACCGGGTAAGTTACAGCAAAGCTATTTCATTGTTTTTGTAATTACAAAAAATGAATATTGTAAATTAAAACAGTTATTCACAGCGTTTACTCATAAATGCGTATTTATAATTTAGATGACTTTAGAAAACGCAAATGTGAAACTCATAAAAGTCAGTATGAAGAGAAAGGAAGGTAGGAAGGTTAGTGTTTAATGTCCCATCGACAACGAGGTCATTAGAGACGAAGCACAAGCTCGGATTTGTGAATAATGGGGAAGGAAATCGGTCATGCTCTTTCAAAGGAATCATCACGGGATTTGCCTTAGGTGGTTCAGGGAAATTATGGAAAACTTAAATTTGGATTGCCTAATGGGGATCTGAACCGTAGTTCGTCCTGAATGCGATTTCATTGTGCTAGCCACTGCACCGCCTCTCTACATCAGTATGAACTAGATTGTCTGAAGCTTTCAAATTCCACTTAGAAACTACCAGGACATGTTGAGCGTCTGAGAAAACAGTCGTGTGAATAGTAAAATATCGTTAGAGACGTACTATTTCCATTCTGTTGGAACAAATAATAATACGTGTACTTCGTCTACTGGGTGAAATTACTTTGCTGTAATTATTGCCAACTAGCTATTGTGGTAATAATTCCTTATGCTAGCTGATTTTTTTTATGAGGAAGGGGATTCTGATTATGAAAGAAATAAGAGCTACCGGGAGTGTAATGTGACGTGTGAATGCTTTCCGTTTCTTGTGTAGCTTATCAGAGGCACTGTGCATTGTTACTACATTAGTTAGCTGAATATATTTGTAACTTTTGTCAGAGACACAGTGAATCTCTGTGGCTCCTTCACCCAGCAGACGCACAATTTCCATCACTATTTGGCCATGAAGGTAAAGAGGTGGTTCTTTATCATCAGATTCGGCTCCATTGTCTTGTGTTAAATTGCAAGTGTTTCACTGAGTAAGAAATGTGACACTATTGGTGGTGGTCAGTCTGTACTATAGGGACACTAAGTTATGCGGTTCCCTACGTGCTATCCGACGAAAGTAGGCAGTGTGTCTCCATATCTCCCGTCCTTTCATCGATAACATAATAAATAGGATCCGACACTACAAAAGAAATCATCATAGTCAGGCAGATAATACAGATAAATACTTTACGTTTCATGATAGATAAGAAGACAGGAGACAGCATACTACATGCACTTGGATCCTGTATAAGAGTACAATGTGGCACTCCTGCGTTGTGGCCAACGATTGCTATCTAATTATACGGTTGGTTATGACTTTGACAGAGTTAGGATGCCGAATATGATGCTGTTCTGTCTGTTAATAATCCAAAGGGTTATGCGAGTAGAATCTATGATATCTGAAGCGGTAGATTCGATTAACAGTATGTAGCCAACGTGGTTTTTGTAATCGGAAGAGACATTATACGAAATACAATAACAATGAGAAACCAGTCCATTAAATTCTTTTATATGGAGGTTCGAAAATTGGTGCCATACTATAATTATCTGCAGTTTATCACAATCACTCGCTTTAACCAATTACGCCCTCCGAGAACAGATTCAGGATCTGCCTGGACTTTCTACGTCGCTGATCATTTCCTTCATTTACTAAGACTTTGACCGAAGGCTCTCTCATAGGATGTGTTGGAGCAGCATCATTTAGTATCGTGCGACTGGGTTGTGGAAGTAATTTCAATAATTTCTTTGATTTCAGTGTTCCTATAAGTAGTACCAATCCCCGATCTGTAGAACCTGCTCCCTAATTGCTGTTACTCCCATACAAACCTTGAGAGAACCTGTGTTTGTAGTGTCCGGAAATAATAAGACAGAAACATTAGAGCCATTTAAGCTTTGTTGAGGTGTTAAGGGATGGCATAATTCCCTGCCTCTGACATCGCCCTCTGCGTCCCACATAAAGTTTCCAATGTTACGATAAATTAAAAATAGTGCATTAACTGCGTATGTGATCTAATTCCTTGCTTCCAACATTACGGACACACATACACTCAAAAAACCTAATGCTAATAGTTAGTTCTAAGGAATTCTCTTACAGTCATGTTACTCTAGCTGCGGGTAAATGTATTCAACACTGCGTAATCCATACATATTACAAAAATAGACGTACGTATTTACGTACTAGTATGTATGTATGTATACTATGTGATCAAAAGTATCCGGACACCCTCAAAAACATACGTTCTTCTTATTAGGTGCATTGTGCTGTGACCTCCTGCCAGGTACTCGACATCAGCAACCTCAGTAGTCATTAGACATCGTGAGAGAGCAGAATGGGGCTCTCCGCGGAACTCAAGGATTTCGAACGTGGTGAGGTGATTGGGTGTCACTTGTGCCATACGTCTGTACGCTAGATTTCCACGCTCCTAAACATCCCTAGGTCCACTGTTTCCGATGTCATAGTGAAGTGGAAACGTGAAGGGACACGTCCAGCACAAAAGTGTACACGCCGACCACGTCTGTTGTTCCCCTTGTTGTTTTGCGTACCACTATCACAGCTCAGGCCTACACTGATGTTTTAAGCACCTCCTTGCTTCCCACTGTTGAGCAGCAATTCGAGGATGGCGACTGCATGTTTCAACACGATCGAGCCCCTGTTCATAATGCACGGCCTGTGGCGGAGTGGTTACACGACAATAACATCCTTGTAATGGACTGGCCTGCACAGAGTCCTGACCTGAATCCTATAGAAAACCTTTTGTGATGTTTTGGAACGCCGACTTCGACCCAGGCCTCACCGACCGACATCGGTACTTCTCCTCAGTGCAGCACTCCGTGAAGAATGGACTGCCATTCCCCAAAATACCTTCCAGCACCTGACTGAACGTATGTCTGCGAGAGTGGAAGCTGTCATCGAGGCTAAGGGTGGGCCAACACCATATTGAATTCCAGCATTACCGTTGGAGGGCGCCATGAACTTGTAAGTCATTTTCAGCCAGGTGTTCGGATACTTTCGATCACATATGATTCCACACCTCCTCTTAAACCACTGCACCGATTTCAACTAAACTTTGTACACATATGACTTATTGTCTGGAAAGAATCTCTGTGGGCGTAAGAACCATCCACCTATCAAAGGGGGGCAGGTCAAAACACAGCGTTATTCACGACGCGTGAATACCCTTACTTTAAACAGAAAATATTTAAAAATGAGGGCACTTACTCACTTGCAGCAAACTTTACATTTAACTTCAAACCTTTACGAAACGTTTTCTCGCTCACAACCCCCAAAAATGATGAAAGGAAAAGAGTGTATCGCTGACTACGTTTTTGCTGTTCGTGCAGTAAAACTTCCGCATGTAGCATTACGTTTTAATTTATTACTTCTTTACTACTAAATGTATTCGTGACACATTTGGTAGGCAAGTAATGGAGATGGGCAGAGAGAGGGAGGAGAAGAAGATGTAACAGCAAAATTATCTCACTGTGCGACACATAGTTCAGGAGATACACTGATAAGCCAAAACACTGCGACCACTGCTCATCGCGTGGTGGAGTTGCGGGCAAGTAACGCGGTAACTGTGACTGGATTGAAGAGTTTTTAGCAAACAGAACACAGCATGTTGTTATCAATGGAGAGACGTCTACAGACGTTAAAGTAACCTCTGGCGTGCCACAGGGGAGTGTTATGGGACCATTGCTTTTCACAATATATATAAATGACCTAGTAGATAGTGTCGGAAGTTCCATGCGGCTTTTCGCGGATGATGCTGTAGTACACAGAGATTTTGCAGCATTAGAAAATTGTAGGGAAATGCAGGAAGATCTGCAGCGGATAGGCACTTGGTGCAGCTGGCCCTTAACATAGATAATTGTAATGTATTGCGAATACATAGAAAGAAGGATCCTTTATTGTATTATTATATGATAGCGGAACAAACACTGGTAGCAGTAACTTCTGTAAAATATCTGGGAGTATGCGTGAGGAACGATTTGAAGTGGAATGATCATCTAAAATTAATTGTTGGTAAGGCGGGTACCAGGTTGAGATTCATTGGGAGAGTCCTTAGAAAATGTAGTCCATCAACAAAGGAGGTGGCTTACAAAACACTCGTTCGACCTATACTTGAGTATTGCTCATCAGTGTGGGATCCGTACCAGATCGGGTTGACGGAGGAGATAGAGAAGATCCAAAGAAGAGCGGCGCGTTTCGTCACAGGGTTATTTGGTAACCGTGATAGCGTTACGGAGATGTTTAACAAACTCAAGTGGCAGACTCTGCAAGAGAGGCGCTCTACATCGCGGTGTAGCGTGCTCGCCAGGTTTCGAGAGGGTGCGTTTCTGGATGAGGTATCGAATATATTGCTTCCTCCTACTTATACCTCCCGAGCAGATCACGAATGTAAAATTAGAGAGATTAGAGCGCGCACGGAGGCTTTCAGACAGTCGTTCTTCCCGCGAACCATACGCGACTGGAACAGGAAAGGGAGGTAATGACAGTGGCACGTAAAGTGCCCTCGGCCACACACCGTTGGGTGGCTTGCGGAGTATAAATGTAGATGTAGATGTAACAAAAGTATGTAAGCGGAGCAGTAACGGACGGAGGATTGGCCTAGCGAAGATATGGGATGCAAATGGGGAAATCCATTGAGATAAGCGAGTCCGACAAAGGGCAGATTTTTAGTATGCAGAGCCTTTGAACGAGTATCTCGGAAAAGGCGAAGGACAGTCGAACTTCCACTAGGCGCTAAATGGTTGGATGTCCACGACTCTTCATAGAACGTGGGGTTCGGAGGAATGTATGCTCTGTAAAGTAGGATATATGGTGATCTGCGGCATCTCTGCCGACAGAGCACAATGCCAGTGCATGCTCAAGTGTCTCGGAGCACACCGTTCATCGTACATTGTTGAACACGGAGCTCCGCAGCAGACCACCCTTACATGTTCACATGTCGACCGAACGACGTCGTCAGTTACGATTGCAGTGGACACCAGACCATCGGGATTTGACCGACGATCAATGGAAAGCTGTCGGCTCTTCGAATGAATCACATTTCTGCTACATTAGGTCGATCGTCATCTCTACAAAAGCCGTCAACGAGGTGAACGGCGGCTCGAAACGTGCAGCGCGCCGAGGACGCATGCTTGTGGGGGCAGTATTATGCTATGAGAGACATTCTCCTCCGTTTCCCTGAGAGCTGTGCTTGTAATCGAAGACATACTGACAACTGCGAACCACCTGCATCCCTTCATGCTTGAGGCAATATTAATTCCATTCCGGAAAACAGGCAAGGATCGTAGCACCCCAAACAGTTACCGGAGTTCAAATGGTTCAAATGGCTCTGAGCACTATGGGACTCAACTGCTGAGGTCATTAGTCCGCTAGAACTTAGAACTAGTTAAACCTAACTAACCTAAGGACATCACAAACATCCATGCCCGAGGCAGGATTCGAACCCGCGACCGTAGCGGTCTTGCGGTTCCAGACTGCAGCGCCTTTAACCGCACGGCCACTTCGGCCGGCAGTTACCGGAGTGTAGCCCTTACCAGTTGTATGGTTAAGACTCATGAACGTATGGTCAAGCGCCGTCTCGTCTGGTTACTTGAACCACGAGGTCACCTGAGCCGCTCGTCAGGATTCCTCCGAGCCACAATCCGTAGGTAGCGGTCATCCACTGCAGCAGTAGCCCTTGGACGGCCTGAGCGAGGCGTGTCATCGACAGTTCCTGTCTTTCTATATATCCTCCATGTCCGAACAACATCGCTTTGGTTCACTCAGAGACGCCTGGACATTTTCCTTGTTGAGAGCCCTTCCTGGCACAAAGTAACAATGCGGACGCGATAGAACCGCGGTATTGACCTGCTAAGCATGGTTGAACTACAGACAACACGAGCCGTGTACCTCCTTCCTGGTGGAATGACTCGAACTGATCGGCTGTCTGACTCCCTCCGTCTAAATCCGCACGGTGCATGGTTGATGATGATGATGATGTTTGGTTTGTGGGGCGCTCAACTGCGTGGTCATCAGCGCCCGTACAATTATCCAATCTTTGCTCAGTCCAATTTCGCCACTTTCCTGGATGATGATGAAATGATGAGGACAACACAAACACCCAGTCATCTCGAGGCAGGTGAAAATCCCTGACCCCGCCGGGAATCGAACCCGGGACCCCGTGCTCGGGAAGCGAACGGTGCATGGTTGTTTACATCTTTGGGCGGGTTCAGTGACATCTCTGAACAGTTAAAGGGACAGTGTCTGTGATATAATATCCACAGTCAACGTCTATCTTCAGAAGTTCTGGGAACCGGGGTGACGCAAGACTTTTTTTGATGTGTGTACATGTCGATAAACCTTAAAATCACACTAGACTAATGTGGGACCGCTCTACCGAATGGGCATGTAAAAGTTCCACTGAAAAAAAAAATTTTTTTTACTTTTTTTAAACCGGAAACGAATTGTCGCTTTCGGTTGACACTGGGCGTCGCATGAAAGACGTTATGAGCAGTATTTGTTTGGGCTGACTCCAGCTACACATTACAAAAACACCAGAGAAAATGCGTCTGACGCCTCTTACGAGGTGCATCCTGTATATAAAGCCAACGATTCGCAGCAGTATAACAACGTGTTTTCCAAACATGTTTTATAAAACCAAAGACTCGTTTTACATCGTTTACAACTGTGTTTTGAAATAAGTTATAGTTTATGGTACATTGATGCATACTTCTCACAACTTTCTTTAGTATCACTATGATGCTATATACCACAGCCCTTAATTTTACTTGAAGGCTCTGAGCACTATGGGACTTAACATCTGTAGTCATCAGTCGCCTAGAACTTAGAACTACTTAAACCTAACTAACCTAAGGACATCACACACATCCATGCCCGAGGCAGGATTGGAACCTGCGACCGTAGCAGTCGCGCGGTTCCAGACTTTACTTGAAGGAGATCGCTTGTTTCCCACTACAGTGGTCGTCTCTAAAATATTCGCTAACTTTTATCTCTCAGACAAATTATCCTTTCTTCTTTTACTGTCATAGAGACTGATGCCACTGATTTCAAGCTCGATAAACTTTTCTGTGAGTATCCTCTCCGTCTTTAATATCTTACAATATGATACTTTGCACTCAAAATACACTTATCATCAGTGCAGTGTAAAATAACTACTGATTTGCATGTTGCTCTGTAGACAACTTCTTGCGTAAGACTCTTCCGACTGGCGATAACTTTTCCGGTACTTGCCCTCCGCAAAGCTTTATACTTATTTTTCTGACCTCAGTTTCAATATTCGGTTGAGCTTACGTTTATTACGAGTATATAAAGTAAAGGGAGAGGGTGACATATAGGTAGATTTCCCAAAGTCTTTATTAGCGTTCTCAGTAACATGGTAGGTTCTATATGCGATGACATCACGGTCCACAAAGCTCTCCGGGCCGGATACATTTGGAACTCCAGATCCACCTCGTACTATTGCAACAGTTAACCATCCGTTGCCTGAATCAAGACTGTATCTTGATACCGTTTCATGAAAAAAAAAAAAAAAACGCTGCATATGACACACTTGAGAGCACATTGGGCCCTTTGGACGGGTGGAGACAGGGGAAGTGGCAAAGTGACGCATGGTGCTATTTGATTTCGTTTTCTCCTTATTGCAGGCTAAGAGGTGGGAAGAGTTTCCGAACGTGACATTCACGTTTGACTGTTCGGACCGCGCCGTGGGCTTCTATGCCGACATGGAGCATCACTGCCAGATCTTCCACATGTGTGATGAGGACGGCAGACGCATCCCCTACCTCTGCGCCAACGACACTTCCTTCAACCAGGAGTACCGTGTCTGCGACTGGGAGTACAACTTCGACTGCCAGAAGTCACAGGACTGGTGAGCAGCACACCTTGTATTTCTGCCTTTCTCTCTCCCTGCCATTAATGACGAATATATACAATGTACTTGTTGTTATCTGCGATTCAGTTTCAGAACTATCAGAAAAGTTTTCTCTACAGCCTCTTTGAAACACAACTTAAACTGAGTAAAAATTGTAAATATATTTCAGTTTTTTGAGTTTATTCAATAGAGAAAAATAATCTCTTTATAGCCTAGGAATTCTATAACAAACTTACATTTAATTACAGGTGGACATAAGTTTTAAAACTGTGTTGTTTCAGTAAATGAACGTGATATACCAAATATAATCGAAATAATATAACGGTTCACTTAATTTAATTGACCTTCCATTTGTTGTCCTGACATGTCTCCACGTGTCTGTTTAGTGCCTCGTATCTCTTGACCATTACTCAGGTGGCCCACGTTTCCACTAGCTGATTATTGGTTGTAATTATTCTCGTTTAAATGCACATAGTCAGAAAACATTTCTTGTGTAAGGGCGGTTCAATGAAAACGACACGGATGGGGAATTTCGTAGACTGTTTATTATTTCAAAAGTATTCGCCATAACTGTTAATACAGTTATCACACTGCAAGAAAAGGTCAGTGCCATCATGCAATTCTTTTGCGTTTTCCTATGGAACCCTGATTATACCCAGGCGTGAACTTCTTTATCCGAAGAAGTCGACACCTACGAGTGCGTTTCTTCGGGACTCCAGAAATATGCAAATCACACGGAAAGAGGCTGGACAGTATGAAGGATGTGTAAGAGCTTCCCAGCAAAACTTCTGCACCGAATTCCAAACAACCTTTTCAACACTGCAGAAGTTTCGCGGAGAACCCCTCGCTCATCCTCCATATAGCCCAATTTCTCCCCATGCGATTTCCATATTTTTGGAGCATTGAAGAAAGAAATTCGTGGCCTTCGATTTACTTCGGAGGTGCACATCTGGGCAAAGTCGTGGTTCTCTAGGCAAGTGCAAAAAATGTTCCAAGGAAGCATTGACCGTCTTGTCTCACATTGGGACATAAGTGTTTACAGTTATGGGGATTACTTTTGAAATAATAAACAGTTTACTTACTTTTTCCATCTGTCTCGTTTCCATTTAACTGCCCCTTCTAGGTTTTATGATCTTCCTCTCAAGCATGAGGATACACGTGCGACGTGACTGATTTCTAAGGTTCGTTTATCAAGACCTTCAGTCCGTTCTGTAACACTATCGACTACAACTTTAAGAATATCCAGTAATTTTCTGACGATATAATACATTCTTGTATACCGGATGTCTCGCCTGAGCGTCGCCGCATTTCCTCTTGTGTTTCGGTCGATATTTGAAATTTAGTTTCTACGGTGTGTAGATGGATTCAAATCAAACAATACTTCTCATCAAGTGTTTCATGTGACGCTCAGCGTCGTAGAAAGTGTCGGTTTATGTACCTTGACAAACATTTTATAACGTGTAATCGCATGTGCTCAGTGGTTGAGCGATTCATCGCTAGTCTAGTGCGATATTCACTTCAACGATAAATGTTGAATGGGACAACGAAGCACGAAGAATAACTAGTGCTCCTGCAGCTACTGTGTAACACTACTGCATGGCGGTAGCTAACAAACAGCACGGCCTATCTGTTGGACTAATACCCCTTCTAATAAATTCCGCGCTATCAAGGAGACAACTACTGCATGGCGCTCCTCCCTTCGTTGCTTCCACAAGGAATCAGCTGTCCTATGTCGCCTCCGCCTCGGACATACCAGATTAACCAATAGTTTTATTTCACGTTGTGGTTGCAGACTAATATCGCCAGACGTCTCACGGACAATTGACCTGGTTCCCCTTTTACTCCGTAAAAGTGGTTTTTATTTTCAGATATGACATTTTAAAATACTTTCGGGGCTGGGGCAGGGTGGCTGGGGTTGTGGCCTCTCCCGCCAAATGCTGGGTCTGGTGACCTTTGACCATACATTCTTTGCTAGCTGCCTTGTTCCTTATCTCTGTAACTGTGTTTTAATTGCTTTCACACACTGTTAGCCACTTTTTCTGCTGCACCTTGCTTTCCGATTTAGGGACAGCATTCCGATGAATAGTGGGTGCTGTTCCCCTTTCTAACACTTTGACTATAACGGATCAGGTGTGGGACGGCTGTGGTAGATACGGCCCCTTTGCTTGCAGAGCCCTGGGGAACTCGCGCGACCTCATCCACCTACTGACCTGATCATTTCGGTCCAATTGACATCCATCATGTTTATAGCCTTCTCATTTTCACTATTACTTTCGACTCTAAGGAATCCTTTATTCTGTAACTGTCTGCACCTTTAATTGGTTCGTCGGGGAGGGAGAAGAGTCAGATTCTGATGGGCTTATTTTCGCCACAGATGAGGCCTAGGAGACCCCTCGTCTGTTGTGACCTCCGTACTGGCCCGATCCTTATACTTTTGCTTCTCGTTGTGTTATTTCACAGCTCTAGCATCAATATATCCTTGAAGGCCTCGATTTTACCACACCTACATAATCGTACTTTCATAATTCGATCCAATTTCTGGCTGATGTCCCTAACTCTCGATGAACTGTCTGTCGACTGATGGACTGATTGCCTCGCTGTCTAGTACCTTAACTCACAACCATCCAACCAGAAAGAACGGCAGAGGATCACTGACTTTGTTGTTTGGAAGGATATTCGTAATTTTGTTTCACACTGTATAGGAGGAATGATTCCGAGCAAATACTGCCTGTTATGTGAGTCATGCGACATCCAGCGTAGAGGGAAAACGTTGCTGCGTATATTTCCTAATAACGTAACTATGGATTACCTACGGACTGCGAGAATCTCTCTCTAACGACTTCGTTATAAGGGCTCGATAAAACTGAAGCAAAAAAGAAAAACACTTTAATATGATTAATACATGTGCTTGAATTAAAACAGGAAAACTGTCTTAAAATGTACACCCATACGCCGTGGATAACTTTCAAAGTAATTAATTTTTAGAAGATAGTGACTTTACTATACAACTAGTAAAATAAAACAAAGAATCCCGCTGATGTTGCGAAACACTAATACGACAGAAACTTTGGCAGTTACAATGGAAACAGTGAATTCCATTTTCCTTTCTACTGAATACGACTACAACCAGACATTGCACGCACATCAAACACATTGCTTTTAGAGTAGACTACCCGCTTTAACTCGTAATTCCGTTACTACGAAAACACGATGCCGTCGAGATCATGAGGTACAAAATAGCCTCTTAGAGGTAGATCTATGAGGAAGGAATAACTATCGTGACATTCACGTAAAGTGATTTCGAGAAACAATGTGAATCCAAATCAGAATGGACGAACGAACATTTGAACACCGTTCCTATAGTACGTATGTCCAGAGGCTTAGCTAACTATACCACAGGGTTTTTTTGGGCTTTCCTTTTCAAATGCTGTGTTTCTTTTTAAGGTTTCTCCCAGTTAATTCGATTCGCCTTTCTTGCATTTTAGCCAATTTTTTTAAAGAGACTTTCACAGTTTGGTCGTGCTTATAATGAAAGTGTTATGTTCACATCTCATAACTTAGTTGTTCGGCTTCCGTCACATTAATCATGCGCTGTATCAGCTTTATTCTGTAGATTATAATTTAATTAATGAGTAAGGTAGTTATATTAATGACTGTTTTTCTTATTTTTCAGGTACTATCTTAACGAACTGACATACGTCACTGATCCACCAAAGCCCAAGAACGCAAGGCCCATAAACGCAGGACAATAGGAGTCGAACACCCAAAGGCTTGTTTAACTGAGCCATAATTGTCGCAAGTGTCAGCAACAAAAGTGTTAAAAACTATCATTTTTATGAGCTAAACATCTGTGTATAGCATATATTACTCAAAGAGAGAACATTATGAATCCAAAGGTCTACTAAAAATCTCATCTTCACGACTTATCCTGAGATACGAACGCATTAAAATCAATGTTCTGCATTTAGTTCAATATCAACAAAAGGCTGACAGATGTGTTAATTTTACTCATATTAGCATGAAATTTGTGTGCCATCAAGAAAACATGTTCAAAATATTTTTAAGCATGTCGTGATATACTTGTTTTTATATATAAATTCATGTTTGCCTGTATTTTAATAAATGTAAGTGTTTTATACTCTAGAGTGTATCTTGTTTCACATTACGTTATCCATCCATTTTATTTTCCATTTGCCTTTTGTTGTACCTATCCGAAGATAGATCCAACAGGAGAATAAGACGGACATAGTATGATACTCAATAGGGAGAAATGAAACTTTTTTACACATGTTAGTAAAGTCTAGTCGTCTCTTTGGTGCCATGATACTTAAATCTGCCACTAAATTAATAACTGGAATAAGGACACTTAGTGAAAGAAAATCTTGATGCTGAGAAGGAAATTTTAAGAGTTTATTTCATGAGGAAATACATTTGGCGCCGATGGGAAAAATTAATAAGGTATTTGGAACTTCGAACGATTACTGCAACGAGTTAAACACAAAAATACACGTCGTAGCCTTCTCGTATACACATTGTTCAGGGTACTGTCATTAATTTTTGTTCTCTAGTTTTCAACAACAACAGGGGCAATAGCGAGCTTCTGAGAGGGCAGGAACTCGGCGGCTCCCCAGTGTGAATTGCAGAGCAGCAACGATCCTTTATGATTGTGCACCAGTTTGCCAGGACAAGACTAAGAGATGGAATTACTCATGTCTTTATTGAGGTAACCAACTAGTCACCACCTCGAGTGGTTTAGAGAAACCATGTGCTATGGTCACTTCAGATCTGTTCCTCCGGCGTACAAGCTCAGTAATTTACGAATATGCTCGATTCTTTTCTCCTGCCCAACTTGGTTTAGTGTGAGAAATGTACAAGGGAAGTGGTTTCTTAGAACCACTGACGTGTATTCTTGCAAAATTTTATAGGTATAAGGATTCTGAAGCCAGTGTCTTTAACCTACTTCAGTATACACCATGCTGTCTCGTTCGATCTCGTGTCATACTCTTTGGGACCCATTAAAAAGGGCTGAGGCCTGAGATATAAAGACGCGGTACAGCTGGTTAAGGACCGCTCTGAGCCGTCATTAAGGGTACCAGGCTGACCGTATAAAAGGACACGTACGCTGTTATACTGGGTTGTTGAACTTAAAGTGCAGCTACTCACTGAGGTCGAACGTGGGCTGTACTTATCGTATGGTAGCGAAACTTTGTAAATATGTTAATGCAGAACCGATTTTGCTCACCAACAGCAAATCTGGTACTGTACAGCATCTCGTCGACGTTTCCGACTAGTCATACTGAACAAATTGTGTAAACGGCGGTTAAAAATAAAATTATGCCTTTCTCACCTGTGTGGCCTTTTTTCCCCACGTCTCAATGTTAATGCATTACACACGGAAATATTCCTATACACCTTTCTTGCATTCATAGTGCCAGGTGGCGAAAATTGGAATTCATTTTTTCCCAGCGTAAATCAGTCCCGCATTAACGCGCTAGATCGCCTACCAAGTTTCGTTGCCATACGACAGTTGCAGCCCACACTGGATCTCTCTGAGTAGCTGCGCTTTAATTATGACAACCCAGTAGTTGAGAGAGGAGATGGTGAGACTCAATAGGACTGAAGTCGGATCAGCCTATGGTTTTGTTAAACAACCTATCTTTTACTGCTGATTAATGATTCGTAGGGAGGTTTTAGTAATGGTAACAAAATCAATATGGTTTCACAGAAGGAAAATCATTACACGACGTAAATAATCAGGTAATTGTTTTCGTGAGCGACGTGCTGAATTGTTATAACTGATAGAACTGACGCTTCTGACAGCACACGTAATCCTTCCGTGCTTACCTGAGTTACTGGCATGATAGTTTCGGGATGGCAATATCTGCAACTCATGCATAATAACAAACATAATAATATAAAATGAACAAGAAATAAAGTAAGAGGTCCTAGGCAAGGACACTTAAGTGACTGCATAACCAGTTGTAGAACTACAGCAAGATAACAAGGCTGCAGGAATTGTCGTTGTGTATCAAGACGGCCCCGTAATGACTCTCCAGACGTAATGTAACTCAAGACAAATATGGGAAGGAAATTCAGTGAAACCACGGGTAAAATAAATAACTGACTCAATCAGCGTAAATTGAAAGTATCAGCTTGAGTTATCTTTCGACGTGCTAAGAGATCTACAAAACGAAACAAGAAGGACTTCAGCGATATTCGGATGTTATCAAGTAGATCTGGGATGTAAGGGGCAATGGTACAGAAAAATTATTACAACAGACTGCATCACTGGATACGAAATAAATAAGAACTGAGTACTAAAATTAAGTGCAAAAGGAATGTCATCAGACACCAAACACCCAGCAAACTTGTGAAGTAATAACTGTAAATGTGGTTGTTGTAAATATTCATGAGCATGCCTCTCTCTCTCTCTCTCTCTCTCTCTCACTCACACACACACACACACACACACACACACACACACACAAATACATACAGACTCCAATCTCTCTGCAAAAAATGCGTTTCGAAGGATATTAAAAGTGTTTTATAGTAACGACAGTAGTAATTCTGTGATATAAGTTCTCAAATTTGACGCACCATGCTCCCTGCCGCTGTAGACAAGTGGTCAGTCTCCGTGGCTATTGATGTCGAGATCCCGCATTTGATTCCAAGAGACCAGCTCTAATTTCGTCAAGATGAGAAGTTCTACAATGGAGTCCACGTTGTCTCCTGAAACCAAGTAAGAAACTACTTGAATAAATAAACCGTGAAGTAGACACGCTAGCCATCGAAGTGGAGTCAAACTGAAGAGTTTGGTTAAATTTTGAACCACAGTTGGAGCCATTTCTACCCTTTACCCATATTGAAAAGCACAAGTACAGTAATATCCAGTGGGGTTCTGCCCACTCGTCTCGTATAGGGTGCCTAAAGGACGCTGTGTTCAGTTCAAGCAAATTAAATTAATAGTTTTTATTTCAATAAAGCAGACTGACAATACTTAACTTTGAATTTATAACGGTGTCGCAAGCGTTGGGTGACATGCAAACAAAGTCCTTTGCTGTATACAAGGTCCATGAAAGCAATTGATATTGATCACACGTATTTGCTATCGTAGTACTGTCCTAATACTGTGTGAATACTGTGCTGGTCGCGAGTCCCGGCCTGGTTCTGTGTGGCCGAGGCTGGCAGAGCGGCGCTTATATTCTCTTCAGCTATAGGGCACTCCTGTCGTGGTGCGATCCTTGTCAGTGGGCCGACGCCGCCTCACAGCCTTCTTTGCTCTTGCGTTCTTCATCTTCGTGCCGTCACTTATCGTTATACCGGAACATGTCCTTCATCTAAAATAATGGAAAAGAAACAGTAAAATGCGAAAATGTAATGGTGAACTGGTCACACATTTAGGGTAATGGTCGACAGATTGGCAATAAGTTAATTTCTTGTACCACCGTCATATACCGAATAAACTATTCCTGCCTTATTTCGATACTTTTTTTAAGCTTTTTGCTTAATAATGTTCGCTAATTGTGGCTCTTTGAAAAGCTTTTATTGGTTTACACGAGAAATTAGACTTCACCGTTTAATTCCCAGGAACTAGTACTGTGGTCAGTTTAGTTGTTGACTAAACATAATTTTGTCCGCCCTGCTAAGACACCTGATTGCCTTTCCCCAGTTGGCTTGTACTGTCTTATCTGTCAAGGGGGTTAGGTGATTAATGGAGGTCCGTATATTAGCAAGGGCTCCGCTGCTCTGTGCACCTTCTTGATTCACCTGCTACGAGGAAGACAAACGAATTCGCAAACCATGCATGAAGCAGTTGACCCTTAACAGCATTGCAAATAAAATTACGGTTATAATGAAATCTTATTCAAGCTACAGTCCGAACAATACTTATTCCCGACCACCATCCATTATTTTGCGATCAGATCGAGGTAAAATAGATTGCTTATTTATTAGTCCCATACTAAAACTATGAACTTCCAGGAGTGATTTTGAGTATTCGGCCTACGAAGCCACTGAGGCTATCGATTCTCAACTTCGAAATTACTTAATATTGATTAAATATCTTTCAATATTATCATCAAAGGAACTGCGAATATATCTGCGTTGATGTCGCCTAATAAAATGGAATATTGACGCCTACTATCCGTGAATATTCTTCGAAGCAGCCGCTTGTCGCACCGCAGCGACACACAGCCGCAAGCCGCCTAGGCAGGTGCGCAACCCAACCCTGCTGAGATGGCACATACCAAGAGCCGATAACCAACAAACTGCGCTACGAACCAGGCGCTGTAGTGGGCACTAGCGACCCAATTAAATCGAACTTTATAAACAAAAAAATATTAGCACAACACACTGAAATAACGTATTTGCAGACGTACTCGACAATTACCTATCAAACACAGTACCAAAGCTGTTACAAATTTTTGATAATTACTACTGTATCCCACCACACTGGAGGTACTCCCTGCAATTGCACATTCTGTCCTATTACAGCGCACAATTCGACATCGGAAGGCTTACGTAACTACTGCTAACACTAAGGGTGAATCACGTGCTGCATCACAACATGTAAACCCAATAGTAAAAAATTTATTGCAGTTTTATTACTGGCACCAAGATACACTCTACACTTGAATGAGAAGTTATTTTGATTTATCCGCCTAAAGACAGACACAACTTACATATTTCGCACCAAGCCAGTCCAGTGCTACTTTAAGAAGCTACATTGCACATTACGTTTATTACAGAGCTCCTATCATTCATGGTATCGGTATGAAAATTCCGATCTACACAGGTAAGTTCGTCACAAAAGAACTGTCGACGCGGCCTACAAGAGCCGTCAATCGAACGCATTGATTGTTATAGTTGCAGGTGGGCTGAGCGCAGCTAACTGAAGTGCAAAAATACAGGAGGGTTCACATTTGGAAAAGAGGTTCCCTGGCTCAGTAACAGCAGTCTAACGACGTGTAAAGAAACAGTTCTTTTTCACTAACAAGACCCAAGAAGCAATAGTAACATGAGATGTAATGATGTCAGGCAGTACCCTCACGGGAGGCAGATATTCTCGAAGTACTTTCACAAGTTCGAGAGTCTGAGAAATAAAAGATACGAGGAAGTTACATCAGAATTAATAATGGCAAGAATAGACTACGCCCACTGCTGATCTAGCTGCTGATAATGTGTACTGTGATCAGCGTAAGGTTATTAAGCTCCGCCTTGCTATTTTTGCATTTGTATTGTTAGAGTTTATGATTTCTTTCTGAAAAGAGCGTCAGTTTTCTCCTTCCCTTGACTTGGCCGTGGACTTACGTACATTTTTTGTCATGTGTATATTGGTAAATAAAGAAAGGAGCTGCCTTAATGCAACTAGGCACTGCTCAATACGAGAAGGCGTAGTGTGTCAATTCTTATTTTTTCGTTTATAAATAACATTGTTAGACAAAAAGTCCCACCCTAACTTTAACGCCACTTCCCCTGACTGGCTCAATGATTTACTATTCCCCCTTCTCAAAGTGCATATCTTTTGGAATTGAAATGAACACGAGCAGACTAAGGCGAATTGCCACACTACTCTCTGATTTGGCTTACGGCAACATTCCTAATAGAGCACGAGTTAGAGTACATTACTTCTATAAGAAATGGCAGTAGTTAACTGCAGCTAGGGAAGTGCACGATGAGTAATCCCGTCAATAACAATAGTGCTCTAGAGGCACTATCTGAGACCATCAGCTTACTGTAACATCATTGAGTGATAATGATGTATGATATTAAGGGAATTGTCAATGTCAGTGACATGGCGCTTGCTGGCTGGCATGTCAGGAAACGTTCGTTTGTTCCTGCAGTGCATGAGATGAAGTGGGATGAACTTTTGGCAACGTGGTTCTTTGCGCTACTGACGGAGCACGGTGTGCGCGTATCCATTCTGCAAATGAAAGCAAGGTGGATATCCGCAACCTCATACTGCCGCAGTCATTTTTTTGAGTCCTACCTCTGTATTTCTAACCCTGCCGCCACATTGCCAATGCCCTTCTGTACTTCATTCTTCACTCGAGGAGGGGGCAGCTCAGGATAATCTGGACTGAGTCACTCTGACAGTACCGAAACTATCTCACCTTTTCTGTCCAAAAACATCGAGGTACTGCTCCTCCCTTACCGCAGTATTCCATACTTAGTTTCACCCTGGTTTACCGTGAGGCATGGGCGACGTCTCGGTCTCTCAACCAAGTAGACGACTGATATTTTGAAGGACGAAACAACGTATCGATGATCAATCAATAATTGTTTGGGCAATTCTAAGGAGAAAACACCTTTCATTGTGGCCCACCTAGCCCTCTGACACATCTTTCGCTTGCCTGGACTTGAGTGTATTGAACCAGGGACCTAGAAACTACGGAGAGGCTTCGTCCCCGCTGTAGCCCTCAGTGGTTCACAATCCCACAACAAGCTACAGCAGCCCACTCACCCCAACGCCGCCCCACACCGAACCCAGGGTTATTGTGCGGTTCGGCCCCCAGTGGACCACCCTCCCGGGAACGCCTGATACCAGACGAGTGTGCCGGCCGTGGTGGCCGTGCGGTTCTAGGCGCTGCATTCCGGAACCGCGTGACCGCTACGGTCGCAGGTTCGAATCCTGCCTCGGGCATGGATGTGTGTGATGTCCTTAGGTTAGTTAGGGTTAAGTAGTTCTAAGTTCTTGGGGCCTGATGACCTAAGATTTTAAGTCCCATAGTGCTCAGAGCCAGACGAGTGTAATCCCAAATGTTTGCGTGGTAGAGTAATTGTGGTGTACGCGTACGTGGAGACAGTATTTGCGCAGCAATCGCCGACATAGTGGAACTGAGGCGGAATGAAGGAAACCAGCCCGCATTTGCCGAGGCAAATGGAAAACCACCTTAAAAACTATCCACAGGCTGGCCGGCTCACCGGAACTCGACACTAATCTGCCGGGCGGATTTGTGCCGGGGACCGGCACGCCTTCCCGCTCGGGAAGCAGCGCGTTAGATCGCGCGGCTAGCCGGGCGGGCTGCCCGCACTTACTCCCTGCCGACGCTGCTCCTGTTACTTTATCTTCTGACCTTCACAGTTACACATGAATGTTTGTCACACATCTCTGTTTTCCCATCAGCCATTTTTATTTGGAGCAGAACTGAGTGGCCTACTCAGTTGTTACAGCTCGAGAAATGAATAACGAGCGACACTACTTTCGATGAAGCATTTACGCAAGAAGTGAGTAGGGTATTGTCAATTATTCTCCAGTCCTCTAGGGACGTGCTCTGTACGGCGTACCAGCAACCACAGATATCCCAAACTGGTCATAGTATTTTCTTTCGTTTCGTTTATCCTCTGTCGCTTTTCTATTCACACAAAGACAAGCATGCTTTCGATGCACAGCGAGCGCTACGGCACTTCTAATCGGCTGTAGTGGCTCCACTCACATCCAACACAAATATAATCTTGTCACATGTTCTTCTTCTATTTTTTAAAAAAAAAAGAAAAAGCAAGATTCTCAATTTCATCTGCTACCTCCTCCAATCTGATGCAACCCGTCGGCTGCAGCCGGCATCTGCATATTCAATAAGATCCACAGATAGTATACCATTCTGCTGCCTAAGTCCGTTAGCGTGGCGATAACAACCACTGTCCCCTGTTTGCAGTCCTTCGGTTGCCACCAAAAAAATTGGTAACTCCCCTGTCTCACCAATGTGACACTCTGTTACCACAGAGCGATTAAGCGCTATACACTGGAAAGAGCCATCAATCGGCCAGTCCTTCTCGTATCAATACTGGGTGTTCCGACCAAAAACATTGCAACTCTACAAGTATGTTCGGTCCCTGGTGTTTTGCGTCACCTACGGACGTCAGTGCTGCCCATTTATCACTAAAATGATTCAATAAAAATCACATGGTGCCAAGCACTATGGGACTTAACATTTGAAGTCATCAGTCCCCTAGACTTAGAACTACTTAAACCTAACTAACCCAAAGACATCACACACATCCTTGCCCGAGGCATGATTCGAACATCCGACCGTAGCAGCAGAGCTGTTCCGGACTGAAGCGCCTAGAACCGCTCGGCCACGGCGGCCGGCAATGATTCAGTAGTTTAACATTGAATGATTTCCTTCTCCTTCCCCCCCCCCCCTCCCCCCGTCTGGGCGTATATTCCCTTATGTACCGACTTACTGCAGCTGCTCCCTAGTCGGGTACGCAACCATTGGTTCTAGGCCCAAAAGCACTAACCTGCAGCTCTCATACAAGGAATTTCCTGCAAAGAGCATAATCTGCACTGAAGGCAGTATTTTTTTTATTTGCTCATGACAAAAAATATCCTGACGAGGGCAGCTGTATTCGTTTTGTGGTTACTCCGCCTTTCCTGACGTGATCTCTCATCTCGTCTATTCCCTTTCGCAGTGTTCTCAAATTTATCCTGTTTCATTTGCACTAGATGGTGATTGAGCATATGCGTAAGGATATTTACAATTTCTCTGCGCCATCCAACTACCTCTATATCTCGGTGGAACCCTAATTCTACTGTCCAAAATCTAATAATAGAGCTCGGGTCTCCGACCTAACTTACCAATAGGGTGGCACTCTTTTGCTCAAGAGTAACGACCCCTTTGTTAATTCATCATATTACGGGCGTAAAAGCCAATGCAAAACTGAACAGCGTACCAGCGACCGAGTCACCACACACACTGTCGCTTATCTACACACGGAATGCGATAGGCGGTCTTCAGCCGCATACCGGCACCCTGTATTCATGCACAACGCGCGATGTATTCGCACAAGCCCAAAGTCTTGCCCTCTGGTTTTTCTATCGTTTTACTGCTATACTTGTTTACATTTTTATGCTTTTTGTATGTTCGGACACTTATACGATAATGTGGTGTGACTCATTTCCCCCTTCACTAATTTTGACGCTGTGAATGTTAAAAGCCACTTTGCTGCCGTATAATAATTAATGTACACCTGTGCGAGATCCTCTGCAAAGCCAATGGCTGCCTGAAGTAGGACTGCCACGTGGATTTGCTCTAATATATCCTGCAGTGGCATTCAGTCGCACTCAACAATTACCTTCCGTGTCTTATTACTGCGCACCTCCTTAGTACGCTTACAAATACACTTTGTACACACTGAAACTAAGTCTTTAATTATTTTTTATTAAGCACTGACCAACAGAATTTTCCCTGACGAAGACAATTCAAACTTAACCTATTCATTTTTTACCCACAATATACACTCCTGGAAATGGAAAAAAGAACACATTGACACCGGTGTGTCAGACCCACCATACTTGCTCCGGACACTGCGAGAGGGCTGTACAAGCAATGATCACACGCACAGCACAGCGGACACACCAGGAACCGCGGTGTTGGCCGTCGAATGGCGCTAGCTGCGCAGCATTTGTGCACCGCCGCCGTCAGTGTCAGCCAGTTTGCCGTGGCATACGGAGCTCCATCGCAGTCTTTAACACTGGTAGCATGCTGCGACAGCGTGGACGTGAACCGTATGTGCAGTTGACGGACTTTGAGCGAGGGCGTATAGTGGGCATGCGGGAGGCCGGGTGGACGTACCGCCGAATTGCTCAACACGTGGGGCGTGAGGTCTACACAGTACATCGATGTTGTCGCCAGTGGTCGGCGGAAGGTGCACGTGCCCGTCGACCTGGGACCGGACCGCAGCGACGCACGGATGCACGCCAAGACCGTAGGATCCTACGCAGTGCCGTAGGGGACCGCACCGCCACTTCCCAGCAAATTAGGGACACTGTTGCTCCTGGGGTATCGGCGAGGACCATTCGCAACCGTCTCCATGAAGCTGGGCTACGGTCCCGCACACCGTTAGGCCGTCTTCCGCTCACGCCCCAACATCGTGCAGCCCGCCTCCAGTGGTGTCGCGACAGGCGTGAATGGAGGGACGAATGGAGACGTGTCGTCTTCAGCGATGAGAGTCGCTTCTGCCTTGGTGCCAATGATGGTCGTATGCGTGTTTGGCGCCGTGCAGGTGAGCGCCACAATCAGGACTGCATATGACCGAGGCACACAGGGCCAACACCCGGCATCATGGTGTGGGGAGCGATCTCCTACACTGGCCGTACACCACTGGTGATCGTCGAGGGGACACTGAATAGTGCACGGTACATCCAAACCGTCATCGAACCCATCGTTCTACCATTCCTAGACCGGCAAGGGAACTTGCTGTTCCAACAGGACAATGCACGTCCGCATGTATCCCGTGCCACCCAACGTGCTCTAGAAGGTGTAAGTCAACTACCCTGGCGAGCAAGATCTCCGGATCTGTCCCCCATTGAGCATATTTGGGACTGGATGAAGCGTCGTCTCACGCGGTCTGCACGTCCAGCACGAACGCTGGTCCAACTGAGGCGCCAGGTGGAAATGGCATGGCAAGCCGTTCCACAGGACTACATCCAGCATCTCTACGATCGTCTCCATGGGAGAATAGCAGCCTGCATTGCTGCGAAAGGTGGATATACACTGTACTAGTGCCGACATTGTGCATGCTCTGTTGCCTGTGTCTATGTGCCTGTGGTTCTGTCAGTGTGATCATGTGATGTATCTGACCCCAGGAATGTGTCAATAAAGTTTCCCCTTCCTGGGACAATGAATTCACGGTGTTCTTATTACAATTTCCAGGAGTGTATAAGCCCAACCCAGTCTGACTGCTATACATTGACAACACGCCTTCCAATAATTAACATGAAAGAACAGCCCTGAATTGGAAGAAATCCTAACAATAATATAAATACAAAAAATAGGAAATTAAAGAAATATGGCCGGCTGGTGTGGCCGAGTCGTTCTAGGCGCTTCAGTCTGGAACCGCGCGACCGCTACGGTCGCACGTTCGAATCCTGCCTCGGGCATGGATGTGTGTGATGTCCTTAGGTTAGTTAGGTTTAAGTAGTTCTAAGTTCTGGGCGACTGATGACCTCAGACGTTAAGTCCCATAGTGCTCAGAGCCATTTGAAACATCCAAAGAAATACGAAACTATATCCAACTCTGTTAACTGCCTAAACTCATTGCCGGCCGTGGTAGCCGTGCGGTTCTAGGCGCTCCAGTACGGAGCCGCGCTGCTGCTACGGTCGCAGGTTCGAATCCTGCCTCGGGCATGGCTGTGTGTGATGTCCTTAGGTTAATTAGGTTTAAGTAGTTCTAAGTTCTAGGGGACTGATGACCACAGCAGTTGAGTCCCATAGTGCTCAGAGTCATTTAAACCATTTGAACCTAAACTCACTTCTATCACGAATCCCGATAGTGGAAACCGTATTCTTTTTCATAAATCACTCACCTCACAGAAAATCTTCGTAATAGGAACTACAGCAATTACAGGGGACTGCGTGTTTGTGTTGTCCTCATCATTTCATCATCATCATTCGTGACAGTGGCTAGACTGAATTGTGTACAAATTTGACTGTGTAAAAATTGGGACTTTGTACAGGCGCAGTTGAGCGCCCCACAAACCAAACAGCAATTACAGCAAGTAGCAGCAACAGCCAGCTAAATAAATGGATTCTAACTACTATAGATTCTGACAACTGGGAGATATATGGTTAGCAAAAGGAAGATTTTGTTGAGGAGCAAACAATGTATTTAGAACATTTTACATTATTCCTGCAACATCCAGTTCCAAAAATTACGTAGTTGTCAATAATTCCACTGCACAAATATTTTCAACCATACATCCATCCTCATACATTCCCTTGCGTATTTTCATCTCACTTTACAATGCATGTCCTACCAACACAGAGTCTCCACTAAGAATATCATGTCCATGCACTTGACTATCCTCTCACTAAATGCTAGTCCGTCCAACCACAGAATCTCTTTCCGACGACGCAGACCCCTGTCTGCGATATTAAAACAGTCTACAGCGCTACCAACATACAAACAGGTTACTTACAACACCATCCACTTTATTCAGAGAAAAGAATTTCGTTTTATTGCTATAATTCTACTACTAACAGTACAGGAAACTGAATTTATGGCGCCTCAGGATTAGAAGACCACTATTAATGGGGTTCCATGCTACTTCTAGTATCCATTTTTCTGAACTACCTTTATCAGCCCCCTGCCTCTCTCCTAGCCTAGGAAATATACACTATTGCCTAACCGGAAACTCAAGTTTGCAGCTGAGCCTGCTTCGAATTTTCCGTTACTTGCCACTCCTAATCAGCATTTTTCGACGTCCGAACGATTTCGCTGACCGAATCCATCTGTCGTAAGACAAACTATTTCAGGCGCCATATTACACCTGCTTCCACATGAACACCAACTCATGTGACTTGTAAGCATACAGAACCACACGATGCCTCATATTTACCCCCTCTTTTCCATTTCTGGGTTGACGCTATACACGGAAGGATCCAGTTATATGGCTCCTTCCGAGTATATCGATTTTACGACTATGACGAGTGGGGCCTGAAGATAGCATCAATGTAATGCCGAAACTGGTTGCACATAAAAGTTCATAAAATAAAATAAATTTCTACAATACATACGGCTGTTGGTAAATTATTGCATCAAGAAGTTCATGCCAGCCGTCGTCCCACGATCCATAATGGATCAACGAAGGTTTTCTCAAAGGCTCTGTTTACAGCAGTCTCTCTTAAATGGCTTCCTCCGACCACTTTCCGCCAACTGGCTGCCTTCACGATGAACTGCCCCCAGGCCCAGGGAAAAGGCTTTGCTATCCGCCGCCCTCCTGCTCCGATCCTAAGCGGAAAGAGGGGAGTGCCACAGCCAGAAGTCACTCTGGAGGTACAATCCACAGAGCGCTGCTTCCCAGAACCACTCGCACTACCAGGTAGCTGCACTCGACATTCATGGTCTACAATGCATCTTTCTACCAGTTCTCCCTCACCTCCACTATCGCCCCTCGGGTACATGTTCTCTACAGGCTACACATCCAGTTATATGAACATTCTGCCCACAATTTCCTAAAGTAAAAAGTCATCAACTACATATAGTAAATGTAGTACTGGGGAACATCGACTTCACGACCTAAACATGAATATTAATCTGACTGACAGTGTTGTTAAAGAGTGAGAATGGCATGCCACCTATCATCATACTTCACCAGTTCGTTCAATGACATACTGGTAACTACGTACTGACATTACTCCTGCTGCCAGTTATCTTATGTGAAATATATCTCCTCCGTTATAAGCTGATTAACTGGAACAGTGATAGGACTTATTCACCCTAATGTAAACAGTGTGTTAATAAATTGTAGGCATCTGGGCTAGTGTTAGACGTTGCTGTTACTAAAGCTTCATAGGAAAGTGACAACCACATTCACCGAGACACTTCAGTATCATCATACACTCATCAGCTGATGCCAATCCTTACCACAAGGTGCTGTATTATGTTTGCTCTACTTTCTAAGTTTTGCGAGTGCCCCACCTTTTCAAATCCATCCATTGGCATTTGGTTTCATTTTTGAGCGCTTGGACAATATGCTACACATCCCTCACCAGTCAATATAGCGACTGAATTGGGCTTGGCCGATTTAAAAGAAGAAGAACTAGCATTATAATAGATTACCAGTCGACCACGGGCGCATAAAAAAAATTGCTGCTGAGTTAAGGCCAAAGCGAAACACTTCATACCTTATGAGACATTAAACAGGTGCTTACTACCACCCATGAACAACTGCAAAGCATTACGGATGCCATGCCAGTGCAACCCACCAAGGGAGCCTGGTTCAACGCCGTTGGCGCTGTGCTGTAAACAATACTCGGCACGTGATTACGTAAGCTTTCCCGGCGTAATAAGTCTTGAAAATCTTTTCGGGTTTGCTGCCGGATCCTAAAATCAACTTGACTCGATATTTCGGCGATCCAACTGTTCGCCATCTTCAGGAATGCTGCTTCTGCTGATGAGTCCCGCTGAGAACTGACGCAAGATGCAATTCAACGTCCTATATAGGCCACCGTTCAGTACACGGCGCATGCGCCGCCCATCACGGTTTCTACCTTTCAAAACAGGGAGGTGGCGCCGCCCTTGGTGAAACATTGCTGGCAGCGATATATCGCAATCCATGCCGAACCGAAGAACGTTCAGTTTTGATGCGAGATAATACGGGATTCCAAGTTTTGCTAAGAGGAAACCCATTGTCTCTGTTGATTAAATTATCAGCTAACCTAATTTCAATCGCCTCTTTATAGACACTATCCCAAAATCCGGAAATGTTGGCAATCACAACAGTTTCCTCAAATTTCATTTTGTGTCCCTCATTTAGGCAGTGTTCTGCTACGGCCGATTTTTCCGGCTGTTGTAGCCTCGTGTAACGGCGATGTTCCACACACCTGTCATGCACTGTGCGAATAGAACGGCCAACGTAAGCTTTCCCACATTGACACGGGATTTTATACACTCCGCGTTTCCTAAGTCCCAAATCATCCTTCACAGAGCCGAGAAGAGCCCTAATCTTAGAAGGTGGACGAAACACACTCTTAATGTTAAAATTCCTTAAAATTCGTCCAATCTTAAACGATAAGCCTCCAGCATAAGGAAGAAAGGCCACAGACCTATGTTCCTCTTCGTACGCCTCCGGAGATGGTCCAAATTCCATAGCCCGACGAATCTGTTTCTCTGTATATCCATTTTCCTTAAAAACAGTCATCAAATGCTCAAGTTCTTGGGTTAAGCTGTCTGTGTCGGAAATGGCATAAGCTCTCCGTACCAAAGTCCTAAGGACGCCACTACGTTGATGTGGTGGATGAAAACTCTTAGGGTGCAGATACCAATCTGTATGTGTCGGCTTTCGGTGAACACTGTGTCCCAAAGTTCCATCTGGTTTCTTATAAACCATTACGTCTAAAAATGGAAGCATCCCATCATTTTCAACCTCCATAGTAAATTTGATATGGGGATGAAGACAATTGAAGTGGTCCAAAAATCTGTTAAGAGCTTCACGTCCATGCGGCCAGACGAAGAATGTATCGTCCACGTATCTCCAAAAACACGTTGGTTGCAAAGCTGAAGTCCTCAGTGCCATGGCCTCGAAGTCCTCCATAAATAAATTGGCGACTATGGGTGACAAAGGACTACCCATGGCCACTCCGTCATTCTGTTCAAAAATGTTACCGTTAAATAAAAAATACGTGGAGGTCAGCACATGACGACAAAGCTTCACCAGCTCTTCATCCAGTCTTTCACTGATCAAGCTAAGGGACTCTTCCAGAGGAACTCGTGTAAATAGAGAGACCACATCGAAACTCACTAACAGATCTGAAGGACTCAACTTCAAAGATCCCAATCGTCGAATAAAATCCACGGAACTAGATATATGGTGCTCACACTTGCCAACAAATGGACTGAGGACAGATGATAAGTACTTAGCCAGGTTATAAGTTGGTGCACCCAAATTACTAACAATAGGGCGTAAGGGGACCCCTTCCTTATGCAACTTAGGCAGGCCATACAACCTAGGTGGAACGGCAGCCCCAGGATGAAGTTTTTTACGTAAATCATCTGACAACGAACTCTTTTTCAACAGTGAAAGTGTCTTACGTTTGATCCTTTCTGTGGGGTCATTAGATAGTCTTCTGTACGCCGTGTCGTTGAGAAGTGAATCCATTTTTAGGACATAATCATCCCGCGTCATTACGACTGTGGCATTCCCCTTGTCAGCTGGTAAAACTACTACTTCGTCATCATTCTTAAGGGAACGAATGGCTGCCCTCTCTGCGGAAGAGATGTTATCCCGCGGTGGTCGAGCCCGACGTAATGTATGCGACACTTCTTGCCTTATTTCCTCTGCTTGATCTTCGGGTAGACTGTGTACTGCTTGTTCTACAGAGCATATGAACTCTGTGATAGGAAGTCTCTTGGGAGTGGGCGAAAAATTTAAACCTTTCTCCAATATCGACACTGTGGGCCCATCCAACGCCTTGTTAGAAAGATTAATCACAGTACGCCGACGTTTATCCACTTGTGATGCTGCAGAACGAGAAAGAAGCCGTTCAAATTTCGAGGATTGTCTGGTAACGGCGCTCCTATGTGTCCAATCTGATAGCGCCCACGTGGAATCATCAACCCACTGCCAAACATCCCCTTATTTTATTTGCATTTGAACTTGTCCTCGCAGTTTTCAAGGGATGTTTGGCAGTGGGTTGATGATTCCACGTGGGCGCTATCAGATTGGACACATAGGAGCGCCGTTACCAGACAATCCTCGAAATTTGAACGGCTTCTTTCTCGTTCTGCAGCATCACAAGTGGATAAACGTCGGCGTACTGTGATTAATCTTTCTAACAAGGCGTTGGATGGGCCCACAGTGTCGATATTGGAGAAAGGTTTAAATTTTTCGCCCACTCCCAAGAGACTTCCTATCACAGAGTTCATATGCTCTGTAGAACAAGCAGTACACAGTCTACCCGAAGATCAAGCAGAGGAAATAAGGCAAGAAGTGTCGCATACATTACGTCGGGCTCGACCACCGCGGGATAACATCTCTTCCGCAGAGAGGGCAGCCATTCGTTCCCTTAAGAATGATGACGAAGTAGTAGTTTTACCAGCTGACAAGGGGAATGCCACAGTCGTAATGACGCGGGATGATTATGTCCTAAAAATGGATTCACTTCTCAACGACACGGCGTACAGAAGACTATCTAATGACCCCACAGAAAGGATCAAACGTAAGACACTTTCACTGTTGAAAAAGAGTTCGTTGTCAGATGATTTACGTAAAAAACTTCATCCTGGGGCTGCCGTTCCACCTAGGTTGTATGGCCTGCCTAAGTTGCATAAGGAAGGGGTCCCCTTACGCCCTATTGTTAGTAATTTGGGTGCACCAACTTATAACCTGGCTAAGTACTTATCATCTGTCCTCAGTCCATTTGTTGGCAAGTGTGAGCACCATATATCTAGTTCCGTGGATTTTATTCGACGATTGGGATCTTTGAAGTTGAGTCCTTCAGATCTGTTAGTGAGTTTCGATGTGGTCTCTCTATTTACACGAGTTCCTCTGGAAGAGTCCCTTAGCTTGATCAGTGAAAGACTGGATGAAGAGCTGGTGAAGCTTTGTCGTCATGTGCTGACCTCCACGTATTTTTTATTTAACGGTAACATTTTTGAACAGAATGACGGAGTGGCCATGGGTAGTCCTTTGTCACCCATAGTCGCCAATTTATTTATGGAGGACTTCGAGGCCATGGCACTGAGGACTTCAGCTTTGCAACCAACGTGTTTTTGGAGATACGTGGACGATACATTCTTCGTCTGGCCGCATGGACGTGAAGCTCTTAACAGATTTTTGGACCACTTCAATTGTCTTCATCCCCATATCAAATTTACTATGGAGGTTGAAAATGATGGGATGCTTCCATTTTTAGACGTAATGGTTTATAAGAAACCAGATGGAACTTTGGGACACAGTGTTCACCGAAAGCCGACACATACAGATTGGTATCTGCACCCTAAGAGTTTTCATCCACCACATCAACGTAGTGGCGTCCTTAGGACTTTGGTACGGAGAGCTTATGCCATTTCCGACACAGACAGCTTAACCCAAGAACTTGAGCATTTGATGACTGTTTTTAAGGAAAATGGATATACAGAGAAACAGATTCGTCGGGCTATGGAATTTGGACCATCTCCGGAGGCGTACGAAGAGGAACATAGGTCTGTGGCCTTTCTTCCTTATGCTGGAGGCTTATCGTTTAAGATTGGACAAATTTTAAGGAATTTTAACATTAAGAGTGTGTTTCGTCCACCTTCTAAGATTAGGGCTCTTCTCGGCTCTGTGAAGGATGATTTGGGACTTAGGAAACGCGGAGTGTATAAAATCCCGTGTCAATGTGGGAAAGCTTACGTTGGCCGTTCTATTCGCACAGTGCATGACAGGTGTGTGGAACATCGCCGTTACACGAGGCTACAACAGCCGGAAAAATCGGCCGTAGCAGAACACTGCCTAAATGAGGGACACAAAATGAAATTTGAGGAAACTGTTGTGATTGCCAACATTTCCGGATTTTGGGATAGTGTCTATAAAGAGGCGATTGAAATTAGGTTAGCTGATAATTTAATCAACAGAGACAATGGGTTTCCTCTTAGCAAAACTTGGAATCCCGTATTATCTCGCATCAAAACTGAACGTTCTTCGGTTCGGCATGGATTGCGATATATCGCTGCCAGCAATGTTTCACCAAGGGCGGCGCCACCTCCCTGTTTTGAAAGGTAGAAACCGTGATGGGCGGCGCATGCGCCGTGTACTGAACGGTGGCCTATATAGGACGTTGAATTGCATCTTGCGTCAGTTCTCAGCGGGACTCATCAGCAGAAGCAGCATTCCTGAAGATGGCGAACAGTTGGATCGCCGAAATATCGAGTCAAGTTGATTTTAGGATCCGGCAGCAAACCCGAAAAGATTTTCAATACTCGGCACCCCCGACCAAACTAATGCTGATCCTTGGGGGTCAAATTCATCAACAAGTTACTTGTCTTACTGGCCAAAACTATGAAACCCGTGTGCGCCAGCATGTGTGGCTCGTGCGTATCGAGGAGAATCTCCTGTCTACCGCCAGACAAATTCGTAGTGTAGCTACTGAACTAACAGGAATGAAATTCAGCACAAATTGGTAGGTACAAGCAGGGAGCTATTAAACCTAACCGCCACCCTAGAAGTATCTAAGACACTACGAATTCTATTGTGCAACACCACATTATGCAATTACATGCTACTACCTCGCATGCTATTATTCAACTAGGTTTAGAATAAAAACTTAGGCCTGATCTATTACCTGCTGAACTGTTCTTATGAGCACTTACTAACATCGCTTTTCGTCTATTGTTGCCAATTCAAATGGTTTACCCCATATGGGAATCAAATCTGCCATCTTTTTATCCCGTTGCCAAAGTACACTACTCGCGATCGGTAGACATTTTTCGGGTACCAATATCTCTACCCGCCACTTGTGCCAGTTGTGAATTCGAGTGTTACTGTCTACACTCTTTTCCAATTGCCTGGCCAGCCACACAAAAACACAGCCTATGGTAAACCAAGAATGTTCTGATCATTAGCAACGATCGTCAAAGACATGTGGCGATTATTTCTCAATGTCTTTCAGTCTTGTATCGACGCCAGTTATTACATGTGTTCTACGCTATCACTTTATACTGCAGTAAGGGACTGTGAAACCACACTGTTTGTAGAAGAGACTGAAACCCCTTCTTGCCCTGGTACCGTCCTTGTTATACATGAACCTTGGTTTGTGCCTGTCTGAAACAGTTTGTTATATTCTGTGCCACGACTAATCTCAGTAGTTGTGTTTTGCTGTCAATCTACGCTCGTGTCTCAGACCTATTGGGTCGACATAGGTAACAGTGGACTATTATTTAACTTTTCTTCTTGCGACACAGTTACGCCCACTGCTAAGCTTCCTGCTCAGCTCACCCACTCCTACAACGCTAGACTTAAGCCTTTTGTGTTATGTCTGCCAGAAGTACCTACTGTGTTACCACACCCAGACAGCTTACCGGTGTTAGCCAAAAATTCTACACTGGACACACATTCGGGAGGCAAACGGTTCAAACCCGCGTCCGGCCATCCTGATTTGGATTTTCCATGGTTTCCCTATATCGCTTCAGGCAAATGCCAGGATGGTTCCTTCGAAAAAGCATGGCCAACTTCCTTACCCATCATTCCCTAATCCGATTTCACCGATGACCTCAGTGATTGGTCCCCTTCCCTGAATCAACCAACCAACCAACAATTCCAAGACCTGACTTTTAGACTCAGTTGACAACTTATTAGCTAAAGTATATGGACAAATCACTCTTGACCGAGCTGTTGCGCATATCATTGAATATAATGACAAAGATTACATACACCGAATGATTATCCTCAGTGCAACGACTGTCCCTCTAACTCTAATCGTTGTGTGCCTGTGGCTATTGTAACTGTTTTTAACCACCACCTCAACCAATACCTGAGCAACAGCCATCAGACGAATGTCATGATTAATACCTAGGTACACTTCAGGTACTGCCCTCCCTTATGTTAAGAAGCAGAGATTAGTGGTTTGGTTATTACACTACTGGCCATTAAAACTGTTACACCACGAAGATGACATGCTACAGACGCGAAATTTAACCGACAGGAAGAAGATGCTGTGATATGCAAATGATTACCTTTTCAGAGCATTCACACAAGGTTGGCGCCGATGGCGACACTTACAACGTGCTGACATGAGGAAAGTTTCCAACCGATTTCTCATACACAAACAGCAGTTGACCGGCGTTGTCTGGTGAAACGTTGTTATGATGCCTCGTGTAACGGGGAGAAATGCGTACCATCACGTTTCCGACTTTGATAAAGGTCGGATTGTAGCCTATCGCGATTGCGGTTTATCGTATCGCGACATTGCTCCTCGCGTTGGTCGACATCCAATGACTGTTAGCAGAATATGGAATCTGTGGGTTCAGGAGGGTAATTCGGTACGCCGTGCTGGATCACAACGGCCTCGTATCACTAGCAGTGAGATGACAGGCATCTTATCCGCATGGCTGCAACGGATAGTCCAGCCACGTCTCGATCCCTGAGTCAACAAATGGGGACGTTTGCAAGACAACAACCATCTGCACGAACAGTTCGACACTGTTTACAGCAGCATGGACTATCAGCTCGGAGACCATGGCTGCGGTTACCCTTGACGCTACATAACAGACAGGAACACCTGCGATGGTGTACTCAACGACGAACCTGGGTGCACGAATGGCAACACGTCATTTTTTCGGATGAATGCAGGTTCTGTTCACAGCATCATGATGGTCGCATCCGTGTTTGGCGACATCGCGGTGAACGCACATTGGAAGCGTGTATTCGTCATCGCCATACTGGCGTATCACCCGGCGTGATGGTATGGGGTGCCATTGGTTACACGTCTCGGTCACCTTTTGTTCGCATTGACCGCACTTGGAACAGTGGACGTTACATTTCATATGTGTTACGCCCGTGGCTCTACCCTACATTCAGTCCCTGCGAAACGCTACATTTCAGAAGGATAATGCAGGACCGCATGTTGCATGTCGTGTACGGGCCTTTCTGGATAAAGAAAATGTTCGACTGCTGCCCTGGCCAGCACATTCTCTAGATCTCTCACCAATCGAAAAAGTCTGGTCAATGGTGGCCGAGCAACTGGCTCGTCACGATACGCCAGTCACTACTCTTGATGAACTGTGGTATCGTGTTGAAGGTGCACGGTCAGCTGTACCTGTACACGCCATCCAAGCTCTGTTTGACTCAATGCCCAGGCGTATCAAGGTCGTTATTTCTGCCACAGGTGGCTGTTCTGGGTACTGATTTCTCAGGATCTATGCACCCAAATTGCGTGAAAATGTAATCACATGCCAGTTCTAGTATAAATATTTGTCCAATGAATACCCGTTTATCATCTGCATTTCTTCTTGGTGTAGCAATTTTGATGGCCAGTAGTGTATTAATATACACTCCTGGAAATTGAAATAAGAACACCGTGAATTCATTGTCCCAGGAAGTGGAAACTTTATTGACACATTCCTGGGGTCAGATACATCACATGATCACACTGACAGAACCACAGGCACATAGACACAGGCAACAGAGCATGCACAATGTCGGCACTAGTACAGTGTATATCCACCTTTCGCAGCAATGCAGGCTGCTATTCTCCCATGGAGACGATCGTAGAGATGCTGGATGTAGTCCTGTGGAACGGCTTGCCATGCCATTTCCACCTGGCGCCTCAGTTGGACCAGCGTTCGTGCTGGACGTGCAGACCGCGTGAGACGACGCTTCATCCAGTCCCAAACATGCTCAATGGGGGACAGATCCGGAGATCTTGCTGGCCAGGGTAGTTCACTTACACCTTCTAGAGCACGTTGGGTGGCACGGGATACATGCGGACGTGCATTGTCCTGTTGGAACAGCAAGTTCCCTTGCCGGTCTAGGAATGGTAGAACGATGGGTTCGATGACGGTTTGGATGTACCGTGCACTATTCAGTGTCCCCTCGACGATCACCAGTGGTGTACGGCCAGTGTAGGAGATCGCTCCCCACACCATGATGCCGGGTGTTGGCCCTGTGTGCCTCGGTCGTATGCAGTCCTGATTGTGGCGCACACCTGCACGGCGCCAAACACGCATACGACCATCATTGGCACCAAGGCAGAAGCGACTCTCATCGCTGAAGACGACACGTCTCCATTCGTCCCTCCATTCACGCCTGTCGCGACACCACTGGAGGCGGGCTGCACGATGTTGGGGCGTGAGCGGAAGACGGCCTAACGCTGTGCGGGACCTTAGCCCAGCTTCATGGAGACGGTTGCGAATGGTCCTCGCCGATACCCCAGGAGCAACACGGTCCCTAATTTGCTGGGAAGTGGCGGTGCGGTCCCCTACGGCACTGCGTAGGATCCTACGGTCTTGGCGTGCATCCGTGCGTCGCTGCGGTCCGGTCCCAGGTCGACGGGCACGTGCACCTTCCGCCGACCACTGGCGACAACATCGATGTACTGTGGAGACCTCACGCCCCACGTGTTGAGCAATTCGGCGGTACGTCCACCCGGCCTCCCGCATGCCCACTATACGCCCTCGCTCAAAGTCCGTCAACTGCACATACGGTTCACGTCCACGCTGTCGCGGCATGCTACCAGTGTTAAAGACTGCGATGGAGCTCCGTATGCCACGGCAAACTGGCTGACACTGACGGCGGCGGTGCACAAATGCTGCGCAGCTAGCGCCATTCGACGGCTAACACAGCGGTTCCTGGTGTGTCCGCTGCGCCGTGCGTGTGATCATTGCTTGTACAGCCCTCTCGCAGTGTCCGGAGCAAGTATGGTGGGTCTGACACATCGGTGTCATTGTGTTCTTTTTTCCACTTCCAGGAGTGTACATCTAATTTCAATCTCAGTAGTTTTGACTTGCTATCAATCTACGCTCGTGCCCAGACCTATTGGGTCGACATAGGTAACAGTGGACTATTATGTAACATTTCTTCTTGCGACATAGTTAAGCCCACTGCTGAGCTTCCTGCTCATTTCACCTACTCCCACAACGCTAGTCTTAAGACTGCCAGAAGTACGTACTGTGTTACCACACGAAGACAGCTTACCGGTGTTAGCCAAAAATTCTACAGTGAACACACATTCGGGAGGGAAACGGTTCAAACCCGCGTCTGGCCATCCTGACTTAGATTTTCCATGGTTTCCCTATATGCCAGGATGGTTCCTTCGAAAGGGCATGGCCAACTTCCTTCCCCATCCTTCCCTAATCCGATTTCACCGATGACCTCTCAGTGATTGGTCCCTTTCTCTGAATCAACCAACCAACCAACACTTCCAAGACCTGACTTTTAGACTCAGTTTACAACTTATTAGCTAAAGTGTATGGACAAATCACTCTTGATCGAGCTGTTGCGCATATCATTGAATGCAATGACAAAGATAACGTACACCGAATGATTATTCTCAGTGCTATGACTGTCCCTCTAACTCTAATCGTTGTGTGCCCGTGGCTGTTGTAAATGATTAATACCTAGGCACACTTCAGGCGTTGCCCTCCCTTATGTTAAGTTGTAGAGATTAGAGGTTTGTGTTATTATACTGATGTTGCTTTTAAATAGTGAAATTTTGTGTCTTGCCATGGGGTCATGAAGAGTCACTGTAGTGGATAATTGTGTTTTAAAGAATTTTATATCTCAACACTGGAAGTCCTGCATATCATCCAACAGGGGTATTTTCCAATTTTTACTTAGAGATGTACATAATCATACAGTTTTGTAAACCACAGTCACGAGGATTGTCTAATTATCTTTATCTGTTGAACAAACCCCGTTCGCGGCATTTATGTTAATAATAACAGTGCTACTGTTACTTTTTAAACGGCCGCCCACCTTGAATACTTCCCAGTCATTCACCGATGCGAGCCCGCACCTTGAGTTTACAGTCACCTGTAATGGTTGGGGCCTACTCAGCAAGCCTGCTGACCCCTCCGCCCCGCCTCCCCTCCATGGCAGCACCAGCCCTACTTGTTTCGACCGCAGCCCTACACCGTGCTGCTGTGACCGAGCGGTTCTAGGCGCTTCAGTCCGGAACCACGCGGCTGCTACGGTCGCAGGTTCGAATCCTACCTCGGGCATGGATGTGTGTGATGTCCTTAGGTTAGTTAGGTTTAAGTAGTTGTAAGTTCTAGAGGACTGATGACCTCAGATGTTAAGTCCCATAGTGATCAGAGCCATTTGAACCTACACCGTGGCACACGAGCCTTGCCGCGCGCCGCTCAGCTGCATCCCGGCTGGCCGCCTCGGCCACACCCTCGCGTCGTCCAGCTTTGACAGCAGTCGTCCACCTGGAACCATCCTAACACTGACGGCACTGCATCAGCAGGCTCACATCAAGACACAACTCACCAGGCCACTTCTAAGTAATTCTGCTTAATTTTGTTTAATTTTTTAACATGTTCTACGTGGCCATTTACTTGTCTATCATAAATGTCAAAAACCAAAGTAATCAACTTAAACAGTTATCACAGTTGATTTGTAAACCATGCCCTTTGAAATGATTTGCTATAATACAATCTCTCCAATATTTCTAAGGTCCCATACCAGCGTAAATGTCGGCAGAACCTTCTGTTGGAGCGATTTAAATTTGCATTCAGTTTTACAATTTGTAGCTCATTTTTAGGACCTGTAGAACGGCTCCCACGGAAGGGAGAAGAAACGTGCCTGGTGAGCAGTTTCATTGAGAGGAAAAATGGTTTTTCAAAATTGTTTTGAATTTTCCATTTTAATTTGTCCTTCATATGTCACACAGTACTGCCTCTTTGGTAAGACAGTGGCTGAGCCTGGGCCGGAATAGTACCAGATGTTTTGCATAACACCCACGCTCAGTTCACGTGAACATCAAAAAACGGTTCAAATGGCTCTGAGCACTATGGGACTTAACATCTGAGGTCATCAGTCCCCTAGAACTTACAACTACTTAAACCTAACTAACCTAAGGACACCACACACATCCATACCCGAGGCAGGATTCGAACCTGCGAGCGTAGCGGTCGCGCGGTTCCAGACTGAAGCGCCTAGAACCACTCTGCCACAACGGCCGGCACGTGGGCATGGTCCCACTGTAGTATCGCTGACGTGGGACGCTATGTTGAGTACCACTGATGGAAGGACGTCCACTGAAGCACCCTCTGCCCACCAGTAGGAGGACTGGGGGATAGGGGGGGGGGGGTGAACAGATGGATCCACCAGTTCCTCCCTTTGTGCACACAATGCTTCTCAATTTAACTGTGGCAGCCTCCTTTGCCGTGGCGAGTTTGAGTTTAGTGTACCCCTCAGAATAAAGAAGTAAAACCGCCACTGGTGACTGAAATCAGTCTTTTCTTCCGAAAGTTTCTCCCAACAGCACTGGATGCCCCGCTTCCTGCTCATTTCCCATTCTGACCAAGTACAGTATTCATAGTACGACAGAATATGTAGCCCGCTCCAGCAGCCTACTTCTATTTTTTCTGCCTACAATGGTCATGAAATTCCAGTCCTTGGGGTGTGTAGGTTGTCAGCAGCTTCTCAGTGAGTGAAAAAGTGTGTTTCATTTCACATACTCCGCTCTAAAAACAATGCAATCATTTTTTGTTTAGATTTGTTCGATTTGTTCAACCTGTGCGCTGAAAACAATGTGCTACAAATAGGTGCTTCTGTGCCTAATGCTAACGTTCCTGACTTGTGAAGGAAGTACAAAGAACTAACATTAGGTACTTTATGATGCAAGGCTTATTTAAGCGTTAAAAAATGAAAATCTAATTGTGAAGCTCTCCATTAATTACTTTACATAAAGGTGGGGTATATTTATGACATAATTTCTCACTCTAAAAATTTCTCCTATGAGTATGAATAGGAATTAGTCCACTTTCCATAGAACTAGCTACTGCAAGATACCTATCGTCATTTTATTTACATTCCACTATCTTCGTCTGCCACTCCGCTACGCCATTCTCTATTGTAAGAAAATGAAACACCGGCAATCGTTGTTAAGATGTCATTTATTGTAATGCTACCAGTTTCGCCGCTTCAGTGCACCATCTTAAGGCCTTAGCTGATGCTAAAGCGGTTGTCTCTCCAACAGTTGACAGTTGATGATTGCAAAGACAACGTAATAGTTACGTAGTCTGCATAAACCAGGTATGTTGGCCATTGATGCATCGTGTATACTGATGGTGTTAACCCCTTTAGTATCAGCTAAGGCCTGAAGATGATGCAATGAAGCGCCAAAACTGGTAGCTGTACAATAAATGACATCATAAGGACGGCTTTAGGTATTTCATTTTCTTACAATAGTGAACAGCCGTTGTCCTCCAGGCCTCCGGTCACAAGGATGGACATACAAACACCATTCTCTGTCCGAACAGGCCTCAGAATGCTCAACAGCACCGACTGACCGCCGTGTCATCCTTAGACAATAGGCGTCACTGGATACGGGTATGAAGGAGCATGAAGTCTGCACAGTGCCCTTCGGCCATTGTCAGCTTTCGTTACTGGAGCTGCTACTTTTCGTTCAAGTAGCTACTCAACTGGCGTCACAAGGGCTGAGTGCGCCTCGCTTGCCAAAAGCAGACCCAGGCAGTCACCCACCCAAGTGCCACCCAAGCCCGACAGTACCTAACCGGTGTTACCACTGCAGCCCGGCTGTTGGTGACTATACCATTACTGCCATCAAATTATTAAAGAGCACATCATGCAGTCACAAACATCATTCCATTAAAATACTTTGTTCTACAATATTTGAGTATGTAAAAAGTGATCGGTTCGGTCTCACTAGAGGACCAAGTTCAGTCCATGTAAACACACCAGTGCGGAGTCACCACCAGCTTGCACAGTCCCTTGTTCACAACTTGAGACCATGGCTTCGAGGGGTCTGCGCCACACTCGAACCTTACCATCAGGTCTTACCAACAGAAATCGGGATTCATCTGACCAGGCCACGGTTCCCAATCGCCTAGGGTCCAACCGATATTGTCACAAGACAATGTCATGGAGTTAGCAAAGGCACTCGTCTCGGTTGTCTGCTGCCATAGCCCATTAACCCAGATTTCATCGCGCCGTCCTAACGGATACGTTCGTCGTACGTCCCACACTGATCACTGTGGTTATTTCACTCAGTGTTGCTTGTCTGTTAGCACTGACAGCTCTATGCAAACTCGACTGATGTCGGTCGTTAAGTGAAGGCTTCGTTCACTACATTGTCTATGATGAGAGGTAATGCCTGAAATTCGGTAGACTTGGCACACTCTTTACACTGTAGATCGCGGAATAATGAATTCCTTTAAAAAATTCAAATGAATCTCCTGGATACAAATGACAGCTCTGTCAATGCACTGTCCTTTTATACCTTGCGTACGCGCTACTCCCGCCATCTTTGCATGAAAATGTCGCTATCCCACAATTTTTTTCACGTAAGCGTAGATCTCTCTTTTGTGTGGGCTGCAGGGAAAACAGGGGAGGCAAAAGAAATTGAATTCTCATCATTTCTAGTAGGTGGGGTTGCGACGTGCCGATTTGGAGAGGTGGGATGCTCACCTGATTTCATATAAATCTATGTCAGAAATGCAAGTACATTCAGCACCTCTCTGAGCTGTGACTTTTGCAGTTACGCAATGGATAATGATTAATGCTGCAAGAAACTATTTGGGTCCCTGAGTGGACAGTTCAAGAGTTGACACCTGCGTCATAATTTGTCATCGTACATGGATAGGATATTAAACTTGGTACCTGAACTTATGAAATGATAATAAGATTGGATATTACTATGAGATACATTATCCTAGGACATAGAGAGAATTCAATATACAGCGTTATGATTCCGTAATATAATCGACAAAAAGAAGTATTTGGAAATGAGCTGTTGGCAAAGTCAAATAGGGGCCTACTGTGTAACTATGGTTCCCTACGTTCTGTTGTGAGCAGGATGGAATCTTAAATAGAGTCAAAACTCGACTAGCCTCTGGAACAGTGATCGAATAACATTACTCGTCGATAAACTAACACGTGCAATAATCCCTGGTGGGGCCACAATGCGATGGTGCACGCAGCTGAGGGCGTCAGCTTGAATAAACAAATCCCCACTTTGCTGGTGCTTCGAATACTTTACCAGACTGTGAAGTCAGGTTGCGGGTAGAAGCTATCAGCAATGGGTCGCTCTGTAGGCTGCAGACAAGTTGCCGACCTTCGTTATCAGCTGCGACGGCGGATAATTTCCCGACAAGTCACGGATTCGGAAGATAACTTATTCCGATGGTCGATTATGAATGTGATTTGTGAAACTCTGTCTGGGTTAGCATGACAGTAATCACTGCTATGTGGACCAAGAATTTGATCTTCTACACCACGATGAAACACTAAGAAGTGGACGAGAAGAGACACAACGACCTCTTTCTCTGGCGGCCCAGGAGGGACCCCAAAAAAAAAAAAAAAACGCTACTCTGCGTACCAACTCCGCAAAATCTATGCCCCTAGCCCTCCGCAATCCTGTCTTCCAATCATGGTTGAGCGCGGCATCATACGCCAATCATTTCCGTACTGTGCGCCGCGCACAAGCCCTCCAAAAACACCACGCAAAAACAGCTCCAATAGCGTGATTTTGCGCCAAATTTGAGCGGCGATCTATGTCGTCAGCCTCAACCGTATGCAGTCCTCCAGTCATCTCGCTCCTTTTTGATGAGCGTGAGAGCAGAGAGAAACTGCATGAGAGAAACGCAGGACAGCGTCTATGTGTGTCGCCTACCTGTCAGACACCCCACGGCGTCAGACATCAAGTTCTGCGAACACCACTGTCAAAATGTACATGTCTGGCGCCGAGACAGCGACCAGCACGCCCTACTCGAGAGAAAAACTATTTTGCGAGGCGCCAGCCAGTCACCCCAAACTTCTGCCGGACCACTGGCCTCTACATTCCGGCTGATACAAAGGTGTACTGAGAGGTGGCATGAGCCCCCTCTCATATTTCTATCTTACGATTCTCCTCTCTAATTGCATGCGGTGGAAAGTTGCTATTCCTTCACACGCGGACTTCCCACGCTGCGTCTCTCGTCACCCGGGTGGTCCGGTGACAGGCGGGCTCTGCTGATCTGGAAAGCTTTAAGCCGACGGGTGTGAGGAAGTCGAGTGAATGCTTTGCAGACACCGACATTGTCAAGTGGCACGCCCGCAGAGCCTGAAGTAGCGGCTGGACTAGAGGTTCCGTTACTTCGCAGAAACTTAGCGAAAACACTTTCTGGCGGGCCACCAGCGAGGCGTGGGAATGACTTGTGTACCCAGGCAGCTGTGGCGGGAAAATTCCCGCACTTTCTGCAAAATAGTAACTGTGATTGGCTTGCTCAGGGCATAGCTCCGTGACGTAGCAAGATCGGCGCAGAAATTGGCGCCAAGAATCTCCATTGGTGGAATGGTAGCGTTCCGGCGATGGAGTGGCATTTTCCGCCGGTTTTCGAGTTGCTGATTGGAACGTTTAACCACGGCCACTGTCGTGGGGGCGGGAATGTTCTGTGTTCGGTTTTTGTACGGGTGCTCTTGTAAGTAGTCGGCTCTCGCCTTTCGGTCGAGGACGTCGAAGCAACCAGCCAACGGCTCTGGTACGGCAGATCGTGTCCTGGGAGTCAAGAAGTCGGTTTGGTAATGTATGTCCGCAGCACCGGCAGATAGGGATTTTCCTAGGTGACAATCAGAGCTCAGCAGAGCGCGCCTGTTCGTCTTTTTTTCTAACTTTGTTCTGTCTTGGGTAGCAGCAACTAATGTTGGGTTGGCTATGTGTTTTCTCTAAGAATTGAGTTGCTAGGAATTGGCTGCACATATCACTTCGTCATAATCCTCACAATCTAGTTTAGGGACAACTTCACATTCACAGCGTTTGTTTAAGTATCCAATTAGAGCCAATTTGATGTATTGTTAATGTTTCATGTGTTGTTGTTTATTATTTTGTGTTTAGTCTTAATAAATCATATTGTTATTTTGGACAGAACTTTCATTCTGTTAATAGGTAGAGCAACCCCATCATTCCTCACTATGTTAATGCAACCTTCGTTTAATTAACTTATTTATCAAATTAAATTATTGCAGGTGCCAAACTCTCTTCTACTCCACTGGCAGGGTTGATTAGAGTCAGTTCGCGTATATTTTTATCCTTGTGCAACAGAAAAAGTTGGAGTTAGAATAGGGGGGGCTTAGAGCATCATGTACATATGTAAATTCTCTAAGAATTGAGTGTTAAAAACACTGCTAGCCCCGGCACCTCGCAGTACTTCAGACCGTTCGCACAGGGCTCGCCTCTGTCGGCAACTCGCTATTGTCGCCGACCGTCCTTCTTCCGGCAACTCTCTGACCCGACCACAGCGATGCTCTCAAGGACACCGCTCCTTGCAGCGCGGCCACTAGAAAATTCAGTAGAAACACCCTAATTAATCAGAGCAAATGAAGTTAGAGTTCTTATCACACGACCACATGTTATTCCATGACTTTAATAGGCCTGCTCCAACGAGGATATTTCGGGTGAGTTATAAAAAATTGAAAAAATGGAAGAGGACAATCCAGCAAGGATTTGACGTCTTTCAGTGTCACAAGGCTCGTACACTGTGATAGAACCAAAAATAATTGCTGGGACCGTCCATTTACTCGTACAGCTACATTAAGGTTAATCACGGATCCAAGGGAGAACAAATCCACCCTTAGGCGTTTATGTGGGCAGTCCTTTGTAAACAGGCATCTTGATACGATTAACTAATCTGTAGCCCATTCGTGACCTCACGACAAAGAATTTAGTGGAACTACCGATACCGTTCCGAATAAACTTCGCGTCTTTAAACTGTTGTCTCAGAATGATTAATGTCTAACTGAACCTAACAACTCGTCCCACAAAGCAGCTCTTACAATCCCAGAGTCGGTCCCACATCTGAAATAAATACTGTAGCCATGTACAGCTGATTTCCTCCGAGTCTAACTACAGAAGTCTGAAGGTTGCTGAAATCAGAGTCTTACGTCTGCTTCCCTCGGAATGTTACACCATAGTGAGGCTTGTATTTCACTTCTGAGTTCCACTTAAGCTTTGAATAAGAAAAAAACACGTAAGTTAGTTATTATCCTTCCGTCGTACTAACAACTGATCCGGCAGTCAGAATAAAGACTGTCTACCACATATTCACTCACCGTGAAATTTTGGAGACTGGCCATTGGATAGAAGGAGGGTAAGTTCTTAATATCCTCTCATTCCGGCTCTCAAATTATTCTACATCTAAATATTCATTTTATAAATGATCGGGAAGTGCATGACTAGAGGGTACATTCCACTGTACCGTTTATTAGGGTTTCTGCCCGTTCCATTCAGGTATGGAGCACGGGAATAATGATTGTTTGAAAGCATCTGTGCATGCTGTAATTATTCTGTTCTTGTCCTCACAATCCTTATGTGAACAATACATAGGGGACTGTAGTATATTCCTACAGTTATCATTTAAAGCCAGTTCTTCAAACTTTTGCCGCGCAGGGTAGCTGTGCGGTCTAGGGCACCTTGTCACGGTTCGTGTGGCTCCACCTGGCGGAGGTTCGAGTCATCTTTTGGGCAAGGGTGTTTGTGTTGCCCTTAGCGTAAGTTAGTTTGTTTAGTGTGTAAGCCTAGGGACCGATGACCTCAGCAGTTTGGTCCCACAGAACCTTACCACAAATTTCCAAATTTCAAACTTTTCTAGTAGACTTTCTCGAGATAATTTACGTTTATCTTCAAGAGTCTGCCAGTTCAGTTTCTTCAGCATCACTGTGACACCCTCCCATGGGTCAAACAAACCTGTGACCATCCATGCTACCCTTCTCTGCATACGTCCAATATCCCCGGTTACTCCTATTTGGTATGAGCAATATTCTAGAATGCGTCGTGTGAGTGACTTGTAAGCAGTCTCCTTTGTAGAGTGATTGCACTTTCCGGTATTCTAGCAATAAACCGAAGTCTACTATCTGCTTTACCCACGACCGAGCCTATGTGATCATTACATTTCACATCCCTACAAAGAGTTACTCCCAGATATTTGTATGAGTTGGCCAATTCCAACTCGACTCATTGATATTATGGTCGTAGGAGGTAACAACGTTTTTCGCTTTGTAACGTGCACAATTTTACATTTCTGAACATACAAAGCTAGCTGCCAATCTTTGTACCACTTTGACATTTTATCAAGAGCTCACTGAATTTTTATGCATCATCTGCGTCATCTGCAAAAATTCTGAAGTTACTATTAATATTGTCTGCAAGGTCATTAATATACAACATGAACAGCAAGGGTCCCGACATACTACCCTGGGGCACACCTGAAGTTAGTTCTACATCTGATGATAACTCACCATCCAAAATAACATGCTGCGTGCTCCCTACCAAAAAGTCCTCAATATAGTCACAAATTTCACTTGATACCCCATGTGATCGCACTTTTGACAGTTAAAATAGGTTTGGTACTGAGTCGAATGCTTTTCGGAAATCAAGAAATACTGCATCTACCCAACTGCCTTGATCCGAAACTTTCCTTATGTCATGTGGGAAAAGTGTGTGTTGGGTTTCACATGATAGATGTTTTCGAAATTTATGGTGTTTGGAATGGAGGATGTCATTCTGTTCTAGATAAATTATGAATGAGCTCAGAATACATTCTAAGATTTTACAATATATCGATGACAGGAATGACTACTACACCGTTCTTGGAATCGTGTGTGACCCGTGGTTTCATACAACTACTGGTCAAGGTTTTTGTTGGAGGGATCTACGATAGATTATAGTTAGAAGAGGGGTTAACTCAGCCTCAAATTCAAGTATAGAATCTGACAGGGATTCCATCGGGCCCTGGAGCTTTGTTTAATTTTAACGATTTTAGCTGTTTCTCAAAACTACTGACAATAATACATATTTCAATAAGGATTAAATTGGGGCAATTCTTCCGAGCCTTCCTTCGTAAAGCAAGATTTGGAAACGGTGTTAAGCATTTCAGCTTTTGATTTGCCACCCTCAGTTTCAGTTCCTGTTTCATGCACTAAGGACTGGTGCCACTAACAGCCTTTACGTAGACCAAAAAATCTCTGGCTTTTGTGAAATATCATTTGAATATATTCTACTACAATAGCCATTGAAGGCTTCACTCATCACTCTCTTGACAGCCAAACGCCTTTCATTCAGTATCTCTCTATCTATAGTTCCATGCTTTGTTTTACACCTATTATGCAGCAGTCTCTGTTTCTTTAGAAGTTTCTTTACAGTACTGTATACCACTGAGCGTCCCTCCCATTATGAAACCTTTTACTGGGTACATATTTATCCAGTGCATGGTCCACTATTCCTTTAAACTTGAGCCATAGTTCTTCTACATACTCCTGCATTGAGCTGAAAGTTTCAAGTTCCTCATTGAGACACCACTGATTTTTTTATCTAGTTTACTGTAAGCATATATATCTTTATGCGTTTTTTAGTTTCCCTTTGTACTTTGGTAATCAAAGCCGGCACATCTGTGTTTTGGTCACTGATGCCACTTTCGATGTGGACACCCTCAAAGAGGTCAGGTCTATTTGTTACTATTAGATCCAATATATTTCCATTATGAGTCGGGTTCCGAACGACTTGTTCGAAGTAATTTTCAGGGATGGCATTTAGTAATGTTTCACGAGATGTCTTATCGTTCCCACCAACTAACACAACTGTAATTTTCCCAATTGATTGTTGACTGATTAAAGTATCCATCGATGATTACAGTATGATGAACTTACGTACAAGCGAACCGAGGTTTTCTCTAAAGTTTCGATTACTTAAGGAGATGAGCCTGGTGGGTGATAGAAGGATCCAACTACCATTTAATAACCACACCTGATACTAGGTCTTGTCCAAACGATATCACATGCAGCTGTAGTTTCTGTCTCAGTGGACCTGAGTTTCTTATCTTCCGTGACAAATACGCCGTGTCCATTTTCCATTAGCCTATTCTTTCGATATCCACTTAAATGTTCCCCAAAAATTGCAACTGCTATCAATTTCAGGTTTTTACCAGCTTTCTGTGCCTGCAGCGCGGTACAAATGGGCCCAACAACATGCCGAATGGACCGCTCAGGATTGGCATCACGTTCTCTTCACCGATGAGTGTCGCATATGCCTTCAACCTGACAATCGTCGGAGACGTGTTTGGAGGCAACCCGGTCAGGCTGAACGCCTTAAACACACTGTCCAGCGAGTGCAGCAAGGTTGAGGTTCCCTGATGTTTTGGGGTAGCATTATGTGGGGCCGACGTAAGCCGCTGGTGGTCATGGAAGGCGCCATAACGGTGGAACCATATCGGCAGCATATTGGCGAGGCATTCGTCTTCATGGACGACAATTCGCGTCCCCAGGATAACGACATCGCTCGACTAGAGTGGCCAGCATGTCCTCCAGACATGAACCCTATCGAACATGCCTGGGAAAGACTGAAAATGGCAGTTTATGGACGACGTGACCCATCAACCACTCTGAGGGATCTACACCTAATCGCCGTTTAGGAGTGAGGCAATCTGGACCAACAGTGTCTTGATGAACTTGTGATAGTATGTCACGACGAATACAGGTATGCATCAATGCAAGAGGACGTGCTACTGGGTACTAGAGGTACCGGTGTGTACAGCAATCTGGGCCACCACCTCTGAAGGTCTCGCTGTATGGTGGTACAACATGCAATGTGTGGTTTTCATGATCAGTAAAAAGGGCAGAAATGATGTTTATGTTGATCTCTATTCTAATTTTATACACAGGTTCCCGAAATTTATGAACCGAGGTGATGCAAAACATTCTTTGATGTGTATATTTCAAGCTAACAGTAATGTTCATTCAGCTCACAGCCATCACTCTCTGGAATATCTCAATGAGGACTGAGCCTCCTTCTCTACTTCACCTACAAGGCTACAAAATAGACAGTGATGGCTACTGTTTGATACCATTATTTACTGTCTTTATCCTAAAATAGGGCCCTAAAGTGGTCTTGTAAATTTCAATTGGGAAGAAAGGAAGATTAGAGAGTAGCTTTCTATTTCTGAGAAGTATATTAGATGTGGATTACAAACTCTGGTAGGAAAAGGATTGGGAAGTAAACCAACTGTGAACTTTTAGAGAAACCATTCCAGCCATAAGTTATTAAGGGATATCATGAGAAACCTGGAGTGCTGGAGAGGGATTTGAACTGCTGTCCTTCTGAAAATGAATCCAGTGTCTTACCACTGTGCCACCGTCGTATAATTTTCCCATTGTCGGCCATTCTGAAAAGGGTGTAAAAGAATTTTTGCAGATGCGTTAGCCAGGGTAACAAAACATGCCATTATGTAACAAATTAGAAGAAAACAAAAGATTTCAAAGCAAAAATTTCATCAGTAGTACAGCCATTGTTTATTCTTCTCAGTCTGCATGAATATTTATGCCGAAGAACAATAAAACAACAAAACAATATTAATTTGTTTGGTTGACAAAAATGGTTCAAATGGCTCTGAGCACTAAGGGACTTAACTTCTGAGGTTATCAGCCCCCAGAACTTAGAATTACTTAAACCTAACTAATCTAAGGACATCACACAGATCCATGCCCGAGGCAGGATTCGAAACTGCGACCGTAGCGGTCTCGCGGCTCCAGACTGAAGCGCCTAGAACCGCTCGGCCACTTCGGCCGGCTTGGTTGACAAAACCTCAAACTACAAGGAGCGATTTATTCTGTGAATACCATATCCCCTAAAATTTTACCAGCTCTTGGAAAACTCATACTTTTTATGCCAGAAAGTAAATGTGAAATCCACAAATACAAAACTGTCACACAGTTGCTGGAACTATTCTTAGACAGCATTTGCAAAGTAACAACTCACTGAGCAGTAGAGAGGTTGAGTTATTCAGAGATACATAAATAAAACTGAGAACGTTGCTACAGTAGAAACAGCTGCAGTGGGCTTGATACAGCTGTTTTGTTCATCGACCTCAACCAGTCCAATAACGAGACTTTGTGCACGTCTCTATGGCGACGCCTCGCCGTTGTCACTCCTCTTTAGATGATTATACACTCCTGGAAATTGAAATAAGAACACCGTGAATTCATTGTCCCAGGGAGGGGAAACTTTATTGACACATTCCTGGGGTCAGATACATCACATGATCACACTGACAGAACCACAGGCACATAGACACAGGCAACAGAGCATGCACAATGTCGGCACTAGTACAGTGTATATCCATCTTTCGCAGCAATGCAGGCTGCTATTCTCCCATGGAGACGATCGTAGAGATGCTGGATGTAGTCCTGTGGAACGGCTTGCCATGCCATTTCCACCTGGCGCCTCAGTTGGACCAGCGTTCGTGCTGGACGTGCAGACCGCGTGAGACGACGCTTCATCCAGTCCCAAACATGCTCAATGGGGGACAGATCCGGAGATCTTGCTGGCCAGGGTAGTTGACTTACACCTTCTAGAGCACGTTGGGTGGCACGGGATACATGCGGACGTGCAGTGTCCTGTTGGAACAGCAAGTTCCCTTGCCGGTCTAGGAATGGTAGAACGATGGGTTCGATGACGGTTTGGATGTACCGTGCACTATTCAGTGTCCCCTCGACGATCACCAGTGGTGTACGGCCAGTGTAGGAGATCGCTCCCCACACCATGATGTCGGGTGTTGGCCCTGTGTGCCTCGGTCGTATGCAGTCCTGATTGTGGCGCTCACCTGCACGGTGCCAAACACGAATACGACCATCATTGGCACCAAGGCAGAAGCGACTCTCATCGCTGAAGACGACACGTCTCCATTCGTCACTCCATTCACGCCTGTCGCGACACCACTGGAGGCGAGCTGCACGATGTTGGGGCGTGAGCGGAAGACGGCCTAACGGTGTGCGGGACCGTAGCCCAGCTTCATGGAGACGGTTGCGAATGGTCCTCGCCGATACCCCAGGAGCAACACGGTCCCTAATTTGCTGGGAAGTGGCGGTGCGGTCCCCTACGGCACTGCGTAGGATCCTACGGTCTTGGCGTGCATCCGTGCGTCGCTGCGGTCCGGTCCCAGGTCGACGGACACGTGCACCTTCCGCCGACCACTGGCGACAACATCGATGTACTGTGGAGACCTCACGCCCCACGTGTTGAGCAATTCGGCGGTACGTCCACCCGGCCTCCCGCATGCCCACTATACGCCCTCGCTCAAAGTCCGTCAACTGCACATACGGTTCACGTCCACGCTGTCGCGGCATGCTACCAGTGTTAAAGACTGCGATGGAGCTCCGTATGCCACGGCAAACTGGCTGACACTGACGGCGGCGGTGCACAAATGCTGCGCAGCTAGCGCCATTCGACGGCCAACACTGCGGTTCCTGGTGTGTCCGCTGTGCCGTGCGTGTGATCATTGCTTGTACAGCCCTCTCGCAGTGTCCGGAGCAAGTATGGTGGGTCTGACACACCGGTGTCAATGTGTTCTTTTTTCCATTTCCAGGAGTGTATATACAGGGTGAGGCAGCTGAGTCATAACACTCCTTGTATCTCCCCAACCGTAATAGACACAGAGATGCCGTTTGGACATTGAATTGCAGAGACAGAGACTACTTGAATACATCACATTTCATGTTTGTGCTATTTTTTATTACAGAGATATGAGGTCATATTTGGTTTTCTTAAATGGAACCCTATGTTAAATTGGCTTAAAAAGACTGTTTCAAATATGTGTGTATAATAATATTTCGGTGAATAGTTTTTGAGACACAAATACGTTCCCTTATCTTATTCGTCCTTAGAAGCGGGGTTGCCCAATCCGACCTTTCCTGTTGACCTCTGAGGAACTTAAGGCGATGTTTTATTGCTTCTCGATAACGCCGCCAGGTGACGCACGAGGTAGCTGCATAGAAGGGTACAAATGTACTGCCGGGGTAATGAGGCATCGCATTTCCGTCACAGTTCCTTGGAGCAGACATGTACACCAACGAAGAAAAGTTAGATATGCTTCTAGTGTATGGTGAAAGCAGAAGAAATGCTGTTAGAGCAATAAAGCGATATGGAGAGCTGTATCCTCATCGTGAGCGTCCTACGCGCCAGCTTCTTGCACGTATTTGCAGGAACTACTTGAATCGGGATCATGGAACGCCATACAGAGGACAAGGCAGAAAACTGCAGCTGGCGAGGTACATGAAGAGGGCGGCGTTCTAACGTTGGCGCGTAACGACCCTACTGTTTCGTCGCGACGTATAGCCTCGGAATGTGGTATAAGTCAGAGAAGTGTTCTACGCATATTGCACCAGCATAGATTTCACCCGTTTCACCTCTCATTACATCAAGCAGTCTCCGGTGTGGATTTCGAACGGCGCCAGGAATTTTGCCGGTTTGCTCTGCAGCGCCAACAAGATGATCCAACATTTTTTCAACGGGTGCTTTTTACTGATGAAGCGACTTTCACCAACCACGGCAATGTGAATTTGCATAATATGCATTACTGGTCAATAGAGAATCCTCATTGGCTTCGATAGGTACAGCATCAGCAACCGTGGAGTGTTAACGTGTGGTGCGGCATCGTCGGAAATGTCAAAAAAAATGGTTCAAATGGCTCTGAGCACTATGGGACTTAACTTCTGAGGTCATCAGTCCCCTAGAACTTAGAACTACTTAAACCTAACTAACCTAAGGACATCACATACATCCATGCCCGAGGCAGGATTCGAACCTGCGACCGTAGCGGTCGCGCGGTTCCAGACTGTGGCGCCTAGAACCGCTCGGCCACTGCAGCCGGCTGGAAATGTCATTGTGGGGCCGTACGTCATTCCGGTCAACTAAATGGCAATAAATATGCACAGGTCCTGCGAAACTTTCTGCCCATTTTGCTGGAAGAGGTACCACTAACTACGTGTCAGTGCATGTGGTTCCAACATGACGGCTGTCCTCATCACTCTTCCCGTGTGGCTACACAGCTGTTAAATGAAAAGTTCCCGGATTGTTGGATAGGACGACGTGCTGAAGTGAAGTGACCAGCCCGGTCTCCTGATCTGACCCCTCTTGATTTTTTTCTGTGGGTAGCAATCAAACATAAAGTGTTTGCTCAAATACCTACTACGCCTGACGATACGAAGCAACGTATCATCGAAGCGTGCACTGATATCTCACGTGACACCCACCCAGCTGTTCACAGATCATTCGAACGGCGACTACAAATGTGCACTGCAGCAGAGAGTAAGCATTTTGAGAACATGCTTCAGTAAAGTTTTGTATCATGTAAATCATGTACTTTACATCTTCGTGCGTATTTGCTTCGTATTGTGATCAATAGTAAATATTTTCAAATAAAAATCAAATACCTAAGAAGTAATTGTGACGAATAACGGCCTCCTCATTTACATTTGTATTTCTGTTACTTAAAATGTGTTACAGGTAATATCTTGTAGTATTTTAATATTGTACGTTGTCTACTGTTTTGGTATCACAGTTGTCAAATAACTGAATAATATTTGCGCGACATTTTTGCGCAATATATCGCAGTATGTGTTACTATAGTCGAGTAAATGTGTGTGTTTGTGTAAGAACGGACTCGCGACAATTACCATGTACTCTACACAACAGGAAAGGTCGCATCGGACAACGCCGCTTCGAAGGACGAATACGATACGGGAATATACACTCCTGGAAATTGAAATAAGAACACCGTGAATTCATTGTCCCAGGAAGGGGAAACTTTATTGACACATTCCTGGGGTCAGATACATCACATGATCACACTGACAGAACCACAGGCACATAGACACAGGCAACAAAGCATGCACAATGTCGGCACTAGTACAGTGTACATCCACCTTTCGCAGCAATGCAGGCTGCTATTCTCCCATGGAGACGATCGTAGAGATGCTGGATGTAGTCCTGTGGAACGGCTTGCCATACCAATTCCACCTGGCGCCTCAGTTGGACCAGCGTTCGTGCTGGTCGTGCAGACCGCGTGAGACGACGCTTCATCCAGTCCCAAACATGCTCAATGGGGGACAGATCCGGAGATCTTGCTGGCCAGGGTAATTGACTTACACCTTCTAGAGCACGTTGGGTGGCACGGGATACATGCGGACGTGCATTGTCCTGTTGGAACAGCAAGTTCCCTTGCCGGTCTAGGAATGGTAGAACGATGGGTTCGATGACGGTTTGGATGTACCGTGCACTATTCAGTGTCCCCTCGACGATCACCAGTGGCGTACGGCCAGTGTAGGAGATCGCTCCCCACACCATGATGCCGGGTGTTGGCCCTGTGTGCCTCGGTCGTATGCAGTCCTGATTGTGGCGCTCACCTGCACGGCGCCAAACACGCATACGACCATCATTGGCACCAAGGCAGAAGCGACTCTCATCGCTGAAGACGACACGTCTCCATTCGTCCCTCCATTCACGCCTGTCGCGACACCACTGGAGGCGGGCTGCACGATGATGGGGCGTGAGCGGAAGACGGCCTAACGGTGTGCGGGACCGTAGCCCAGCTTCATGGAGACGGTTGCGAATGGTCCTCGCCGATACCCCAGGAGCAACAGTGTCCCTAATTTGCTGGGAAGTGGCGGTGCGGTCCCCTACGGCACTGCGTAGGATCCTACGGTCTTGGCGTGCATCCGTGCGTCGCTGCGGTCCGGTCCCAGGTCGACGGGCACGTGCACCTTCCGCCGACCACTGGCGACAACATCGATGTACTGTGGAGACCTCACGCCCCACGTGTTGAGCAATTCGGCGGTACGTCCACCCGGCCTCCCGCATGCTCACTATACGCCCTCGCTCAAAGTCCGTCAACTGCACATACGGTTCACGTCCACGCTGTCGCGGCATGCTACCGGTGTTAAAGACTGCGATGGAGCTCCGTATGCCACGGCAAACTGGCTGACACTGACGGCGGCGGTGCACAAATGCTGCACAGCTAGCGCCATTCGACGGCCAACACCGCGGTTCCTGGTGTGTCCGCTGTGCCGTGCGTGTGATCATTGTTTGTACAGCCCTCTCGCAGTGTCCGGAGCAAGTATGGTGGGTCTGACACACCGGTGTCAATGTGTTCTTTTTTCCATTTCCAGGAGTGTATCTGTGACTCAAAAACTGTTCGCCTAAATATTATGATACACACATATTTGAAACCGTCTTTTGAGGCCCATCATGTTACACTAAAATTTAACATAGGGTTCCATTTAAAAAAACCAAAGATGACCTCATATCTCTGTAATAAAAAATAGCACACACATGAAATGTGATGCATTCAAGTAGCTACTGTCCCCACAATTCACAGTCCAAATGGCATCTTTGTATCTATTATGGTTGTAGAGATACAAGGGGTGTAACGACTTAGCTGCCTCACCCTGTACACGTGACTATCCATAGAGATGTCTATTTATATTTTTCTGCAAATATTAGCGCTTCGCAATTGAAAACTGGCAACAGCGGAGTCGGTTTTGCAACTTGAAGAAGCATATTTCTACCTTACTACGATGCATTGCCTCTACTGTTTGGTGAAGCGTTATAACTACTGCTAGAATTATACATTCCAACAGATTTTTCGGTTACCACACAGAACCATTACGTTAGTTATTAAATAAGCGGTCTCTGTGTGAGATTACATCCACATATCCATTATCAGTCGCAGTTGTTCTCTATGCTTGAAGTGAGGAGTGGCAGAGCGGACGTACTATTTCCAATTTGTGTGACTGATTGATGTGATTGATTGATTTATGCAGGAGGCAAAACAAAATTTCTTTAGCACACTACTAGAAGCAACAAAACTGAGTTTGTTATGCAGTTTCCCTCTCTGTAATACTAATAAAGCAATCCGCGGTCAAGTCTGCTCAGCGTTTCTTCTTCCCTCTCCAGATGCGCTCTTCCGAGCAGGTGCGAAATGGCTATAGCCTATGCTGAAGGCTACACACACGGGAAACTTAGAAACACTTGTTTGCAACACAGTGCAGCTACTTCGAAGAGATGAATATGCAGCATATTTGTACATTCAGGCTTCCATCTTGTGTGTCTATTTCCAACATCCATTTTTCTACAGAGCATTTACACTATGTGATCAAAAGTATCCGGACACCTCCAAAAACATACCTTTTTACATAGTATGTGCATTGTGTTGCCACCTACTGCCATGTACTTCATAACAGCTACCTCAGTAGTCATTAGACATTGTGAGAGAGCAGAATGGGGCGCTCCGCGGAACTCAAGGACTTCGAATGCGATCAGGTGTTTGGGTGTCACTTGTGTCAGACGTCTGTAAGCGAGATTGCCATACTCCTAAGCACCCCTTGGTCCACTGTTTCCGATGTGATAGTGAAGCGGAAAAGTGAAAGGACACGTACAGCACAAAAGCGTACCGGCCGACCTCGTCTGTTGACTGACGGAGACCGCCGACAGTTGAAGAGCGTCGTAATGTCTAATAGGTAGACATCTATACAGACCATCACACAGGAATTCTAGACTGCATCAGGATCCACTGCAAGTACTGTGGCAGTTAGGGAGGAGGTGAGAAAACTTGGATTTCATGGTCGAGCGGCTGCTTATAAGCCACACATCACGCCGGTAAATGCCAAACTACGCCTCGCTTGGTGTAAGGAGCGTAAACATTGGACGATTGAACAGTGGAAAAACATCGTACAGAGTGACGAATCACGGTAAACAAAGTGTTCAAATGGCTCTAACCACTATGGGACTTAACATCTGAGGTCATCTGCCCCCAAGACTGAGAACTACGTAAGCCTAACTAACCTAAAGACATCACACACATCCATGGCCGAGGCAGGATTCGAACCTGCGACCGTAGCAGCAGCGCGGTTGCGGACTGAAGCGCCTAGAACCGCTCGGCCACAATGCCAGGCTCACGGTTAACAAAGTGTCGATCCGATGGCAGGGTGTAGGTATGGCGAATGCCCGGTTCACGTCATCTGCCTGTGTGTGTAGTGCCAAAAGTAAAATTCGGAGGCAGTGATATTATGGTATGGTCGTGTTTTTCATGGAGGGGCCTTGCACTCCTTGTTGTATTGCGTGGTACTGTCACAGCACAGGCCTACAATGATGTTTTAAGCACCTTCTTTCTTACCATTGCTGAAGAGCAATTCGGGGATGGCGATTGTATCTTTCAAGACGATCCAGCACCTGTTCATAATGCACGGCCTGTGGCGGAGTGGTTACACGACAATAACATCCCTGTAATGGACTGGCCTGCACAGAGTCCTGACTTGAATGCTATAGAAAACCTTTTGCGATGTTTTGGAACGCCGACTTCGACCCAGGCCTCACCGACCGACATCGATACCGCTCCTCAGTGTAGCACTCCGTGAAGAATGGCCTGCCATTCCCCAAGAAACCTTCCAGCACCTGACTGAACGTATGCCTGCGTAAGTGGAAACTGTCATTAAGGCTAAGGGTGGACGAACACCATTTGAATTCCATCATTATCGATGGTCATTTTCTGCCAGGTTTCCGAATACTTTTGATCACATAGTACACTTTTATTACTCGATTAAATAAGTACATTACACAGGGTGAACATTAATAAAACCGACAGACTGTAGGGACTGTTCCATGAGTGAAAATGGAGGAATAAAAGTCCATGAACATATGTCCGGAAATGCATCGTTGCCAAGGTGGATGAAGTTGACGAATGAAAGTTCCTCTGAACACGTGCCGTGTGCTCCTTGTGTGGTGCAGACTGTGTGATTGACGCAACGTACTGTAAGCAGCAGAATGGTCCGTTATTCATGTCTGCAACAAGCCGAGATAGTGTTTGTGAACGGCCAAGTCAATGGAACGGCTGAGAGGCACCACGGCCGTCCAGAATTGGTGCAAGCACAATCCACCGCCTCCCTCCATGTTGGTCTGTCTGAAAGGACCCATGATCACACAAAGGCCCAAAAATGGCTTGAAATGTGTGATGTGATGGTTGTCTGGTGGGGGGGGGGGGGGGGACTTGTTTTGGTGTAGCCGTGCTGCCTCTCAGTCGTTTCCATTTGCTTGGCCGTACACCAACACCATCTCGGCTTGTTTCCGACAGGGATAGTGAATCATTCTGCAGCTTACAATACGCTGCGTCCATTACACAGCCTGCACCACACAAGGTTCAAAATGTTTCAAATGGCTCTGAGCACTATGGGACTTAACATCTGAGGTCATCAGTCCCCTAGAACTTAGAACTACTTAAACCTAACTAACCTAAGGACATCACACACATCCATGCCCGAGGCAGGATTCGAACCAGCGATCGTAGCGGTCGCGCAGTTCCAGACTGAAGCGCCTAGAACCGCTCGGCCGCCCCGGCTGGCAACCCACAAGGAACACACGGCACGTGGTCAGGGGAACTTTCATTCATCAGCTCTATCTACGGTGGCAACGAAGCGTTTCCGTAACATGTTCATAGGACCTTCTTTCCACCATTTCCAGTCAGGGATTCGCCCTGCAGTTTGTCAGTTATATTAATGTTCTAGTACGGTGAGCACAACTACCAAAAGCATTACCTACAGGCAGTTAACATTATATTGCGATGTCTATAGTCCGCCTGCTTAGCTGGGTGGTAACGTGCTCGCCTCTCATGCAAACGGGAGGGGGTTCGATTCCCGGCCAGTTTGGAGATTTTCTCCGCTTGGGGAATGGGTGTTGTGTTGTCCCTATCATCATTTCAGCCTCATCACTGGTGCGCAAGTCGCCCAATGTGGCGTCGAATGAAATAAGATTCAAATGGTTCAAATGGCTCTGAGCACTATGGGACTCAACGTCTATGGTCGTAAGTCCCCTAGAACGTAGAACTACTTTAAACCTAACTAACCTAAGGACATCACACAACACCCAGTCATCACGAGGCAGAGAAAAGAATGAAATAAGACTTGCACTTGGCGGTCGAACTTCCCCGAATAGGGGCCTCCCGGCGAACGATGCCATTCGCTCATTTCCATTCTTTTTTTGTGATGTTTATAAATTTAAAAAAAGAGTGTTCCTAAGGGACCAAACTGCTGAGGTCATCGGTGCCTAGACTTACACGCTGCTTAAACTAACTTAAACTAACTTTTGCTAAGAACAACACACACAACCATGCCCGAGGGAGGATTCGAACCTCCGGCGGTAAGGGCCGCGCAATCCGTGTCATGGAGCCTGAGACTATAAATTTAAACACAGATGCTGGAACTATTGTTCATGATACAGTCAAACACATGGAGTTACGCAGATTATCATCTGTTAAACCCGAACGTTGGAGGGACTTGGTCAGTTACGTAAGACAAGAAATCAACTTCACACATTGCTGAAACAAACACTGAAACAGTTTTAGCAGCTTCTCTGTACAGTTCAGTTCAGCTCAGCTTCTCTGTAACATTTAGTAAAAGTTCAAATGGTTCAAATGGCTCTGAGCACTATGGGACTTAACATCTGTGGTCATCAGTCCCCTAGAACTTAGAACTACTTAAACCTAACTAACCTAAGGACATCACACACATCCATGCCCGAGGCAGGATTCGAACCTGCGACCGTAGCAGTCGCGCGGTTCCGGACTGAGCGCCTAGAACCGCTAGACCACCGCGGCCGGCTAGTAAAAGTCTTGTAAATTCCTGGATTAGACAAACAGGTCGTTGAACTGAGTGGTTCGCTGTACATTTCTTACCTCAAGTCGGAAGTACATTAGCAGCGAAAAGTGAAAATGCTCTGCCGGCCGCGGTGGCCGAGCGGTTCTAGGCGCTACAATCTGGAACCGCGCGACCGCGACGGTCGCAGGTTCGAATCCTGCCGCGGGCATGGATGTGTGTGATGTCCTTAGGTTAGTTACGTTTAAGCAGTTCTAAGTTCTAGGGGACTGATGACCTCAGAAGTTAAGTCCCATAGTGCTCAGAGCCATTTGAACCATTTTTGAAAATGGTCTGAAAAATAACGAAATAAATCTCGGGTGAAGAATCAAATGGTCTGACATTTCGGCATCGATCGATGTGAATTCTCCACTTTTTCTTTTCTTGGAAAAGTGCGTAGACATCATAATACACTCCTGGAAATTGAAATAAGAACACCGTGAATTCATTGTCCCAGGAAGGGGAAACTTTATTGACACATTCCTGGGGCAGATACATCACATGATCACACTGACAGAACCACAGGCACATAGACACAGGCAACAGAGCATGCACAATGTCTGCACTAGTACAGTGTATATCCACCTTTCGCAGCAATGCAGGCTGCTATTCTCCCATGGAGACGATCGTAGAGATGCTGGATGTAGTCCTGTGGAACGGCTTGTCATACCATTTCCACCTGGCGCCTCAGTTGGACCAGCGTTCGTGCTGGACGTGCAGACCGCGTGAGACGACGCTTCATTCAGTCCCAAACATGCTCAATGGGGGACAGATCCGGAGATCTTGCTGGCCAGGGTAGTTGACTTACACCTTCTAGAGCACGTTGGGTGGCACGGGATACATGCGGACGTGCATTGTCCTGTTGGAACAGCAAGTTCCCTTGCCGGTCTAGGAATGGTAGAACGATGGGTTCGATGACGGTTTGGATGTACCGTGCACTATTCAGTGTCCCCTCGACGATCACCAGTGGTGTACGGCCAGTGTAGGAGTTCGCTCCCCACACCATGATGCCGCGTGTTGGCCCTGTGTGCCTCGGTCGTATGCAGTCCTGATTGTGGCGCTCACCTGCACGGCGCCAAACACGCATACGACCATCACTGGCACCAAGGCAGAAGCGACTCTCATCGCTGAAGACGACACGTCTCCATTCGTCCCTCCATTCACGCCTGTCGCGACACCACTGGAGGCGGGCTGCACGATGTTGGGGCGTGAGCGGAAGACGGCCTAACGGTGTGCGGGACCGTAGCCCAGCTTCATGGAGACGGTTGCGAATGGTCCTCGCCGATACCCCAGGAGCAACAGTGTCCCTAATTTGCTAGGAAGTGGCGGTGCGGTCCCCTACGGCACTGCGTAGGATCCTACGGTCTTGGCGTGCATCCGTGCGTCGCTGCAGTCCGGTCCCAGGTCGACGGGCACGTGCACCTTCCGCCGACCACTGGCGACAACATCGATGTACTGTGGAGACCTCACGTCCCACGTGTTGAGCAATTCGGCGGTACGTCCACCCGGCCTCCCGCATGCCCACTATACGCCCTCGCTCAAAGTCCGTCAACTGCACATACGGTTCACGTCCACGCTGTCGCGCCATGCTACCAGTGTTAAAGACTGCGATGGAGCTCCGTATGCCACGGCAAACTGGCTGACACTGACGGCGGCGGTGCACAAATGCTGCGCAGCTAGCGCCATTCGACGGCCAACACCGCGGTTCCTGGTGTGTCCGCTGTGCCGTGCGTGTGATCATTGTTTGTACAGCCCTCTCGCAGTGTCCGGAGCAAGTATGGTGCGTATGACACACCGGTGTCAATGTGTTCTTTTTTCCATTTCCAGGAGTGTAGTTCTAACGCAGATCGTAAATCTAATTCAAGGCAGTAGCACGGCCGGAGAGTTTTCGTTCGCGGAGCGCTGTTTGGTCAGGTCTGCTTTAAAGAATAGTATAAAGTATTTTAATAGTGCTTTATTGTACACAGTTTCTTCAGGAGTTAATGACTTGAATATTCTGTGCCTTCCAGACTCCAGAACTTCGCATTGGAAGATTAAATGTGGTGATGGTTCATTCCCCTCACTGCATAGTCTGTACTAGTGATGGGCTAAACTGCGATTTTCCGATATCAGTGATTTCTGTGAATGCTACTTTTCAGTATCTGTTATTCTTAACTGTGATTTGTCGCAGTTAAGAGTCGCAGTTAAGGAACATAGGTCGTGTATCCCTCCGCCACTGCTATTTCTGCGATTTCTGCTACTTCCGCGATTTCTGTGACTTCTGCTACTTCTGTGACTTCTGCAACTTCTGTGACTTCTGCAACTTCTGCTACTTCTGCGACTTCTGCTACTTCTGTGACTTCTGCTACTTCTGTGACTTCTGCTACTTCTGTGACTTCTGCTACTTCTGTGACTTCTGCTACTTCTGTGACTTCCACTACTTCTGTGACTTCCACTACTTCTGTGACTTCCACTACTTCTGTGACTTCCGCTACTTCTGTGACTTCCGCTACTTCTGTGACTTCCGCTACTTCTGTGACTTCCGCTACTTCTGTGACTTCCGCTACTTCTGTGACTTCCGCTACTTCTGTGACTTCCGCTACTTCTGTGACTTCCGCTACTTCTGGGACTTCCGCTACTTCTGCGACTTCCGCTACTTCTGCGACTTCCGCTACTTCTGCGACTTCCGCTACTTCTGCGACTTCCGCTACTTCTGCGACTTCCGCTACTTCTGCGACTTCCGCTACCTCTGCGACTTCCGCTACTTCTGCGACTTCCGCTACTTCTGCGACTTCCGCTACTTCTGCGACTTCCGCTACTTCTGTGACTTCCGCTACCTCTGTGACTTCCGCTACCTCTGTGACTTCCGCTACTTCTGCGACTTCCGCTACTTCTGCGATTTCTGCTACTTCTGCGAAACTGCTACTTCTGCGATTTCTGCTACTTCTGCGATTTCTGCTACTTCTGCGATTTCTGCTACTTCTGCGATTTCTGAGATTTCTGTGATTCCTGCGATTTCTACGACTTACCACCGTATGAAAAAGTTACATCTGTCAACACAGAAAATTGCATCTCAACAAACCTGTCATTGGCAAGTATGTTTTACGTTTTTTCTTCCGTTGGCTTTAATTTTGTATTAAAGAAACAACTGTGAAAATATTAATAGTGTAATTAATATGTAAGTAGCCGTACAGTACCGTAATAGTTCATATTTAGAAAATGAATTCTAACATATTGTTATGTTCACAGGTACCTGAACTACATTTCAGTCACTCAGTAACGTGATAACTCAAAATATCATTGTCAACAGATCTGAAGAAATTGCCACTGCGTCTTTAGACCGTTTTCGTCAGACGAGAGGTTAGTTTCTAAGCGTTTCTTTTTTTTTTTTTTTTGTGGTTTTAGGGCGCACAACTTCAATGGTCATTAGCGCCCTGACGACGTTAAGAATGCACCGCGAGGCACAAGTTTAAAACAACAACTAAAAGGGAAAACACGATAAAAGAAAGTTGACAGGCATAGGATTAAAAAACAGCATCATCAAATGTCCTTAGTGAGGTTTGTCAAATTGATAAAACGAAGAACACGAGCAGCTGCTCGTGGGTCATCCGCTAAAACGGCATCTAAAGTACATGGCAGGTTAAGATCGAGACGCAGTGCGTTAAAATCCGGACAGGACATTAAAATGTGGCGGACCGTCAGCAATTGCCCACATGGGCAGAACGGCGCCGGCGCAGCCGTCAGCAGATGGCGATGGCTGAACCGGCAGTGTCCAATTCTTAACCGGGACAAAACTACCTCCTCCCGTCGAGAAGGGCGTGAGGAGGACGTCCAAGCCACGGGAAGACGTTTCAAGGCCCGAAGCTTGTTGGCTGTAAGGGCAGCCCAATCGGCATGCCAGAGCGATAAAATGCGCCGACAAAAAACCCTGCTAAAATCTGACGAAGGGACACAACAAGAAGCTGTCCGAGGCTGGAGGACCGCAGCCTTGGCCGCAGCATCTGCAGCTTCGTTCCCAGGGATACCGACATGGCCAGGAACCCACATAAAGCTAATCGGAGAACCGACGTCCACCAGCTGCCGAAGAGAGCGTTGGATCCGGTGCACGAAAGGGTGAACCGGATACGGATCACTGAGGCTCTGGATGGCGCTCAGGGAATCGGAGCAGATGACATAAGCAGAATGTCCGTGGCGGCAGATGTAATGAACAGCCTGGTAGAGGGCAAAGAGCTCAGCTGTGAAGACCGAACAATGGCCATGGAGCCGGTATTTGAAAATTTGTGCCCCGACAATTAAAGAACACCCGACCCCGTCATTGGTCTTAGAGCCATCTGTATAAATGGAAGTCATATTGATGAACTTCGAACGAAGTTCCACAAAACGGGAGTGGTAGACCGAACCGGGGGTAACCTCTTTTGGGAGCGAGCTGAGGTCAAGGTTAACGCGGACCTGAGCCTGGAGCCAAGGTGGCGTGTGGCTCTCGCCCACTCGAAAGGTTGCAGGGAGTGAAAAATTAAGGTGTTGAAGGAGGCGACGAAAGCGAAGTCCAGGGGGTAGCAGGGCAGAGACATACAACCCGTATTGACGGTCGAGAGAGTCGTCAAAAAAGGAACGATAAGACGAATGGTCGGGCATTGACAGTAGCCGACAGGCATACCGACAAAGCAGTATATCGCGCCGGTAGGTGAGTGGCAATTCGCCAGCGTCAGCATGAAGACTCTCTACGGGACTAGTATAAAATGCTCCGATCGCAAGTCGTAAACCCCATTGTTGTATGGAGTTGAGGCGGCGTAAGATGGATGGCCGTGCAGAGGAGTATACGAAGCTCCCATAATCCAGCTTGGAGCGGACGATCGACCGATAGAGACGAAGTAGGACGGTTCGATCCGCTCCCCACGACATACCACTGAGAACACGGAGGACATTTAAAGAACGGGTACAACGGGCGGCCAAATATGACACATGTGGAGACCAGCTAAGTTTCCTGTCAAATGTAAGGCCTAAAAATTTTGTTGTCTCCACGATTGGGAGAGCAACGGGACCGAGTCGTAAGGATGGTGGGAGAAACTCTTTGTAGCGCCAGAAGTTAATACAGACCGTGTTCTCGGCAGAAAAACGGAAGCCATTGGCGACACTCCAGGAGTAAAGACGGTCAAGAGAACGCTGAAGACAGCGCTCCAGGACACGTGTACACTGCGCGCTGCAATAGATGGTAAAATCGTCCACGAAAAGGGAGCCTGATACATCAGCTGGGAGGCAATCCATTATTGGATTGATCGCTATGGCGAAGAGAGCGACGCTCAAACCTGAGCCCTGTGGCACCCCATTCTCCTGGCGAAAGGTGTCTGACAGGACAGAACCCACACGTTCCCTGAACTGTCAATCCATTAAAAAGGAACGAATAAAAAGAGGGAGGCGACCGCGAAGGCCCCATGTATGCATGGTGCGGAGAATGCCCGCCCTCCAACAGGTGTCGTAAGCCTTTTCCAAATCAAAGAACACAGCCGCGGTCGGGCGCTTCCGCAAGAAGTTATTCATAATGAAGGTCGACAAGGTAACCAGATGGTCAACAGCAGAGCGGCGCCTACGAAATCCACATTGTACATTGGTAAGTAGGCGTCGAGACTCGAGCAGCCAAACCAATCGAGAGTTAACCATTCGCTCCATCACTTTACAGACACAGCTGGTAAGCGAGATAGGTCGATAACTGGAAGGCAAGTGCTTGTCCTTCCCCGGCTTAGGAATCGGGACAACAATAGACTCGCGCCAGCATGCGGGGACATGTCCCTCAATCCAGATGCGATTGTATGTACGAAGAAGAAAACCTTTACCCGCAGGAGAAAGGTTCTTCAGCATCTGAATATGAATAGAATCAGGCCCTGGAGCGGAGGACCGTGATCGGCCAAGTGCGTTTTCGAGTTCCCGCATGGTGAACGGGGCATTATAACTTTCACGATTCGAGGAGCGGAAGTTAGGTGGCCTAGCCTCCTCTGCCTGTTTGCGGGGGAGGAAGGCAGGGTGGTAATGAGCGGAGCTCGAAACCTCTGCGAAAAAGCGGCCGAAGGCATTGGAGACATCCTCAGGGGCCACAAGGACGTCATTCGCGACCGTCAAGCCAGAAACTGGTGAGTGGACCTTAGTGCCAGATAGCCGGCGCAGGCTACCCCAGACAACAGAAGAAGAAGTAAAACTGTTGAAGGCGCTTGTGAAAGCAGCCCAGCTGGCTTTCTTGCTTTCTTTAATAATACGACGACACTGAGCACGTAATCGTTTATAATTGATACAATTCGCCACTGTAGGGTGGCGTTTAAAGGTGCGTAAAGCACGTCGACGAGCACGTAAAGCGTCTCTACATGCTGCGGTCCACCAGGGGACCGGTACGCGACGTGGAGAAGAAGTAGGGTGAGGGATGGAATATTCAGCAGCAGCGAGAATGACTTCCGTGAGGTGTGCGACCTGACGATCGCAGCTTGTGAAGGTTTGATCCTGAAAGGTCGCCCTGGAAGAGAAGAGCCCCCAGACTGCCTTGGAGATGGTCCAACTAGAGGAGCACGGAGAGGGGGTATGCTGCAGGAGATGGATAACACACGGGAATTGGTCGCTCGAATATGTATCAGAAAGGGCATACCACTCAAACCGGCGTGCAAGTTGGGGAGTACATATAGAGAGGTCTAAATGGGAATAGGTGTGAGATGTGTCCGAAAGAAAAGTAGGGGCGCTAGTATTGAGGCAGACAAGATTGAGCTGGTTGAAAAGGTCTGCTAACAGGGAGCCCCTCGGGCAGGATGCTGGAGAGCCCCAAAGGGGATGGTGGGCATTGAAGTCTCCAGTTAACAAAAATGGTGCAGGTAGCTGAGCAATAAGTTGCATCATGTCTGCCCTGGTAACGGCAGATGACGATGGAGTGTAAACGGTACAAATGGAAAATGTAAAAGTGGGGAGAGTAATGCGGATGGCAACTGCCTGCAGGCCGGTGTGCAACGTGATGGGATCGTAGTAAATATCATCCCGGACCAGCAACATAACCCCTTCATGAGCTGGGATACCTACCACAGGGGGTAGGTCAAAACGCACAGAGGTGTAGTGTGCCAAGGCAATTTGATCGCATGGGCGTAGCTTCGTTTCCTGGAGGGCTACGACGAGCGGACGGTGCAAGCGGAGCAGCAACTTCATGTCCTCTTGGTTGGAGCGAATGCTGCGAATATTCCAGTGAATAAGTGCCATCGTAAGAAAAGGAAGATGAAAGAAGGGGTCACCTCGAAGGCCGCTGAGGGCCTGGCTTCGAGCGAGCACTGCCGCCGCTATCAGTAGGCGGACAGTCATCGTCCATTGGGTCTATAGGTTCATCGGCCATCTTGGGAGGATGGGCGGGAGGGGGAGCTTCCTCCGCCGGTGAACGGCCAGATGTTCGGCTACCAGCGGTGCGGCCAGGCGAAACGGATGACGGCCTGGGGCGGCAACCGCTGGGTGGCGCAGGAGAAGAAATGCGCCGTGGCGGAGAAGGAGAACTGTGCTTCCTATGAGCCTTCTTGGAAGGACGTTTGGTGGAAGTACCGGTCGAAGGCTGGGAGGTCGAGGTACGTAGGAAGTCTGCACGGGATGGTTCCTTCTTGAAGGCCCGTGCATCGGACTTCTGGGTCTTCGTCTTAGCAGAAGCTGATGAAGGGGCTGGTGTCTGTGGGGTGATGGGAGGAAGAGGAGACGTCGACCGCGCGATCTTAGCACTGGCCGAACGGACGACCGTGGTGCTGAAGGTCAGATCGCATGTCTGGGTTGCCACCTCCCGGGTAGTCCGAGGAGAGGCGAGGACAGTACTGTATTTCCCCGCTGGGAGCAGCGTGGGCTTCCTACTAGCCAATAGCTTGCGAGCGGCCGAGGTGGACACTTTCTCTTTGACCCGAATTTCTTGGATACAGCGTTCTTCCTTATAGACAGGACAGTCGCGGGAGGATGCGGCATGGTCACCCTGACAGTTCACACAACGAGGAGACGGAGGTGGACAGTCACCCTCATGGGCATCCCTGCCACAAGTGACACATTTAGCCGCATTGGAACAAGACTGTCGAGTGTGATTGAAACGCTGACACTGGTAGCAGCGCGTAGGTGTCGGGACATAGGGGCGAACAGAAATAACCTCGTAGCCCGCCTTGATGCGCGATGGCAGCTTAACACTATCGAAGGTCAAGAAAAGTGTCCGGGTCGGTACAAGGTCATTGTTGACCTTTTTCATGACCCTATGGACAGCCGTCACGCCCTGCTCAGCGAGGAAAGATTGAATCTCCTCGTCAGTCAATCCGTCGAGGGAGCTACTATAGACTACACCACGAGACGAATTCAAAGTTCGGTGGGCCTCCACCCGGACAGGGAACGTGTACAGGAGTGTGGCCCGAAGCAGTTTTTGTGCCTGAAAGGCGCTCTCAGTTTCTAGTAATAAGGTACCGTTACGCAACCTGGTACAAGATTTGACAGATCCGGCTATGGCATCCACGCCCTTCTGGATAACGAAAGGGTTGACAGAGGAAAAATCCTTTCCGTCCTCAGATCGAGAAACGACGAGGAACTGTGGGGCAGGCGGTAGTACTTTTGTCACTGGTGGCTGGTCACGTTTCCGTTTTTGGGCAGAAGTCGAGAGAGATGGAGTGAAATCCATTGCGGAGGAATCCCCCATGATTGCCAGCGTCTCCGATGGCGCGCTCCTTCCTTGTGGGGACCCTCTCAGAGGGCACTCCCGCCTTAGGTGAATGTTTACACCTCAGGTCACACCTCCCGAGAAACAGACGGAGGGACCAATCGGCATGGTCAGAAGGTATCAGCTCAGGCAATCACCCCTCCCCGGGCCTGGCCTTTACCAGGGGGTACGCGCGTGCCTTACATGTCTACCCAGGGCGGGGAATTACGCGTTACCCCGTCATCGGCTACGCGTGCGAACGCGTGGGTCGGCCTTCAGGCACGCACAGGGAGGAAGGAAGAAGAGGAAAAATGAGAGAGAGAGAGAGAGAGAGAGAGAGAGAGAGAGAGAGAGGACAGACTGTCTCAAACGCCGAGGCGGAGACCAGAGAAGGCAAGGAGAAGAAAGCAATGAGAAGGCAAGGAGAAGAAGGCAATGTGAAGGCAAGGAGAAGAAGTCAAGGGAAAGAGTAAGGAAGACAGTGAGGTGGAGAAGAGCAAAGAAAGGAACCAACCAAAAAAAGGAAGAAACGAGAAGTGAAAAACCAAAAAGACCACAATTATAGGTCGTGGAACCGTCCGTCTCCGGACGCAGGCGCTAACTACCCCCGTGAGGGGGATGGACTCCTTTTAGTCGCCTCTTACGACAGGCAGGAATACCTCGGGCCTATTCTAATCCCCGGACCCGCAGGGGGGTCTAAGCGTTTCGATGGACTTAATTACTTCAGTGAGATCGTTCTTGCAAATGTGATATTCATTATAGCAAATATTAGCAATCTACTCTGTCAATTATATTGCTAGTAATTAATGACAGCAAAAATTGTTTAATAATCCTTGTGTTTTTGCAGACACACTGCTGACTCTGATTACTGGTTGCTGTACGTATCTATCCACATCAAGGCTGTTTTTGAGAGAGACTCGTGAAGATTCAAGACAGCTCTTAGAGGATTTGCAGTTTAAAAGTGAAATAATTGTGAAATAAGTGTGTGAATGATTAAACTGTGTTTTATTGAAGTTGTTGTGCGATTTTAAAGGAATAATAAATGTCAAATAGAGTGAGTGAATAATAAAAATCTCATTTTCCACATGTTTAAGCCGTCCTATACCCATAATTTTCCGCCACTTACTTATTGGTAAACACTTGTTGGAGAGTGACATGCCGCCCCCCCCCCCCCCCCTTTCTCCACAATCTTGGTGTGACACTGACCTGTAACTTATCCCGAAGTCTACAATATGCATTTTGAGGCTGTTGATATGAAAGTGGGAAGTACAGATCTTCCAGTTAAATCAGGAATAGCTTAAGTGCATTACTTGAAAGTAACACAGGAAAAGCTTACTTATGTAGGTGGTAGTAGTGTCGGCAAAAAGTTCTTGTGTGTGAAGTTGCCATGTAGAACACCAGGTGTAAAACTTTTCTCCCGGGTCTTGAACTATGTCGGAACAAAAGTGAGGCATTCATATGACTGTTTTCATTTCTCTACACTTATACAGATGTCTGAGTTCTGCTGTGTTAACTTTGCAAAGTCCTGTAGGCATGTGGAGTATTAACCAAAACTGTCATATTGGAAGCAGAATCAAACACATTTGTTACGTTACTTGATATTTTCAGGAGAAAAAGGCAATGTTGCTTCTTATTAATACACTCCTGGAAATTGAAATAAGAACACCGTGAATTCATTGTCCCAGGAAGGGGAAACTTTATTGACACATTCCTGGGGTCAGATACATCACATGATCACACTGACAGAACCACACGCACATAGACACAGGCAACAGAGCATGCACAATGTCGGCACTAGTACAGTGTATATCCACCTTTCGCAGCAATGCAGGCTGCTATTCTCCCATGGAGACGATCGTAGAGATGCTGGATGTAGTCCTGTGGAACGGCTTGCCATGCCATTTCCACCTGGCGCATCAGTTGGACCAGCGTTCGTGCTGGACGTGCAGACCGCGTGAGACGACGCTTCATCCAGTCCCAAACATGCTCAATGGGGGACAGATCCGGAGATCTTGCTGGCCAGGGTAGTTGACTTACACCTTCTAGAGCACGTTGGGTGGCACGGGATACATGCGGACGTGCATTGTCCTGTTGGAACAGCAAGTTCCCTTGCCGGTCTAGGAATGGTAGAACGATGGGTTCGATGACGGTTTGGATGTACCGTGCACTATTCAGTGTCCCCTCGACGATCACCAGTGGTGTACGGCCAGTGTAGGAGATCGCTCCCCACACCATGATGCCGCGTGTTGGCCCTGTGTGCCTCGGTCGTATGCAGTCCTGATTGTGGCGCTCACCTGCACGGCGCCAAACACGCATACGACCATCATTGGCACCAAGGCAGAAGCGACTCTCATCGCTGAAGACGACACGTCTCCATTCGTCCCTCCATTCACGCCTGTCGCGGCACCACTGGAGGCGGGCTGCACGATGTTGGGGCGTGAGCGGAAGACGGCCTAACGGTGTGCGGGACCGTAGCCCAGCTTCATGGAGACGGTTGCGAATGGTCCTCGCCGATACCCCAGGAGCAACAGTGTCCCTAATTTGCTGGGAAGTGGCGGTGCGGTCCCCTACGGCACTGCGTAGGATCCTACGGTCTTGGCGTGCATCCGTGCGTCGCTGCGGTCCGGTCCCAGGTCGACGGTCACGTGCACCTTCCGCCGACCGCTGGCGACAACATCGATGTACTGTAGAGACCTCACGCCCCACGTGTTGAGCAATTCGGCGGTACGTCCACCCGGCCTCCCGCATGCCCACTATACGCCCTCGCTCAAAGTCCATCAACTGCACATACGGTTCACGTCCACGCTGTCGCGGCATGCTACCAGTGTTAAAGACTGCGATGGAGCTCCGTATGCCACGGCAAACTGGCTGACACTGACGGCGGCGGTGCACAAATGCTGCGCAGCTAGCGCCATTCGACGGCCAACACCGCGGTTCCTGGTGTGTCCGCTGTGCCGTGCATGTGATCATTGCTTGTACAGCCCTCTCGCAGTGTCTGGAGCAAGTATGGTGGGTCTGACACACCGGTGTCAATGTGTTCTTTTTTCCATTTCCAGGAGTGTATAATACATTCAGAGTCACAGCAGTATTTGACCAACCATAACTGATGCTGAATGTGCATGTCGTCATATAATATGAAGGGCATATTTCAATAGTGGTACAAGTCCATTACCTCCACTTTCCTGTCTATAATGCTTCTGAAATTAGTGATCCAAACAAACATAAATAAAGGTTCATCTCTAGCAAGAAGCCATATGCTTGAATATTTCTGGTATCTCAAATGCTGATTTGTCAGCGCTCATTTAACTTTACGACTCTGTATCTCAAAATGAACAAAAATGGACTTGTACCACTATTGAAATAAGCCCTTCATATGCACACACAGCACATCGATCTCGTGAGGCACAAGTCTCTCATAACGAAGTACGTACGTCGGTCAACAGATGACACTAGGAAAAGTATGTTAACTGCGCTTTTTAGTTGCTACTTGCGACTCTTAGTTGCGATTTGTCACAGAAATCGCAGTTTGACTCGGTAGCGAATAGCGTAGTATGAACTTTGCTCAACAGATGGCAGTGCTAACTGCGCTTTTTAGTTGCTACTTGCGACTCTTAGTTGCGACTTGTCACGGAAATCGCAGTTGGACTCAATAGTGTATCGCAGATATGGACGTAGTACGAACTTTGGCCAACAGATGGCACTGTTAACCGCGCTTTCTAGTTGCTACTTGCGACTCTTAGTTGCGACTTGTCACGGAAATCGCAGTTAGACTCGGTACTGTATCGCAGAGATGGAGGTAGTACGAACTTTGGCCAACAGATGGCACTGTTAACTGCGCTTTTTAGTTGCTACTTGCGACTCTTAGTTGCGACTTGTCACGGAAATCGCAGTTGGTCTCCATAGCGTACCGCAGAGATGGACGTAGTACGAACTTTGGCCAACAGATGGCACTGTTAACCGCGCTTTTTAGTTGCTACTTGCGACTCTTAGTTGCGACTTGTCACGGAAATCGCAGTTGGACTCCATAGCGTACCGCAGAGATGGACGTAGTACGAACTTTGGCCAACAGATGGCACTGTTAACCGCGCTTTTTAGTTGCTACTTGCGACTCTTAGTTGCGACTTGTCACTGAAATCGCAGAAAGCAGTGCTAAATTCGACCAATAGATGGCTCACGTCTTTGAATATGAAATACTACTTGCGACTGCTAACTCTGACTGAAATCACAGTTAGATTCTGTAAAGTTGCTATTGTGATATCTGTGACTTCTCAGTCACTGTGATTTCTAACAGATACGCGATTTCCTGCCCACCACTAGTCTGTACTTAGGAGCTCCTTTCTCTCTACCAATGGTGGGTAAGTATTTCTTAAAGCTCCAATCGCCAGTCATCAGTCCCACCATGAGTTTAATCTGTCTTCTGTTCAACTTCTCTTGAAATATGGCTTCGGCGTCATTAGCTTGTCATGTTTCAGGAGTGGATCTTAGTCACCGAGCGGAATACCGCAGTGGTTACCACACTGGACTCGCATCCGGGAGGACACGTCCAGCCATCCAGACTTGGGTTTTCCGTGATTTCCCTAAATCACTTAAGGCGAATGCTGGGATGGTTCCTTCAAAAGGGCTCGGCCGCCTTCCTACTCCATCCTTCCCTAATCCGAGACTGTGCTCTGTCTCTAATGACCTCGTCGCTGGGACGTTAAACACTAATCTCTTCTTCCTCCTTCTTGGATCTTAGTCCAATATTCTGCATGCTGCCTCCTAATCCAGCTAAGTAGTTTTGTTGTTACCATCGCCTTAGTGGTATTTAGGACAGGTTTCGGTCCTGTAAATGGAGTCGTCACATCTGCCTTGCAATGTATCAGCTTCTTCATTGCCATTAATTCTTGAGTGAGCAGGGACTCATAGCAGGTTTAACCTGTTGCTTTCCCCTAGGCTCACAAGGACTTCATGGCATTCTGCAACGATCTTTGACCTCCTTTCAGAGGCAGATAGGTATTTAAGATCTATTTGGCTGTCTGAGTGAATGTAGATTCCACGATCGTTGTAGCAAGTACTCAATTTCTTCTCTGTGGCAGATATTTCTGCCTGGAATACCATTGACAGCTTCCAAAGAGAGACTGCTCTTTCTAGTCTGCGATGTACCCCAGTCCCGGCACCTTCCTTTGTTCTTGATCCGTCAGTAAACCAGACTGTCTCCCGAGCGGTATCAAGGTTCTTTCTTTCCATCGCTTCTTACCCTCAATTACTACCTTGATAGGTTTATTAAAGCACCTAGAAGATGTGTAGTCAGCCGTTATTCCCTCACCACCCATATATTTATCACATTCATTATATTGGTGTGAGAGTTTCGATTTCCTAAAGGTCTCCAGCTATTTCCAGTTTTTGATCTTTGCCCCTGCTGCTACTTCCACTGCGACCGACAGGCGTAATGGGGGCATGTCGAGCACGGCCAGTCTCTGCGCCTTGTCAAGTTCATCTACATCTACGTGATTACTCTGCTGTTCACAATAAAGTGCCTGGTTCAAATGGCTCTGAGCACTGTGGGACTTAACATCTATGGTCATCAGTCCCCTAGAACTTAGAACTACTTAAACCTAACTAACCTAAGGACATCACACAACACCCAGTCATCACGAGGCAGAGAAAATCCTTGACCCCGCCGGGAATCGAACCCGGGAACCCGGGCACGGGAAGCGAGAATGCTACCGCACGACCACGAGCTGTGGACAGAGTGCCTGGAAGAGAGTTCCTTTATTCCACCATACTGTAGTCCCATAACTCAGCGAGTTTCAATCTCTGGGGTGCGCCTCCATAGAGGGGGGCGGGGGGGGGGGCACGATAACGCTAAATGGGAGGCATGAGATTATTGGAAAGAAAAAAATATTGATTAAAAAATTGATTAAGGCGAAATGCCGGGTAGACCTCTCACAGAAATAAAAATAACAAATAAATGGGTGTTAACTGTGTTACAACAAGGAAATTCAAGAGTTCCTAAACGGAACGGAGGATTCATAACACTTGTGTAGAACAAAGAGGAGGTACGTACGTCTCTCTGTTGCAAACGGACGTTACACCGCGACAGAGACATAAATGGGAACCGACAGGTCAGTGACTGGAAGACAGTTCACAAATTTGTGAGAACAAAAGTTGGGTACGAGGGAGATTTGAAAATGGACCTCCGCTTTCGGAATCTAACACTATGACCACAGAACCTGGACGAACGTACCTGCTCGAAGTCGCTCGATGTTAAACATCTTGAACTTGGACCGTTCACTGTTTCTATTTTGCTTCTTTTTTCACAGTTTAGTATACCTTCATCCTGTTTTCGTGCTTAATTTGCGTTCAGTCTTTGACGAGTTATCCACTGGGCCATCTTACGACTAAATACGAGGGGGCTGCAATGGGGAGTTTCCCTTGTGAGTGCAGTAGACGGTCGACACGCGCACAAGCTTGCGGTGTCCTCAAGTGGGTGTGCGGCCAAGTTCCTCTAGCGGCGAGTTTTGTGCCTCAGCGCTCTTACAGTGACAACTTCTGCTGCAGGCAGTGACATTAAGATCCCTTCAGCGATTTTCATTTTACGACCTTCGACTCATTTCTTTTCGGATGACCCTAAGGTCGTCGGCACACGGATCATGTCAGATACTCTGAACGTGCGTTTGAACGTACACCAATGAGAAGGAAGAATGCCACCTACGTCACATGTACGCCATCTTCCTTCAGTACAGAGTCACGAGGAGCCATATTGGCCTTCAACTGAAGGCCATGTGTATACTCGTATATGCCATTTCTGAGCAGCACCAACTTGAGGATCTCTCGAAAATCCATCGTTAACTGTATGATTCGCTGCAATAAAATGACGTGAAAAGTCATGTTCGCGGATAAAGAGTATTGTAACTTGCGTATTATGAGGCTCTGTCGTTTCAAGACAGTACCACAGCGCGGATCCGTCAAAAAAGCACTATTCTTGATACAGTTTATTACAATTAAATTTCAATTAGTAACATACCTACGGCTGAGGTTTTCAGGAGATTGTAATATGCAAAGTAAGGAGCTAAATAGACATGGTCGTTGTAGTGCAATGTTTGGTTGGTTGGTTTAGAGGGGGGAAAGAGGGGAGGGGACCAAACAGCGAGGTCATCGTTCCCATCAGATTAGCGAAGGATGGGGAAATTTGCCTGAAGCGATTTAGGGAAATTACGGAAAACCTAAATGAGGATGGCCGGACGCGGGTTTGAACCGTCGTCCTCCCGAATGCGAGTCTAGTGTGCTAACCAGTGCGCCAACTCGCTCGGTTGTAGTCCAAAGAGTAGTGTCATAGAAATGTGGAGTAACAGTTGATGTGTCGCTTGTTCGCGTCCCACTGGATGTGCGTTTCCTATTAGGTTCTGATACTTTCTTATTAATTTAATAAAAGTGTATTCTATAATACTCGGTATAATGTAAATATAAGTGCGCTGTTTTTGAGGAATGAGTTTGTTCGATTGGTTTGACCTACAAGACAGCTTGCACTACTTGACAATAAGATGCGTCGCATCCTCTTCTTTTATGTTTGGTATTTCATATGTTGTGAAGATCCTGCTACCGAAAAGGAACAGTGATCAAGTAACAATGACCTTAGAGTTCTACAAAAAAAGTGAGAATGATGAAATAATTTTTATCTTACGAGGAGAACTATTGTAAATTTATATCGCCTTATTTAAAATGGAACTTTTATAAGGTAATGTCCCTACTGACTAGTTACTATACTTTCCTTTTTGCCTTATAACATGTTCACGGATATTGAAGATATTATTTATGTATACTACTGACAAATGGTTCAAATGGCTCTGAGCACTATGCGACTTAACTTCTTAGGTCATCAGTCGCCTAGAACTTAAAACTAATTGAACCTAACTAACCTAAGGGCATCACACACATCCATGCCCGAGGCAGGATTCGAACCTGCGACCGTAGCGGTCGCTCGGCTCCAGACTGTAGCGCCTAGACCCGCACGGCCACTCCGGCCGGCCATACTACTGACAGAATAACACGACTAGCATATGGACAAGGAGGAAACGTGCGTTTTAATATAGCTGACATAGGAATTTTACGCCCGTCCACTTCATAAACGGTGTGATTTGCGAGCCAGATACAGCCAACAAATGCCGCTGGAGCGCTCTGTGATAGCGTATACGAAGTTGAGGCAGACGTCCCGTAGGCACATATCGCATCGTTTCTGAGTGTTCAGCAGCACGTTGAATTCAACACGCTCAACGTTGACGTCCGTTTGCTGACAGCTTAACAGACGAAACTATGCAGATAACCGTATCGTAGGTGCAGCCACAACGGCAGAGTATATGTGAAGAGATCAGACTAATCCGTGGTTCCTGAAGTTGGGCAGTAGCCTTTCCAGTACTTTCAGGGAGAACAGTTTACATAATTGACAGCGGCGGCCGCTAAGAGATTCCACTTGCGGTACCAAAAAAAAAAGGTAACTTTGTCTGGTATCATCGAACGTATTACAAAATTTTGCCAACAATTCATATATTTCACAAGATATTATATCAAACAAAACCTATAAGGAAACAGAAATAAACACTAACTACAACAGCACCCTTCTTACGCACAGTAAGAGTTTGATATATTCCTGGAGAATGTAATAGTAAGGGGGAGAGAGAGATAGAGAAAATGGTTGCTTTAGCTATCTTTTTCGCATGTGTGCATGAGATGTAACTCCGAAATCTCTCTCGCACATACAAACGTACGCTCGCGCACGCATATCAACAGTACACATCTTCACTGCTCACACGGTGCGAGCGGACGCTTCTACGTGACAGTCGTAAGTAGAGAGTGTTTCGGAATGGTTGCGTAAGATACCGGTAAAGTTCAGGCGTGAGCTACCACGTTAACGACACTGCCAGCTTCAGCAAACAATTGCGCTCTAGCCGTTACCGAATGATTTGTCTTTTCCGCTTTGCATTGAGTTGCGCTCGCTGATTGTTTCCTTTTGAAATGAGTGCAGAGACCGGTGTTGATCTGTCACAGGGTTTGAATACGATTCTCGTAACACCAGATCGAACCAGCTATCCGTATGTCCATTATTGCGTCGGTTCTGCCCTCCCAGGGGCACAGAACACGGACGTATGCCGCCAGCCCTGTGAAGGTGAGGCGTGGTTTGTCCCTCACTCCGTTCTTCTCCCCTCAACAGCCAGAACTCCTCGTTTGTTTACGTTTGCGGCTGGCTACCAGAAAAGTGTCCGCTACAACATGAGTGCCGCTAATAGAAATAATAAAGCATGCATGGATTTTGGGAAGCAAATTTAATCAAATTACCAACATTTAAAACTAAAAGCTTTGTACTCACCAAAAGCAGCATCTCCATGACTTTGGAAAAACAGCTTCAACATAATTAGTAGGAACAGTATTGCAAATACATTCGTCGCTCCTTCTTGTTGGCAAATAAATCTATTGAACTGGCGTTACACACTTCCAAATCGTCTCTCTTTTTTTATATTCATCAAGAATGTATGGCATCTTGGCAGGAATTCTTTCGTCGTTTTCAAAACTAATTTCGTTAACGATGAAGTCAATGTCATCTCCGATGTTTTGGGTTACCGCTTCAGAGTTCAGGATGTGTTGGTTTGCTTTGGTCGGCTCAGTTATCTTCTTCTGAAGTTGATTGAAAAGTACGTCTGCGTGAGACATTATCTTATAGAAAAATGATAGCCAGAAAATGAATTCGTTATCTTGCAGTCTTTGTTTGTATGAACCAGCTTTCTCAATACAAGAAGATAGTTCTATGTTCTCACTTGTTTCAGTGACTTCCATAACAGTAATAAGATCTTCCTTGTTTTCTTTTACTATTCAAATGTGGTAATTCCATCTCGTGACACATACTCGGGGTAAGCTTTCCTGGATAATGCTGCAACAATTTTGATCGCTGTGGCGAGTTAAAGAGAAAGAAGAAATACCTGAAAGATGTGGAATAAAGATGCGAGCTTTGCGATTAGCAGAGGCTGCCGTAGATATAATAATGTTGAACCGATGCGCATCACAATGGATGTAGTTTGCATTTATGTATTTGTCTTCAATTAATTTCTGAACGCGATTCGACTTGCCACTCATAACGTTTGCACCGTCCCAAACTCTGAGATATCAGTTCTGCTCAGTCACCGCCAATTAATGGTTGAATTTCTTCCAGAATACACAATACTTGCATTCTGACTTTCTGGTTTGACACAGTTCGATAGTCATTCAACGGATTTTCCCTCAACATCCTATTGCAAAAAAATAACCAATTCAAATTCGCAAGACACGTCTGTTATTTCATCCGCGATTATTGCAACATAATCGGTATTTCTTTACGAACTTCTTCATGGTACTCTTCCAACATATGTTGCGGTAGTTCGTTCTCAACAATCTTAGAAATGCCTTTGAACTTGAAATGAATTTGAAGATCTTTATCCAGTTTTGCACTGAACTGAACGAGCTCACGCAAAAAAACCCTATTTTGAGAGGCATCAGATTCATTGTGGACCCTGAGAGCCAGTTCCACAGCGCCACCAAACCGAATACAGTTTACAATTAAATTCAGTATATATCTGTTCTTTTATACAGGGTTATTACAAATGATTGAAGCGATTTCACAGCTCTACAATAACTTTATTATTTGAGATATTTTCACAATGCTTTGCACACACATACAAAAACTCAAAAAGTTTTTTTAGGCATTCACAAATGTTCGATATGTGCCCCCTTAGTGATTCGGCAGACATCAAGCCGATAATCAAGTTCCTCCCACACTCGGCGCAGCATGTCCCCATCAATGAGTTCGAAAGCATCGTTGATGCGAGCTCGCAGTTCTGGCACGTTTCTTGGTAGAGGAGGTTTAAACACTGAATCTTTCACATAACCCCACAGAAAGAAATCGCATGGGGTTAAGTCGGGAGAGTGTGGAGGCCATGACATGAATTGCTGATCATGATCTCCACCACGACCGATCCATCGGTTTTCCAATCTCCTGTTTAAGAAATGCCGAACATCATGATGGAAATGCGGTGGAGCACCATCCTGTTGAAAGATGAAGTCGGCGCTGTCGGTCTCCAGTTGTGGCATGAGCCAATTTTCCAGCATGTCCAGATACACGTGTCCTGTAACGTTTTTTCCGCAGAAGAAAAAGGGGCCGTAAACTTTAAACCGTGAGACTGCACAAAACACGTTAACTTTTGGTGAATTGCGAATTTGCTGCACGAATGCGTGAGGATTCTCTACCGTCGAGATTCGCACATTGTGTCTGTTCACTTCACCATTAAGCAAAATGTTGCTTCATCAATGAAAACAAGTTTCGCACTGAACGCATCCTCTTCCATGAGCTGTTGCAACCGCGCCGAAAATTCAAAGCGTTTGACTTTGTCATCGGGTGTCAGGGCTTGTAGTAATTGTAAACGGTAAGGCTTCTGCTTTAGCCTTTTCCGTAAGATTTTCCAAACCGTCGGCTGTGGTACGTTTAGCTCCCTGCTTGCTTTATTCGTCGACTTCCGCGGGCTACGCGTGAAACTTGCCCGCACGCGTTCAACCGTTTCTTCGCTCACTGCAGGCCGACCCGTTCATTTCTCCTTACAGAGGCATCCAGAAGCTTTAAACTGCGCATACCATCGCCGAATGGAGTTAGCAGTTGGTGGATCTTTGTTGAACTTCGTCCTGAAGTGTCGTTGCACTGTTATGACTGACTGATGTGAGTGCATTTCAAGCACGACATACGCTTTCTCGGCTCCTGTCGCCATTTTGTCTCACTGCGCTCTCGAGCGCTCTGGCGGCAGAAACCTGAAGTGCGGCTTCAGCCGAACAAAACTTTATGAGTTTTTCTACGTATCTGTAGTGTGTCGTGACCATATGTCAATGAATGGAGCTACAGTGAATTTATGAAATCGCTTCAATCATTTGTAATAGCCCTGTACACGTTTGTTGTGGCTGTCAGTTGTTTGTTTCTATAGCAAATCTAATTTCTGCTGAACGCTGGTTTTGCCTTGAAATGAAAGACTAAGTACATTATTCATGTGTCGCTGAGACATTTCATGTAGTTTCACTGTGGACCATATATGCCCAATATCAGGTCTTGAAAAACAAAAAACAGCGTTGTTTTCATCACAGCCACAAATCCATTTGCTCTTTCGGAAAATTTCCGGATTGAACTTACAACATCGACTTTTTGTATGCTGCTAGAGATTCAGATTCGGGAGTTGCCTACCTAGTGTTTTTATCTGAACTTTTTCACAGAGAGTCCTATTGCTAAACGGCGTTCTTAATAATTCACTTATACTGTTCATGATTGCTACTTTCTTAGTCAACTGAATTTTCACTTACACATAACACCGTATACATATACAGTCAATTATCTGGCTGCACAATAGCTGCAACGTGTTTGTAGATAACTGTATTACATGAACGTAACGGGAATAATTAGAAATACTACACTGTTCTTTGGAAAATAGATGCTTCTGTAGGTTCTGCACTTTACTGCTCTCTGGCGGAACGAACGTAAAGCTCTGAGATAGAGCAGCTGCGAGTCCTCCGCTGTGAGAAGCGTGTAGAAACCATGGTTGCCAAACGTACGAGGTTCCTCGCAGAAATACGAGATTTGTGGTCTGCGATACGAGGTACATGGATATTGTCACGCTCGTACAGTTATGTACGAGAGTCCGACATTGGAAAATTTATAATATGATTTTTTATTGTGGGCAACAACTTATAGCATAAATGGGTCTTTACACTTTGGCTACATTGGGTGTGCTACATGAAAAGTAGACGCATTTGGTACGTTCGTGGATTTTTTCATTTCAATGCAGCTTTCAAAGTTTTCCTAGTTCCCTCAGTCTTCTTCGGAGCTCGTCAGCAGAGTCTGGAACGTTCTGTAGTTTTACGCATTGCTGCCAACGAATGCGATTTGCAGTGTGCGGCACTACAATGAACAGAAGTGTGCAGTGGATGCGATAGTGTGATGATGATGATGATGATGATGATGACACTGAAATCTAGAGTCCAGAAGAATGCAGTGCTGCGACTCACTTGTTAATGATTACATCTGTTCAGAGTATTAAAATAAATCTTTACATGGTTTTCAATGTAATTCATGTCTCACTCACTGAATAACTGTGTCGCAATATGATTTACTTTTTTCTATATTTCATTTCCATTGATATAAAAAATTACCGTAACTTAATATACACCTGCACAAATATGCTCTTTCAGAAAATGTGTTTACTTTCGTGCTGTTTACACCACAATAAGCGAGGACTGCGTTCCCGTTGGCAATACCGCGAAGAAGCCATTCAGTTGTTACGTGTTGGCTTTTGCTTTCGTTACTCCTTGCTGCGCTTCCCCCTTATTCCAGGAAACTAGAAAAATTTTACAGGGAATAGTGGCCCATACCCATGCGTATTATAAGTTATACTTCTAATCTGCATGGAAATGACACATGCGCAGCTGATTGTCACTCAGCAATTCAAAAACTATTAAATGTAATACTCAAGGAGGATAGATCTATTCTCCACGGTACTACATTAGACTCGTTCATTTCCTAAATATGGCGCAATGTTCTCTAAAATTAGCGCTTCTGTTGGTAGATTTTTGTACTTTTTAGTTACAATTTAAATTTCTAAAATTTTGACATTAACGCAACATTCCTGTGACTTTCCTGCTACTAAAGAAATTAAATGTTTTATTGTAATAATGGCATTCATCAATCTTTATTTACTTGCAATTCATTTTAACTAAGTTTCGAATTTTACACACTAGAGTATGTGACAATGAACACGAGAAAGTCCAATGAAAATAGAATAATTTTTTTTCTCATTGATATTAATTTTCGTTTCAGTGGCCTTCAGTCACACAAAAATTGACGTAACACTTGCAGTTATATACTGAAAGTGTAGTCTAAGCTATCCCTAAATAAATATGTCATCATATAAAAGAAAAAGCAGTCTACTCTATGGTTAGTTAGCCGAGAATCCGCGAAGAACAAATTCCATTATTCGTATTTTTCGTCTCTATCACAAAAGCGAACATACTACTCAGCCAAAAATAGATGGCCCCTTCCTCCGACGCTTACCGACACTTACCGAACTGAAAGCGTAGCGCTGGCAACATACGCAGTCTAACAATGCGTGGTGCGGTATTATTTCAGTAGGTATTTCATAATGAAGTAGCCGCACATTTGGACATGAACACATATGCAACGCTCTTTAACGAAATCAGGCGATCGTTATGGCGCTCTGAGCTCACAGTGCATCAGTAGTTCAGCGCAGGTGCGTTTCTGGCACTGACAATAGCCCGCCTCGCCGTATGTAGTATCTACTTTTCTCTGGTCCATACGTGTAGTATTCTGTCTCTTGTGTAGTTGTTTGTGCTACCTATTTACCTATAATTATGAGTGAGGAAGACAGTGACCGTTCGTGCACTCTTACTCCACCAAGAAAAATACCCAAAAAAGGCGGCTGGACAAGAAAAAACTATCGCCAACATCACTCACAAAATTTTAGACATCATTGGTTAAAGGATCCGGATTTTAAGGACTGGCTTTTGCCATCTACAGCTAAGAATGCATTTTGCCCAGGTACATCGATGGTAGCTGAAATATCTAATTTGAAAACTCACGCCACTGCCAAAAAATATACAAATAACAAACCTGGTTCTAGTGTAAAAACTCAAACATTAATATCGCTTGGATTCCAGAAAAGTTTAACTCCACAAAATAAAAAAAGAGCATGTGCAGAAATTAAACTTGCTGCTTTTTTTGCAGAGCATAACATTGCGTTTTCGGTTGCTGACCATTTGATACCCTTATTAAAAGAAGCTGTGACGGATTCTAAATTAATAAAGGAAATAGAGCTCAAACGAACTAAAGTAACAGCAGTGGTAAAGAACGTTCTTGGGAAAGGTCATAAAGCAGAATTAGCCCAAAAACTACGAAAAAATAAATTCTCGGTCATGACGAACGAGGCAACCGACATTTCAACGGTCAAAACTGTTTGCGTTGTGGTATGCTATTTTGATCAAGAAGCTCAAAAAATATGTAGCACATTTTGTGAGCTGCATAAAGTTTTTAAGGAAAGAACCGATACTAATGATAATCCCACAGCCAATGCCGAGATTTTATACAGATCTCTTATCGATTCATTCATCAGCTATAATGTCCCATTGAAAAATGTTACAGGCTTTGGCTCGGATGGGTGTAACGTCATGTTGGGTGAAAACCACTCCGAAAAAACTAGATTACTGCGTGATTTTAAAGGAATCACAATAGTGGAATGTGATTGTCACTCAGTCCATTTGTGTGCCAGAGAAGCATGTAAACAGTTACCTGAAAGTGTAGAGCATCTAGCGATATTTATAACTTTTTTGAAACAGTGATAAACGCCAGTTTGATTTTCGTAACTTCCAGTTGTTTGTTGAAGTGCAGCCCCACAAAATTTTTAAGCCAACTCAGACAAGATGGCTTTCATTTTCAGCAATGGCTGAAAGAATATTAGAGCAGCGGGAAGCCCTACGTCTATTTTTTATCGATTTCGCGACAGATCGTGCACATAAAGCCAAAGCCGATGTGCGAAATCGGGCAGTATTTATTTCTGAAAAACTCAGCAACCTATTCTACAAACATTATTTTTGTTTCCTTTAATAGTCGCTCCCTTTATTTAATAAATCGTGTCTGGAATTTCAAAGCGAGAAAGTAGTTATTCACAATCTACATGAGAAAATACATAAACTCTACCAGGAAATCCTATTGCGTTATTTACAACGTGAATATATCATGAGGCCAAACCCAGGTGAAATAGACCCTGAAAGTCAGCGACATCAACTCCATAACACTGAACTGTATCTTAGCGTCAAAGTTTACGAGCTCTTAAAACATCCAGATGTGATCAGACATCATGCAGATATTGAACAATTCTTCTCATGTTGCAAAAATTTCTACAAAGTTGCTCCCACAGAAATAAAAGAAAAACGATACAACATGAAGGACCCTGTCTTGTCAAAGTGACAAGTTTCCAAACCAGACTCAGCGCTGTCTCACAATTTCAGGAGCCGTTTCCCAACACTAATGCCTCTTATTGATGTGGTTCCGCTTATAATTGCACCAGATGATCAGGCAAAAAAACAAATAATAGTCGATCAGTGGAGACGGCTGCCAAGCGCACAAGCTCGGTATCCTGAAGCACTGAATGAAATTAGTGAGCCAGATAAGTTTTCGAATCTTTTACTGAAAACTTTTCTGAGCTGGCTCTTTTTGCTCTAACTGCACTGTCCCTATATCGTGCAAATGCTGACTGCGAGCGAGTTTTCAGTAAGGTTAATTTGATAAAAACAGACATAAGAAACCGGCTAACTGTGGAAAGTATGAACGGGACGCTTCTTGCTGCAGAGATCGTAAAAGGACCAACATATACTGCAAACTGTGTCAATTTTGAACTTACAAAAGACATGTATAGCACCATGACTAGGGAAAAGCCGGCCGTAGTGGTCAAGCGGTTAAAGGCGCTACAGTCTGGAACCGCGCAGCCGCTACGGTCGCAGGTTCGAATCCTGCCTCGGGCATGGATGTGTGTGATGTCCTTAGGTTAGTTAGGTTTAAGTAGTTCTAAGTTCTAGGGGACTGATGACCTTAGAAGTTAAGTCCCATAGTGCTCAGAGCCATTTGAACAATTTGAACTAGGGAAAAATAATACCATAACGGAAATAAAAACGATGTCAGTGAGGCTCAGGATGTAGCTGAGGTTATATTTGCAGGCATAAACTAAGACTAGAAAATACCACAAAATAATTCATAGTTGTATGCAAATGTAGGTTAGATGGTGTCACAGTTGAGATATCTCTAATGGCAGACCAGGAACGAAAAACGCATCAATGTCAACGAAGATTTGCCAAAGCAACGAAGAGCTTTTTTCCCGCCGATGAGAGGGTAATATATTCCAGTCAGCTAACAACACAGTTAACTTAAGTGCCTTACAGATTGTCTAAATAATAATAATAATGTATCATGTACCTGTGTAATTTTATAAAGTAATAAATTATCAACTAATTGTTATAGCTCGTCGTGCAATTATTTATTAATGTGCATTCTCATTTAACCTCAATGTATCCTTGTTACTTCAGAGAGTGAAATAAAATTACATCACTGTTGTTAATCGATATTAAGTCCGCCCCAGTAGCTGAGTGGTCAGCGTGACGGATTGCCGTCCTCCGGGCCCGGGTTCGATTCCCGGCTGGGTCGGAGATTTTCTCCGCTCAGGGACTGGGTGTTGTGTTGTGTTCATCATCATTTCATCCCCATCCGGCGTGCAGGTCGCCCAATGTGGCGCCGAATGTAATAAGACCTGCGCCAAGGCGGCCGGACCTGCCCCGCGAGGGGCCTCCCGGCCAATGACGCCAAACGCTCATCATCATCATCATCGATATTAAGCATTCACGCATTCCAGTACAAATGTTTCAAATGGCCCTGAGCACTATGGGACTTGGTCATCAGTCCCCTAGAACTTAGAACTACTTAAACCTAACTAACCTAAGGACATCACACACATCAATGCCCGAGGCAAGATTAGAACCTGCGACGAGACGAGTAATGTGACCAAAATTTGGGTATAGAAAATATGGCCACAGTAACAATTTATTTGCTTAATTCAAAATTTTTAACTTAACAAATGCGCGCTAAATTCACACTCATTTAAGATGTCTTAGTTTTGGTTTTATAACATTTTAAACGCTTGATAAATGTTCGAGGTTTGAAAGCCAAAGTACGCGATTTTTAGTTGTTTATGTACGAAGAAGAAAGTTCTATGGTTGGCAACCCTGGCAGAAACCAACGGCCGAGCCGTTCACACGGACCGAGCGAGGTGGCGCAGTGGTTAGACACTGGACTCGCATTCGGGAGGACGACGGTTCAATCCCGCGTCCGGCCATCCTGATTTAGGTTTTCCGTGATTTCCCTAAATCGCTCCAGGTAAATGCCGGGATGGTTCCTTTCAAAGGGCACGGCCGACTTCCTTCCCCGTCCCTCCCTAATCCGATGAGACCGATGACCTCGCTGTCTGGTCTCCTTCCCCGAAACAACCAACCAACCGTTCACACGGTACTTACGAGGACAGACGGCGCGAAACTGCAGTTGGCTCCAAGCTTTAGAAAACTACCGCGAGGGCGAGCGTGGCGAAACGCGCCTCTTCGATTCAGAGAATACATACTCCGAAACAATGTTTTATACACAATTCGCATAGATTTCTCTTTCTTTCTTTTTCATACAAGTGGTGCCACGGCACAGCGGCACTACCTCGGAAGCCGGCCCTGTAATTGACTTATCTCGTCTTGAAACATTAGCCAACGTGGTCTTGTTCTGCTGGTGCTGCGACCGGCTGAAAGTAGGGGGAAACTGCAGCCGTGACTTTCTGTCTGAGGGCATGTTGCTCTACTGTGTGGTTAAATGATGATAGCATTCTCTCAGATAAAATATTCGACAGATAAAATAGTACCCAATTTGGCTCTTTGGACAGAGACTACTCTACACCCACATCCACTACTAGATGACTACTCTCTAATTTACATTTAAGTGCCTGGCAGAAGGTTCATCGAACCACCTTCAAGCTATTTAGCTAACGTTCCACTCTCGAACAGTGCTCTGGAAAAAAGAATGCTTAAATCTTCCCGTGCGAGCTATGAGTTCTGTTGTTTTATTACGATTATCATTTCTTCCTATGTATGTGAGCGCAAACAAAATATTTTCACATTCGGAGGAGAAACTTGTTGATTGAAAATTGGAGAAAAGATCTAGCCGCAAAGGAAGACACCTTTGTTCTAATGATTGCCACCCCAACTCGCATAACATATCCATAACACTCTCTCCCTTATTTCGCCATAACACAAAACGAGCTGCCATCCTTCGAACTTCTTCGATGTCCTCCGTCAGCCCTATCTGATTCGGATCCCACATCGCGCAGCAGTGCTCCAGAAGAGGATGGACAAGTGTAGTGCCTTGGCGTTGTCCAGACTGGAACATGTAACGTTGCCTTCCTTAACTGGGTAGTTAGGTTACCAAACTTAAAAAGGGAAATGGCTAGTTTGAAGTTAGATTTGGTCAAGATTAGTGAAGTGCAGTAGGAGGGAGAACAGCACTTCTCGTTGAAACGAATCCGTCCTTTTGTGACGTCTATTCAGTAGTAGATGACGATACAGCTATGTCAGATGAACCATTCGATACAAATCGTATTCTAACTATGTCTCTTTGTAATTGCAAAACTTATTTTCATTATGAATGTTTTCGGGACTACTATGATGTTTGGAGATCATTGCTGAAATTTCATTTATCATACTGTTTTTACCATCATATTTTGAAAATCTATCTCTCTATATTTTCGCTTTATCTTCGAAAACATTAATAGTCCGATGAAATCAGTATGTTTCCTTTAGCAATTATCGGCAGAGAAACTTACTTTTGGCAATACACAAATTACTAAATCCATTATAGACATTATAGTTGAGAATATCTAACCATTCATTCTTTACAAAATATGTTTGCATTCCGAATAATATTTCCTATATAAAGTTTATTGCAGTCTTACTACAAAGTCATATGTAACGCCTTTGTTTATTTTATAATTTCTGGAAGAGAGTTGGAGGGAGACTGTGTGACGTGATGGAGGAGATTAGCGTGGAAAGCCAAGTCACGGACTTGGACAAGTGTAGTGCCTTGGCGTTGTCCAGACTGGAACATGTAACGTTGCCTTCCTTAATTGGGTAGTTAGGTTACCAAACTTAAAAAGGGAAATGGCTAGTTTGAAGTTAGATTTAGTCAAGATTAGTGAAGTGCAGTAAAGTGTGTAAAATGTGCTTACTGAAATTCGACGATGTGTAAAGTCGTTCATATTCAAGAATTGTTTTGTATTTGCTCATGGTGAAATATACGAAAAGTGGATCTTACGAAGGGCTTATTACAAAAGTTTACAATTTAATCAAGTCTCATTTTTATGTAGTTAAACAAAGCCTCGTTACTCACTTAACTGATATCATGAATACATTATGACGAAACAACTTTACCAAGAAAAAGTTTTGTTCTGAAACAGATCAAGACCTGGGCCTCCGCACAGATCACACCACGACTTTTTTGGAGAACGACGAGCAGAAACAAAATCTACAACGAGAATTCAAAATGAATAAATTTTTTGACTTGTTCATTGCAACAAGCAACATAGGCGCTGCCTGTCTGCAACTCTGGTTCCCAAATTGTAATTCTGCACATTTCTACGTCTTATTTCCAACGCAAATGTCAAAAAACTAATTTTGTTCTTAGTTATCATTGTGTTTATTGGACTGTGCGAATCGGACTTTTTAGATGGTCATGTCAGTACAAGGTTATAAACACGAAGTGGGGTAGGGTAATACAGTGTGTGATAAGATAAGGAAATTCTTCAGATAGTTAAAGCAGATGTGATGCTATTTCGTTAACTAGCTCAGCTGCATTGATGTTTCACACCAAAATCTGCTGCATAAGATAAAGTCCTCTCATTTTAGGCGTTCCTAAGAGGAAATTAAAGTGACACGAAATGGAGTGTTGTACGTGAGATCTGTTTCCCATTTCACTTTTTATTCTATTAAATATTAAAAAGTTTCACAACAGTCCTTAGTTGAGAGAAATCGACAGATATTGTAAGCCCTCGGTAATATACTGTATTCGCGTCAGCACCCACTCGCAACATTTGCGATCTTGCAATACCGTAGCGAAGCAGCAGTAAAAATTACATTATTGAACATTAGCTAGCTGTGACTGTGAACCAAGAGCACTGTTGGCGCCTAATCCATGCGATACCTGTTCTGTAGAAATTCATGAAGCTACTTGGACGAAATAGCTGTGACAAAAGCGCTCGTTTACACTGAGGAGAAAAAACTCGTGGGATACCTCCTAATATCGTGTCTTACCTCCTTTTGCCCGGCATAGCGTTGCATCTAGACGTGGCGTGGACTCAACAACTCGTTGAAGTCCCCTGCAGATATATTGAGCCACGCTGCCTCTATAGCCGTCCATAATTGCAGAAGCATTGCCGGTGCAGGATTTTGTGCACGGACTGGCCTTTCGATTATGTCCCATAAACGTTCGAAGGGACTCATGTCGGGCGATCTGAGTGGTTAAACCATTCGCTCGGATTGTCCAAAAAGTTTTTCAAATCAATTGCGAACAATTGTGGTCCGGTGAGATGGCACATTCTCATTCAATTTCCATTGTTGTTTGGGAAGACGAAGTCCATGTGCACGCGATGGTATCGCCCTCTATACATGTGTATATTGATATCCCACGACATTTTTCACCTCAGTGTACAGTGTCCGGTCAAAGGAAAGACTTCGTCTCGCAGGCAGAAAGTAGGAACATGTGGGGCAAGTGAACTGACGCACGTCTCCCGGTTAATTCTCAAACTATCCACGACATTTTTTTTCTCATCTCAGTTTCTCCGCCCTCCCCCCCCCCCCCCCCCCCCCCCTCTGCCTGTGCTCTTGTCCACGGCCAATCTCCCTAAGGCCTCGGTACAGTAGTGGACAAGACGGTCAAAACCTTCATGGAATGATGTTTGCGGTTGCCTGTGGAACAATGATTGTACACTCGAGTGCACATCTTCGTCCAAAGCAAATCGACGACCACGAATGTCTTACTTCAGCGCTTCAAAAATAAGGGAATGGCATGGGAAGAGATTGGGACTGTGTGGAAGCTGTGTAAGGGCTTCCCAGCGAACTTCGGCAGCGTAGTCGAAACAACCCAAGCAACATAACCGCAAACATTTTTCCGTGAAGGCATTGACCGTCTTACCTCACAGTCGGATAAATATATTAACAGTTACGGCGGTTACTTTTGAAATATTAAACAGTTTATCTACTTCTTCCCGCCTGTCTCGTTTTCATTTGACTGCCTCTTATATATTTTGCTTGAACTCCGAAAATCCGGTTTCACAAATACAAGGTGTTGAAAATGGTAATAGTATATGAAATGCTCTTGATCTCAGTGAGAAAAACTCATCATCCACCCCTGCTCAAAATTCAAAGAATGACTTATAACGAAACTGTATTTTGATTTCGCCGCTTGCCGTGAAATCTGTTCTTTGGTAGGTGAGACCTTCGGAAGTACTTTTAAATTAATCTCTAAACCACTCGTAACGTGCTCCCAAGTTTTAGACAGCAAGAGAATACTTTTTAAAATTATTTTCCAACTTGGTGAAATGATATTCAATGGTTTTCTACAGAATGATATTCAATAGTTTTCTGCAGCTTTGTAAGTTTTAAAAAATCCATCCACATTTGCGAACATTTCCAGGTTTCTTTGGTTTTTTTTTCTGCACCACAGTACTAATTTTATACGAAAAGCATTAACTTATAACTCTTTTCCAACATACACTATATGATCAAAAGTATCCGGACACCTTGTTGAAAAAGGTTTACAAGTTCGTGGCGCCCTCCATCGGTAAAGCTGGAATTCAATATGGTGTTGGCCCACCCTTAGCCTTGATGACAGTTTCCACTCTCGCAGGCATACGTTCAATCAGGTGCTGGCACGTTTCTTGAGGAATGACAGCTCATACTTCACGGAGTGCTGCACTGACGAGAGATATCGATGTCGGTCGGTGAGGCCTGGCACGAAGTCGGCGTTCCAAAACATTCCAAAGGTGTTCTATAGAATTCAGGTCAGGACTCTGTGCAGACCAGTCCATTACAGGGATGTTATTGTCGTGTAACCACTCCGCCACAGGCCGTGCATTATGAACAGGTGCTCGATCGTGTTGAAAGATGCAATCGTCACCTCCGAATTGCTCTTCAACAAAGGGAAGCAAAAAGGTGCTTAAACATTAATGTAGCCCTGTGCTGTGATAGTGCCACGCAAAATAACAAGGGGTGCAAGCCCCTCCATGAAAAACACGACCACACCATAACACCACCGCCTCCGAATTTTACTTTTGGCACTACACACGCTGGTAGATGACGTTCACCGGGCATTCGCCATACCCACACCCTGCCATCGGATCGCCACATTGTGTACCGTGATTCGCCACTCCACACAACGTTTTTCCACCGTTCAATCGTCCAATGTTCACGCTCCTTACACCAAGCGAGGCGTCGTTTGGCACTTACTGGCGTAATGTGTGGTTTATGAGCAGCCGCTCGATCATGGAGTCCCAGTTTTCTCACCTCCCGCCTAACTGTCATAGTACTTACAGTGGATCCTGATTCAGTTTGGAATTCCTGTGTGATGGTATGGATAGATGTCTACCAATTACACATTACGACCCTCTTCAATTGTCGGCGGTCTCTGTCAGTCAACAGTCAAGGTCGGCCTATACGCTTCCTTGTGCTGTACGGGTCCCTTTACGTTTCCACGTCACTAACACACCGGAAACAGTGGACCTATAGATGTTTAGGAGTGTGGAAGTGTCGCGTACAGACGTATGACACAAGTGACACCCAATCACCTGACCACCAATTCCAGCAATTCAGAGTACTGCACATCGATTTGGCAACAAGATGCGGCAGATGCATCAAAATCAGCGTCTGGGCCAACTGGAACTTGCCGTAGGTCTGTACACTATTTCATACTGGTACTGCGAAAGGAGCAAAGCCCAACGGTGCAAATTTTTAGCAGTGCTTGTAGGAACCGGCTTTGACGAGTAAAAGAAGGACTGCAAAGGCTTTTGATCTGTCACTAAACAGAACTTGCGCCATACAAATAGTGATGGAATTTGGTCACACCATACACAATAAGAGCCTCTTCTTCTATTTGAGAATAATTGTACTGAGTTTGACTTAACAACTTTGAGGTAAAAGCAATAGGTCTGTCTTGTACACCAATTCTGTGCGAAAGCACAGTGCCGATTCCGTAGGAAGAAGCGTCGATTTGTAGAACTACTGGCTTGGCAGGGTCAAAATACACTAAGCCGGCCCAAGTGGCCGAGGGGTTCTGGATCAACAACGAACTGAAACAGGTGTCTTGCGACGTCCGCCCAGAGCAGATACAACGAACGAAAACGAACAAAATGAGATTAAAAAAAAAGCGGTTCTAGGCGCTACAGTCTGGAGCCGCGCGACCACTACGGTCGCAGGTTCGAATCCTGCCTCGGGCATGGATGTGTATCATGTCCTTAGGTTGGTTATGCTTAAGTAGTTCTAAGTTCTATGGGACTGATGACCTCAGAAGTTAAGTCCCATAGTGCTCAGAGCCATTTGAATTTGAATCAAAATACACTAAACACCTGCCACTAAGAAAAGAATTTTTGAGGATTCGTCTTGACTGTAATTAGTCAACACGAAAGGTACATTTTTGCGACGCAAGCGATGCAAAGGACTCGCAATCTGAGTGGCATTCGGTATGAATCGAATGTAGTATGTCGTCTTGCTTAGTACTGACTGCACTTCAGATACAACATGAGGAACAATCAGGTGACGGATTGCAAGCAAATGTGATGGGAGGGGGTGCACACCCTGACTGTTTGTCACATGACTTAAGTACTGTAATTCAGTTCGAAAAAAGTCACACTTTTCGAGACGACACTCGAGTCCTGCATCTCACAACACTCGAAAAAGAGTACGTAAATTGGCAATCTGTTCCTCTGGTGTACGACCTGACACGACAATATTTACGAGGTAGTTTGAACAAAATGGCACTTTTGCAGCCAGCTGCTCCAAGTAACGTTGAAAAATGGTGGGTGTTGGAAGCACTGCCTAAGGGCTAACGCAAATATTTGAACAGGCCTAAGTGTATATTTACAGCAAACACTTTGTGTTTCTATACCCAACGGAATTTGCAAGTAGGCATCACGCAAATCTGTCTTAGATAAGCAACGTCTTGCACCAAGCCTGCCCATGAGTTCCTCACGGCTGTGGGTTGACTGTAGACTTGAAGTCAACACAAATGCGAATGCGACCAGAAGGCTTAGGACACAAAACCATTGGACTTTCCCATTTACAAGCTTGAATGGGAGCAATTACGCCATTCTCTTCCAATTCTTTCAATTCACTGGCTACTTTGCCTCTTAAAGTAATTGGATGGGGGCGGCCCAGAAAACTTAGGCTGTGCCTTGTCTTTCAATGTAACGTGCGCTACAAAGTTATTAGTTTTTCCCATTCCTTCAGGAAATAGTTCAAGTAATTCTTTAAGCAAGCTAGCTACACTGTCTTTTAGTTCAAAAGCAGGCATGGAAAGTACATTGTCTTGGATGCGAAGTCCAACCAAACCAAAGGCATCTAAATCGGATATGTTCTCAGTGTCTCTTGATTTTAACACAGTAAAATTCACTGTCCTAGTGTGAGATTTGTAAGTGTCAGGCAAACTACTCTGTCCAAGCACTGGAATTTCCTGTCCGTTGTAAGCACTGAGGTGCTTGCTAGACTTAGAAAGGCGTGGTGAGCCTAACTGTTCGTACGTGGCACGATTAAGCAAAGTTACTGAGGCACCTGTGTACAACTGACAGTTCGCACTACGGCCAGCAATTCGTAATGAGACAAATAATTTGTCAGAACGTTGCTGCATTGCACTAGGGCAAGAAGGGGGCAAAACCTTAATCTTACTTTTGTCAGAACTTGTTGTAAGTTTTTAAAAGACAGCATTCACTGCATGTGCACTAATCTGCTTTTTCCGGGAGCGGGCAAAACTGACGTTTTTGTGCCGTTGCAAACAAACTACTTGTACATGTCCTTTTTTTACACACCTGTAACATGAACATGTTGCGTTACGTGATGGGCAATCCTGTCTTTCATGGTGAGCAAAACATCTAAGGCAAGACTTCATTAAATTTATAGACCTGCTTACATGTCGACGTGGCTGTCCGCGCGGCTGTGTACGCTCATTGTTGTGGCTATGGCATCTGAATAATATTGCTCTTAAGATTTGCAATACTTGGGAGAGTGATGGATCAGAGTACTTTAAGATCTGGGACATTGAATGTTATCGCATCATGTGTCATTAAATCACTGTAAAAGTTTCCACAATTACACTTAAATTTACACTTCTTAGTTCAAATGGTTCAAATGGCTCTAAGCATTATGGGACTTAACATCTGAGGTCATCAGTCCCCTACACTTAGAACTACTTAAACCTAACTAACCTAAGGACATCACAAACATCCATGCCCGAGGCAGGATTCGAACCTGCGACCGTAGCAGCAGCGCGGTTCCGGATTGAAGCGCCTAGAACCGCTCGGCCACAATCGTCGACACACTTCCATTCATGCCCGTTAATTCTGTGTAGTACTGGCAGTACGCCTGTTCCGAATCTTTCTGTAAGCGAAAGAACTGATATCTAGCTGCAACTACTTGGACTTTCTGGTCATAATATTGAGTTGATGCAGCGATTACTTGGTCACAGTTGAGTTCGTCAGGGGACGCAGTTGGGAGTAATTTTTCTATTAACCTGAACACCGGGGATCCCGCAATCGAATGGAAGTTGTGGTGTGCGTACTGTAAGACCTTCGGTACACACACCATCAGATTATTTGACTTGTCGCTCTAGCGAAGTAGGTGAGTGTCAGCAATATGTCTCGTGGTCTTATCGTGGCTGTTAGGTCAGACGACAGAAATGCCACTTGCACGCTTAGAGTAGCAGATTGACAGCGACCAACTTTAAACAGAACTTGATTAATTTTCACACACATTTATTAAAATAATAAAAAGCATAGACATTACGTAACTTGATTCTGGATGCTGTTTACAATTGACAATCTGAAGTTCCTTTGGTCTTGGTACATTAATCTTATTCTCACATATTTCTGATACTTGACAAAGTGTCTATACATTTATCTTCATGGCTATATACAGGAATATGATAATCTTCTTAGGTACAGACTGAAACTTGACTATAGACTGGTACAGACTTATGCAGACGGGTACAGACTGGTGCAGACAATTGCAGACTCGTACAGACTAAAGCACACTGGTTAATCGGAGGTCTGTACACTTGTTATAATACCTCGCGCGTTCAGGTATCACTGTGCGAGTGTGATCCACGAGGAGAAAAGGTTCTACGTTAGCAGCAATCTCATTGGCTGCGTTACATATTAATACGCGGATCGGCGGAAGTAGAATTTGGTCCGTCTCTAAGGCAGCGCCATCTTGTAGTGCGGAGACGGACCTGCGCTGTTGTGCTTAGCGGGGTGCGCTCTAGTGAGAAAGTTGTGTACATGCTGACAAAAAAAATGGCTCTGAGCACTATGGGACTTAACATCTATGGTCATCAGTCCCCTAGAACTTAGAACTACTTAAACCTAACTAACCTAAGGACAGCACACAACACCCAGCCATCACGAGGCAGAGAAAATCCCTGACCCCGCCGGGAATCGAACCCGGGAACCCAGGCGTGGGAAGCGAGAACGCTACCGCACGACCACGAGATGCGGGCACATGCTGACACGCGGAACTATGTACACAATGGAAGTATTGTAACTTAACAGTTTCTTGAATATGATAAACTTAACAATTAGCATGGAACTGTGTCAGCTATTAGAGCCATTCCTCTTCTGTGTACTTAAATGCCGAAATGTTGGTATACTGGTCGGCAGCACTTGTTGGGCTGGTTGGTTGGTCGGTTGTGCGTGTGGCGCAGCTTGTGCAGCCAATAGTTGTTGTGCCGCCGTTAGCAGGGCAACAGTTTGTTGGTTCTGAACCTAAAAAAACTTGTGTTACATCCATCACATTGGCCGTCTGCAGCTGAGGCGCAGAGGCATGGGGTGGAGGGGGCAGAGAATTCCTGGTTTACACAATTACGTTACATCAAAAACCAAGCAAAGCCTCTGAAAAGAGAAATTTGATTAGTTCTGCAGCTCCCCTCTTGGAATACATGCAAGCACACAACAACAAATTCGTAAATAGAAACACTTAAACATGAGCACCCTACTAGCCGAAACACAAGAGAAGCAAGCAGAATCTTCAGCAGTCTTAGATCACCATTGAATTATCCTCGTCGCCACTGTATGATCCTCGTCGTCACTGTAGAATCCTCATCGCCACTGTAGAGTCTTGTACCGCAAGGAAGCAAGGGCGAAGATATTGTCACGAGTGGCCAAAATCCTCTTTCTACAACACAGATCTACACATGGATTAATAGGGTTCTTTATTTACACAAACTGGTTTCTTAACTTGAATACAGTCCATGTTTTGTGCTGCAAGCTCTTCAGTATAGTCCTCTTGCAGACAATACCGGTAATCTTGCTATTACAAACTTTAGTCTCGCTATAGTCACAAATTTGGTCGCTATGCACTGTCGTAGCCTGAGTGAGTCAGTGACGCCCTCCGCTCAGCGGCGGCAGCCTAAATACATGCGGTGGAGAGGGCGTTGGTGGCCTGTTGCTTTTCAGTGTGTCACTGGCCTCTTCCATGGTAGGTGCACCTGATCCTGTGACTATTATCGATTTTCACGCTACATCTTTGCCGACCGGTGCACTCGCGGCATCTTACACCAGCACACCTCTGCAACCTTTGTACAGGATACACATATTTACAAAACAGTAAATATACAGTGAGACCACAGTCCTAGCTCATAACTGTGTATTGAACTGTATAAAAGGGTTGTTTGTGTTGTTTCCCCGAATGATAATTACACGAAATATTTGTCAGGCTTTGGGAACTGAGTGACTGCTACGGTCGCAGGTTCGAATCCTGCCTCGGGCATGGATGTGTGTGATGTCCTTAGGTTAGTTAGATTTAATTAGTTCTAAATTCCAGGCGACTGATGACCTCAGAAGTTAAGTCGCATAGTGCTCAGAGCCATTTTTTGTCAGGTTTTGTAAACGGTGGGTCCTTGAGGTACGGCAATACGCGAACACCGAGAAATGAGTTTAAACAGTTTTATGAACAAAGGCTGATTATAAAAAACACATGCTATACACACCCATCATCACTGTGCCTGACATCCTAATTACGGTCGTATCGAAAGGCTCCATGGTGAGCCAAGAAAAGAGACATATTTGCGCCCAAGGTCACGCTAGTTAAAACGGTGCATTGCGGGCAGAGGCCAGTGGCTTACTCCCTGCGTCGCACTGCGGCCACACGCACGTGTACTGACCAAGCAAACTGTCAGCATTCGAGACAGGTCGGCGGGCGTGTGCGTATTACATACCGTAGGGCTGCGTGCAACCCGTAGACCCTTACAACTGTAACTTTAAGCAATTAGTAATGGTATTAGCAGCCATTTCGTGTTACTTTGGTACTGTTGTACTTGTTAAGATTTCTGGTGCAAATACTGTGTACCATCAACACGAGGCCAGTGCATATTTATTCTAGTTGTGTGCATGATAGAGGTATCCTGTGCTTCAACATGGCATAGAGTGTTTATTCCACTTCCATCCGTGTTTTACCATTTCACATTGCACATTTCAGTGTTTTATATGGGTGCCCCGACCAGCCTCGATTTTATTATTTTTTTTTTTTAGCAGGAAAACTCCACCTCAAAATTTTATTGTAACGGGGAGGTTACTGAATGTTTACAAGCCGTATGGCCTACCTCCTTCCATGTATACTAAATTTGTCTGCCTCTTGTCATGACTGGCATTAGGCAGAACACTTTAGTTGCACGTACTTAAAGTCTCATTGCATTGATTTATCACAGGGAAATGTATTTTACAAATTTTCAGTGGTCAATGTTAAAGCAGCTACTAGTTTCAGTCTGTGAATAAGTGAGAAACGAACAGCTCACACTCTGCTCTGAATGTGGCAGGTGTGTCGTGGGCACTCAGAGCTTTGTACTGACTTGCATCTGTCCATTGGTCGTGATTTGCACGTGTCCACTGGCCTCCGTTGGAAGAGTATGGAACCTATCTGTCCTTTTCACTAAGTCAGGATTAATGGCCTGCGGCGTGACTCGCCTTCGCCTCTTGAAGTGGTCGAGGGCAACAGTTTAAACGCTGACTGACACGCTGCTGGCGGAAAAGGGTTACAATTTTTGGAATGGCGTTTGCGGACAGATTGGTGCAAACTGCTGCACCGGGAGGTGGTGGAAGAAAAAGAGACTCTTGGTTTCATGATGGGTGAAGACAGGTTGCTCGTTCGAGACGTCGTAGCGCTCGGAGGTGTCCGAGTCGTGACGAGCAAGATTCTGATTCTTCACTACGACCATGATCGCCCGACTTACGCCACAGCAGATTGGTGAGAGACAGGAAGCGTACCATTGCCACAGCTCCGATAACCCCAATTCAAGTCTCACTATTGTTTAATATGTCATTCAATTGGCCACTGGAGCTCTAATTTAAACGTTTGGTTGAATTGGAATAGTGATTTAATGTACAGATAGAATATGATATCATCCCTATGCTTGCCCATCTTGCTAGTTGTCGTGATCAATTAACTTTGTGTTTTCGTAGAATTTTAATGCCAATACTTTGCAATTGGTGAATATATTAAATAATCAGTTTATGTTTCATTTGCGTTTTTATTTGAAGAAGCTCGTAGTTCTCTTCAGTTCACTAATTTATTCTATTGATTGAATGAATAGTAATACACACTGGTGTCCAAAATTAAAGCGACAAACTGCTATTTCCCCGTCTTGTGTCTAATTCACGATATATTCATATAAACTGGCAACAAAGTAAGAGCCTACGGAATATCGGACCAGCTGTGTGGCTGGATTGAAGAGTTTTTAGCAAACAGAACACAGCATGTTGTTCTCAATGGAGAGACGTCTACAGACGTTAAAGTAACCTCTGGCGTACCACAGGGGAGTGTTATGGGACCATTGTTTTTCACAATTTATATAAATGACCTAGTAGATAGTGTCGGAAGTTCCATGCGGCTTTTCGCGGACGATGCTGTAGTATACAGAGAAGTTGCAGCATTAGAAAATTGTAGCGAAATGCAGGAAGATCTGCAGCGGATAGGCACTTGGTGCAGGGAGTGGCAACTGACCCTTAACATAGACAAATGTAATATATTGCGAATACATAGAAAGAAGGATACTTTATTGTATGATTATATGATAGCGGAACAAACACTGGTAGCAATTACTCCTGTAAAATATCTGGGAGTATGCGTACGGAACGATTTGAAGTGGAATGATCATATAAAATTAATTGTTGGTAAGGCGGGTGCCAGGTTGATATTCATTGGGAGAGTCCTTAGAAAATATAGTCCACCAACAAAGGAGGTGGCTTACAAAACACTCGTTCGACCTATACTTCAGTATTGCTGATCAGTGTGGGATCCGCACCAGGTCGCGTTGGCAGAGGAGATAGAGAAGATCCAAAGAAGAGCGGCACGTTTCGTCACAGGGTTATTTGGTAAGCGTGATAGCGTTACGGAGATGTTTAGCAAACTCAAGTGGCAGACTCTGCAAGAGAGGCGCTCTGCATCGCGGTGTAGCTTGCTGTCCAGGTTTCGAGAGGGTGCGTTTCTGGATGAGGTACGAATATATTGCTTCCCCCTACTTATACCTCCCGAGGAGATCACGTATGTAAAATTAGAGAGATTCGAGCGCGCACGGAGGCTTTCCGGCAGTCGTTCTTCCCGCGAACCATACGCGACTGGAACAGGAAAGGGAGGTAATGACAGTGGCACGTAAAGTGCCCTCCGCCACACACCGTTGGGTGGCTTGCGGAGTATAAATGTAGATATAGACGTAGATGAACAGATGTCCTTACTATTGTGTTCAGCACGGAAGATGGCATTCCGTTAAACGGAGAACCACGCCACCAATGACGTCAGGGCACCTATCAAGCGGGATAATGTTTGCAGGGTAGTCCCACGTCCACAATCGCTGTGTGCACAGTTACAGGCGGTGTAGTATGGCACAGAGAAGACGCCTACAGACTCTCTGCTGTGGAGGGCCATACGAAGTAGTGGAGGAGGAGAGTCGCAAACTGATGTGCCCTATGGCTTAATATGAATCGTTCCTTTGTTTCCCAGGTGAGGCGCTAGTTAAAAGAGGCCGAAACTGTATCCTGGAGACCAGGACAGAGCCGTCCACATGTGACATCAGAAAGAGTGGGCCGTTATTTGGCTGTAAGGCCACGATGGTACCGCCTTAGTACTGCACTGTAACTGGTATCTGACATCGCAGCATCCCCTGAACGTGTTGAATCGAGGCAAACAGTTAACAGAAAGCTTCAGCAGAGTGGCCTTTATTGTTGGAGACCCGCTGTCTGTTTACCTCTGGCTTGTCTTCAGAGAAGGGAACATCTAGAATGGAGCGTCAATATGCCACCTGGACGGTCTAACAGTGGGTCAATGTTCCTTTCACAGATCAGTCCAGATTTGGTCTGGAGAGTGATTCTCGACGGATTCTCATCTGGAGGGCACGTGGAACATGATTTCGGAACACAAACATTGTGGAAACAGGCCGATATCGAGAAGGATCCTAAATGGTGTGGGCAGGGACTATGGTGACCACTCGAACACCTATTCATAAAATGGTACTCTCCAAGGCTTGTGAGGAGCTCTGCAGGAAGAACAGGCGTTATTGCCTCAACGTGAGGTTGATGACATCATTCACAGCGTGCCCCGTCGCTGTCAGGCCTTTATTGGTGCCAGAGGTTGTCAGGTTGTCACACCCTATACTGAGCACATTAACCTGTCGTCACAATGTGTGTGCAAATCCGTTAAGATGAAAAAAAATGAAGAACATTTTTTTCTACCGTTATACATGTCGTAGTTGAGTTCGTTCTCTATTCTTCACATGGTTTCTACTTTACTACCATCTGATTACACTGTTTTATGGCAAAATAAACACAGCCTTGCAAAATTCCCGTTTGCTGCTTTAACTTTGGTCACCAGTGAAGTATCATTACTGCAGTTTCTCACCTTATGATTCTCTGTTAGGGAATTTCAAGATAGCGATTCCGTTGCGAAATTTAAGGTTAACATGGAGTCTTGAGGGGGTGGAGTCTGGGTAGGTTAGTTACTCCGATAGGTTTCAGAGTCTCACGCGCCGAGGGCTTTTGCACATTATTCATACATGTTCGCATCAGAAAGTTAGGGGCTAGTCGGAACTTTTCGAGAAGCCGCGGTGACGTCCGATATTGTAGTCGTTTATCCTTTATTTCTCGCGGCAGTTACTGTTGGTGAGCGGTAGAAGGTGAAAAGTTAGCTGACGAACCCGAAATACTGATCGTTGCATATCGGTACCTTTCGGAAAGCTTCGTGCCGAATACGCACATCGTCTCATTGCTGACAACTTCGGCAATCTAACCGATGTGGCGCTGTAGTCACTGTCAACTCTTGGTTGGAAGATATTAGTTTTGACTTGGATTCATTGAAATATTCACATTTCTTCCGAAGTAGTACTTATGAACGTGCATTGCAATACTGTGAAAGCAGCCAGCATGTAAATGCAGCTGTGTATTATAATGATATGTAATGTGTCACCAGCACATTACGTCGAGTAATTCTGTTTTATAAACAGCTACAAATAAGTGCCACATTTGAAGATTATTGTCTCTACAGCGTGCATTCGCGAATCTATGTAACGCACATGTGTAATTTTTGCCATTGCAGCTGATCGGTACGAGGCGTGCTTACCCGTGAGTTGTCAGCACTGAAAGACAAACATGGAAACATACCCCCTCTCACGTCCACCCACCTCACAGCGGCCATGCTGTTTTCCCTCTGCACCCCGGAATCCTCTGGGCCAATCCATCAACTTTTAGCGTACTACTTGTAAGACAGAGAGCAGCAGAAGGCCATCGATTGTGGTTTTGTAAATGTTGTGGACTTGTTTTCCAAAATAGCAGTAAGCTTACTTATTCTTCGTATTTTGTGAAGTTTTTAAATTCATAGCTATAGCTTCAAAATACTGAAAATAGGTCATTATACAGGGTGAGCCACGTAAGACATACCGCCCCTTTTATTTCGTGAGCAGTTGCACATTTCGAAACGCGGATCTCAGCATATGTTACACCGTTGAGGGGCATGTATGTTTTTGTTTGGTTAATGTTTTTAGCGATGGTAACATCTGACATGAAACTTCCTGGCAGATTAAAACTGTGTGCCGGACCGAGACCCGAACTCAGGACCTTTGCCTTTCGCGGGCAAGTGCTCTACCATCTAAGCTACCCAAACACGACTCACGCCCCGTCCTCACAGCTTTACTTCCGCCAGTACCTCGTCTCCTACTTTCCAAACTTCTCAGGAGAGCTTCTGTGAAGTTTGGAAAGTAGGAGACGAGGTACTGGCGGAAGCAGAGCTGTGAGGAAGGGGCGGGAGTCGTGATTGGGTAGCTCAGATGGTAGAGCATTTGCCCGTGAGAGGCAAAGGTCCCGAGTTCGCGTCTCGGTCCGGCACACAGATTTAATCTGCCAGGAAGTTTCATATCAGCGCATACTCCGCTGCAGAGAGAAAATCTCATTCTGGAATCATCTGAGATGTTGAAGTAAGTACTTCTTTATAAATGGAACCGTATACTTTTTATAACTACATTCGATAGCTCTTGAGAAAACATTTACAGTGATATACCTTTTGTTAATACTGATGTTTAGAGCTGTCGTAAAAACGTTCGAGAAATGTCCTAGAATGTGAGAGCAGGGTGGCAGAAAACAGCACCTGCGGTGCAAACACTGCCAAATCGGCGTTTCGGACCAGGCTGCGTGGTTGCATCCCGTAAGGTAGGCCTGCGTTGCGAGAATAAAGCTTTATGTGCCCTTGAACCAACTTACGACCCAGATTCGCGTTCACCTACGAATGTTGTATATGGAAGTACGACATAAGCTACAATCTAGCCTATCAGAAAGGTCTTAGGAAAACTATTTCACATTTGTGTATCCCATCAGATTTATGTGAGCTGAAACACAGAAACCAACTGTTCATTTTTATAAAATAAAGAGATCTTATACTCTGCAAAAAGCAACTACCGTATTAAATATCTAAATTTTAGAAGGAAGATTTGACCTCTCTTTTCCTGTACGTGGCTGTGGGCTTCTTAGAGGTAAAATACATTCTGTCGGACAACTGTCTCTACCTACTCTGTTCTAAATTATATCATATGGGATACATTCATTGAATTAAACATTTTATTAAGAATACTGTGGCGACCACCTGTACAATGCAAAATAAATATTCTTCTTAACGAAACGTCGTTTCATGCTGAACGTAAGCGCATAATGACAGTGCAATACACGTTGTCGACCTATTTGACATTGGGATGCTATTTCGTACACACGTAAATGAAAAACAATTTGATAACAAATATTTGGTAACCACCCAAATCACGTAACAAATTTTGTCTTCCAAAAAAATAACTTTATTCTTTATTTAAGCATGTGTTCAAACTGTTGACCACGGACTGAAAGGCACATTTGTAATCGCAGTTTGAAAGATCGATGAACAGATGTAATTACAAAGAATGATATGGTAGAGCATGCACTGGTGATTCGACGACCCATATCATCTGCCGTAATTCGGGCTTCGTCACAACAGACTGCATCTTTAAGTGCTCTCCAAACGAAGAAATCGAGAGGAGTCAAAGGGGGGGGGGGGAGCTCGCAGTTCATTTGATAACAGAATTTCGTCTTATCCAACGCCCAGGGGAGTTCTCATTCAGTATTTGCGTTGCAACGCGGTACTAGTGAGCTTGACAATCGTCGTCTTGCAGCCAACATACAATGTCGAATTTCCAGTGGTATCTCATCTAGAAGAACCGGCAGAATGTTCGCCAGGAAGTGTGCGTACGAATTTCCATTTAGAACACCACAGCAGTCCATGGTCAATAGTTTCAACATATGCTTAAATAAAGAATAAGGTTATTTTCTTCGAAGACAAAATTTGTTACGTGATTTGGGTGGTTACCAAATCATTGTTAGCTTTGCAGTGTCAAATAAGTCGACAACGTGTATTGCACGTAGCTAGTAACATTGTCTTTATGCGCTTTTAATTTCCTATGATGCCGCACCATATCTTTACGCTCCACGGCCGTTGATGTTGCACCTGAGGAGACCAGTGTGGATTTCGGCTGCCCAGTAGTGCATGTTATGCAAATTTACTTTAGCGTGGTTAGTAAACGTTGCATCATCGGTAAAATGCACTCGTTGGAAAAAACGTAGGCTCGTCTCTCATTTGCTGAAGGGCAAACCGACAAAATTCTGTACGACGATCGAAATCACGGTCATCGAGTGCCTGATGTAGTGACTGATGATAGAGATAGAAATTATGTCGATGCAGCATGCGAATGACACTCGTCTGGTTGATTCCACATTCTTTGGCAATATGTCTCGTCCCACTGTGCAGATTCACTAGCGTCGTAGCCAGAACAGCTTCTTCGTGTTCTTTGTCAGTTGCAGTCCCCTTTTTGTCTTCTTGACGTTCAAGCAGCCTGTCCGCATTAGCGTCTTAATAATTCGTGCAATTGCCTGGCGCGTCGGACATTGGCGATACGGATATGCCACTGAACTGTTTTTACGGCATTTCTTTTGCATTCACCATATAAAAGTAGTATATCCAACTACTCCTCATTGGTGCACGTGTCTACACGCAACGTATGTTGAAGCAGAAACGAGCGACCAGCAGGGCAGACAAGTAAACGGGAAAATGTATTGACATTCTGACACAGCATAGCACGTGAGCTCTGCTTGGGGGTGTTTGCACCGCTAATGCCGATTCCAGACACCGTGCTCTCAGATTCCAGGACATTTCTCGAATCTTTTTAGGGCAGGTTTCAACGCAAACATTAATAATCGATATAACACTGTTATTGTCTCAAGAGCTATCGAATGCACCTATAGAAAGTATGTTATTCCACTTAAACGAACGTAGTTGCTTCAACATCTCCGTTAATACCAGCGCTAAAAATATTAATCAAACAAATATATATATATATATATATATATATATATATATATATATATATATATATATATATACGCGCCCCTCGACGCTCTGACATTTGTCGAAAACCGCGTTTCGTTGTGTGTAACCATTCACGAAATAAAAGCGGTGTTACGTCTTACATGTCTCATCCAACTCACCATATGTGAAGAAGGAGGGGGCTGATGAAAATTATGACTGAAAATTGGAACGTAAATACTGAAAGGTTGAGAAACACTATCATATCGTAGGTGTTATTACAGTGGTGTATATCCAACACATACTTCTGGGGTATAGATCCCAGTTTAACTGGAGGCCACTTCAGTGTACATAGAGCACCTTTCGCATTGGTACATATATTCTTTATGTGTGGAGTTGAAGATAGTTTCGCATCCTGGACAACCCCTAGATACCTCACTACCACCCTTGTCGAAGCACTTGAGCTTCCAGTACTTCTCTTGGATATGCATAATCATAAACGGTACTGCAACAGTTTTCTTGAGAATGACCATTAGATCCTGTTTCCTGCACTAGTTTTGCACGATGTTCAGCACACATTGGACAGTTGTTCTAACGGTATTAGAAATTTGCTAAGTATCACGAATAAATCGGCTACGTTGTTGTTGTTGTTGTTGTTGTGGTCTTCAGTCCTGAGACTGGTTTGATGCAGCTCTCCATGCTACTCTATCCTGTGCAAGCTTCTTCATCTCCCAGTACCTACTGCAACCTACATCCTTCTGAATCTGCTTAGTATATTCATCTCTTGGTCTCCCTCTACAATTTTTACCCTCCACGCTGCCCTCCAAAACTAAATTGGTGATCCCTTGATGCCTCAGAACATGTCCTACCAACCGATCCCTTCTTCTGGTCAAGTTGTGCCACAAACTTCTCTTCTCCCCAATCCTATTCAATACTTCGTCATTAGTTTTGTGATCCACCCATCTAATCTTCAGCATTCTTCTGTAGCACCACATTTCGAAAGCTTCTATTCTCTTCTTATCCAAACTATTTATCGTCCATGTTTGACTTTCATACATGGCTACACTCCATACAAATACTTTCAGAAATGACTTCCTGACACTTAAATCTATACTCGATGTTAACAAATTTCTGTACTTTGGCAAAAGTAACCTTTAGTACTTAACTCTTTTGCCGGCCAATGTGGCTGAGCGGTTCTAGGCGCTTCAGTCTGGAACCGCGCGACCGCTACGGTCGCAGGTTCGAATCCTGCCTCGGGCATGGATGTGTGTAATGTCCTTAGGTTAGTTAGGTTTAAGTAGTTCTAAGTTCTAGGGGACTGATGACCTCAGAAGTTAAGTCCCATAGTGCTCAGAGCCATTTGAACCATTTTTGAACTTAACTCTTTGATGAGGTCGTTCATCACTAGGCTCCACAGTACTGGGGAAAGAACTACTCTTTGCAGATACTCTTTGGTGGTATTAGATACCATTTTCTCATTCAATATAGTGCTTTCGTTTACTCAGTATGGTTTTAATCAATCTATGCTCTGTTCAGACAGGATATTATGACCACATAAGTAATAGCCGGTATGTCCACCTTCGGGACGAATAACAGCGGCGACAAGTCGTGGCTCGGAAGCAATGTGGCCTTCTTAGGTCGCTGGAGGGAGTTGGCACCATATCTGCGCACACAAGTGATGTAATTCCAGTAAATTCCGGGGAGGGCACCGATGAGCTCTGACGCCAACTTCATACTAGATGTGTTCGATCGGGTTCAGGTCTGGCGAGTTGGGGGGGGGGGGGGGAGGGAGGGGAGCAGTGCATCATTTGGAACTCGCCACTGTGTTCCTCAAACTACTCCATCACATTCCTGGCCTTGTGACACGGTGCTTTATCTTTTGCAAAATGCCACTGCCGTTGGGAAACATGATCGTCATGAAGGGGTGTATCTTGTCTGCAACCAGTGTACGGTACTCCTTTTACGTCGTGGTGCCTTGCACGAACTCCACTGGACCCATAGATGCCCACTTGAATGTTCCCCAGAGCGTAATGGAGCCGCCGCCATCTCGATTCTGTCCCGCAGTACAGGCGTCAAGGAGCTATTTCCAAGGGTACCGCATGCTCTAACCAAAAATCCCAGAAATCAGCGGGTGGCCATAAATGCGTCTCTGCTTGCTCGTCATCAACTTGCTCATGAATAACACCGACCATTCCTATCCTGTATCGTTACTGATGACGAGAAATGGTTTCTTTACGAAGACATATGGAAAAGAATGGAATGGTTGAACCCGAATAAAGAAACAACTCCACGTAGAAAGACCTGCACACACCTACAAGAGATAATGTTATGCATCTGTTGGAACAGAGACGGTCTGGTGTACTACGAAATGCTTGCCCGGAGTGTAACCCTCACTGATGACATTTATTGTCGACAACTGATTCGTCTTATAGACACAATCCGAGAACAACAACCAGGAAGACTGAGTGAAGTGATGGTACTCCATACCTTCACCTAGACTAGACTGACAAAAGACGCTATACAGGAGTTAAGTTGAAAGACATATCGCACCCACCTAATTCACTTGACTTTCACAGACTTTCACCTTTTCCGCTGTCTATCGAACAACCTTCAAGGACCTCCCTTTCAAGATGAAAATGCGCTGTAAACATGGCTCGACGAGTTCATCTCAAAACCACGTGATTTACACAGTCGTGGAATCGAGAAGCTACCCCACCGTTGGCAGATTGTTGTAAATAGTGAAGGAGAATATACAGGGCGAGTCAAAAGTCCTTGGACACCTTCAAAGTTGGAAATTAAAGGGAAAATTGAAATGTGGTGATGGGAACATACGTTTGATGTGGGGCCGCAACTTTTGGAGTGGATGTCATTCATGGCCACCATCTTGAAATCCGCCATTTTGGATTCAAGTCTTTTTTTTTTTTTTTTTTAATGGGAAGGGGGTGTATGACACATCAAATAACTCTCGCTTGAGCTCTGGAATTGAGAGATGTAATTTGTTTTTGTCTATCTTGTACAGTTTAGAAGTTATTAATGTTCAAAGTTACCTTAATACTGACTCATGTCTCAGAATGGACAACACATAGAACATGTGTTGTAGCAGTCGGTATGAAGGTAATTTCCCAATTTTGAACATTAATAACCTCTAAACTGTACAAGATAAACAAAAACAAATCACTCCACTAAATTCTAGAGCTCAAGCGAGTATTATCTGATGTGTCATACACCCCCTTCCCTTTTAAAAAAAATGACTTTAATCCAAAATGGCAGATTTCAAGATAGTGGCCATGAATGACATTCACTCTAAAGGTTGCGGCCCCTCATCAAACCTATGTTCCCATCATCACATTTCAATTTTCCCTTTAATCTTCCAACTTATGAAGGTGTCCAAGGACTTTCGACTCACCTTGTATTATTGGTTATTAAAGGCTCTGTTATGTGTAGCTGTCGTATTTATTAAACTTACGGAAAAACGCTACGAACTTATACACAACCAAATATACTGAAGTTCCGACTTCAGATAGGCGTAATTTAGGTCTTTCCCAAATCAGTCCCAATCTGTTGTCTTAGATTTCCTATAGGTCACACAGGTCTGTTTAGCACCCGTTTCTACCTCAAACTTAATGTGCTTCTGGTCAGATAAAGATGGCTCCAAAGCCACGTATCAGAGGCGTCAATACCTGGCTGCAATGTTGAGGGAAGCTACGGCCCCCTCTACCGCTCACAAAAAGGAAAAAAAGAAACGTGTTGCCAGGTGCTTTTCTTTCAAGGAAATGATTTAGAAGTTGTTATTATGCACATTTGTAACAGGATTGGAACTGTAACTTTCTTATGGCTACTTACAAATCGCCGCGCATTCGTCTTCGAAAATGTTAAAAAATATTCCATACACCCTGCTCTAGCCCCCTCCCCCCCCCCCCCCCAGTAAAAACTATCGTATGGGTGCTCTTGCATCAGTGTACATTACAGTTGCAGACAGATAACATAAATCTGGACGAGGAGAACAGCGCTTTTGCTCGTAAAGTTGTTTTACGAAAACAACAGCATTAGTGCTATTACTCTTCGCGAGTATCGATGCATTCAACGAATATGGTGAGGTCCTCTTTCCGCAACGGTATTGAAGAACATCATTTGGAAGTTGGAATTAACTGGCCATTCGGGGATTGCTCCTGGGAGAGGCCGAGGCCTATTGTGCCACAAATTGTAGAAGGTACTGTGGCCATAGCTGAAAAAGCTGGACGCAATATGCGATCTTCAAGCGGTGCATGATCTGTACTATCAATGATCCACCGTTTGAAAAGTGCTGCGATCAATTTTGAAAAAAATATCTCTTGTACGGTTCCAGGCTGTCGTGGATGAAGATGATGTCACATTGAGCAACGTTTGTAACCTGGAACGTAAACATGGTACTCTATTAAAATGTTACCCTCTCATGTGGAAATTAAAATGTGCTTGTATCAACGATTTACTCGTTATTTCTCTTCCATGGGCCCCTAAAACAATTCACACAGAGTTTCATTGTGCTACGATCACTCGTCTTTCATGGTGGTCCTCTCAAATAGCGAAAGTTTATTTACAATCACCATGTTCTTATGGGCCCCAGCTGCTTTGTCGTGTGCTACACGTAACCCGGCAAGCAGTGCCCTACGACTACTGGTGGGCAGGAAATCGCGTATCTGTTAGAAATCACAGTGATTGAGAAGTCAAGGATATCACAATAACAACTGTACAGAATATAATTGCGATTTCAGTCACAATTAGCAGTCGCAAGTAGCATTCCATATTCAACGCTGTGCGCCATCTGTTGGCCGAATTTCGTACTGCTTTCTGTAAACCTGGTATCAAAAGCGCAGTTAACAGTGCCATCTGTTGGCCAAAGTTCGTACTACGCTCTATCTCTGCCATACGCTATCGACTCCTACTGCGATTTCTGTGACAAGTCGCGACTGAAAGTCATAGGTAGCAAATAAAAAGCGCAGTTACATTCTTGGCGTAGTGCCATCTGTTGACCGACGTTCGTACTTCGTTATAAGAACCTTGTGCCTCAGATCCTACTGTGTGTGCATATTGTATGACGACATGCACATTCAGCACCAGTTATGGCTGGTCAAACACGGTAGTGCCTCAGAATGTATTATATCAATAAGAAGCAACATTGCCTTTTTCTCCTGAAAATCTCATTTAGAGACAAGTAACCAAAAAAATGTGTTTGATTCTGCTTCCAATATAACAGTTCTAGTTAATGTTCCCATGCCTACAGAACTTTTCAATGTTAACACAGCAGAACTCAGACATCTGTATAAGTGTAATGAAATGAAAACAATATTATTGAGTCATATGAATGCCTCACTTTTGTTCCGACACAGTTCAAGACTCTGGAGAAACATTTTACACCTGGTGTTGTATAAGGCAACTGCACACTCAACAACTTTTTTCCGACACTACAACCACCTACAAAAGTACGCTTTTCCTGTGTTACCGCCAGCCGGTGTGACCGACCGGTTCTAGGCGCTTCAGTCTGGAACCGCGCGACCGCTACGGTCGCAGGTTCGAATCCTGCCTCGGGCATGTCTGTGCGTGACGTCTTTAGGTTAGTTAGGTTTAAGCAGTTGTAAGTTCTAGGGGACTGATGAACTCAGATGTTAAGCCCCATAGTGCTCAGAGCTATTTGAACCAACCTGTGTTACTTTCAAGTACTCCACTTAAAACTATTCCTGATTTAACTGGAAGATCCGTACTTCCCACTTTCATATCAATAGCCTCAAAACGCATACTCTACACCTCGGGCTATATTACAGGTCAGCGCCACCAAACCAAGATTGCGGAGAAAGGAGGGAGGGGGGGGGGGGCGGGGCATATCACTCTCCAACAATTAAATGGTGGAAATTTTATGGGTATAGGGCGGCTTAACATAGGGAAAATGAGCTTTTCAGTATTCACTCACTGTATTTAACATTTATCATTCCTTTAAAATCTCATTGTAACTTCGATTTGAAACAGTTCAATCACTCATTAAGCACACTAATTATGGCACTTTTAAACTGCAGATCCTCTAAAGAGTCGTCTTGAATCTTCACGATTCTCTCTCAAGCACCTTGATGTGGATAGACACGTACAGCAACCAGTAATCAGAGTCGGAAATGCGTCTGTAAAATCACAAGGATTATTAAACATCTTTGCTGTCACTAATTCAAAAAAAAAAAAAAAAAAATTCTGAGCACTATGGAACTTAACATCTGAGGTCATCAGTCCCCTAGACTTAGAACTACTTAAACCTACCTAACCTAAGGACATCAGGACATAACACACATCCATGCCCGAGGCAGGATTCGAACCTGCGACCTTAGCGGTCGCGCGGTTCCAGAATGAAGCACCTAGAACCGCTTTTTTTATATCATTTTGTTCGATTTCGTTCGTTGCACCTGCTCGGGGCGGACGTCGTGAGACACCCGTTTAAGTTCGTCGTCGATTGATTAACTCAGTTTTTTAGTACAGAGGGCAGCTAACCCTCTGACCGAAGTAAATTCACGCACGTCCTGTAGAAACCTCTTCAAAGAACTGGGTATACTAACTACTGACTCTCAGTATATTTACTCCTTAATGAAATTTGTCCTAAATAATATCTCTCTTTTCCAACAAACAGCTCAGTTCATACATACAACACCAGGAACAAAAATGATCTGCACAAGGACTTAAAAGCACTTACTTTAGTTCAAAAAGGAGTCCACTACTCAGGAACACTCATCTTCAATAATTTGCCAGCAAACATAAAAAATTTAGTTACAAATAAATATCAGTTTAAAAGGAGCCTGAAAGACTTACTAGTGGCCAACTCCTTCTACTCCATTGACGAATATTTCAATAGAAACAAATGATGTATTGTATATACTCATACTATTAGTGTTGTTATTTCAGCTTTAAAAAAAATGACATGTTCCACACCCACGAGGATCTTCTCAGCACGGATCTATGGAACGGAAAACTAATCTAATCTAATCTAACACGCTGCGCTACCATGCCGGCTAGAACCGCTCAGTCAAAGCGGCCGGCTCACTAGTTACAAGCAATGTAATTGACAGAGTAGTATTGCTAACATTTCCTGTAATGAAAGCCACTCAATGGGGGACATTTCACATTTTCAAGAACGATCTCACTTAAGTAATTAAGTTCATCGAAACACATAGAAACTAACGTCTCGTCGGACGAAGACAGTCTAAAGACGCAATGGCAATTTCTCCAGATCTGTTGACAATAATTTGAATTATCGCTATACTGAGTGACTGAAATGTAAGTTCGAGTACCTGAGAACATAAAAATACGTTAGAATTCATTTCCTACACACGAACTATTACGGTACTGTATGGCTACTTACATAGTAATTACACTATTAATATTTTGACAATTGTTTCTTTAATACAAAATTAAAGCCAACAGAAGAACAAATGTAAAACATACTTACTAATGACAGTTTTGTTGAGATTCAATTTTCTGTGTGGGCAAATGTAACGTTTTCAAACGGTGATAAACCGCAGGAGTTGCAGAAATCGCAGAAGTCTAAGAAATGTCAGTGGTAGAGTACGGAGGGATACAAGACGTGGATTCGTTAACTGCGATTCTTAACTGCGACAAATCACAGTTAAGAATAACAGATACTGAAAAGTAGCATTCACAGAAATCACTGATATCGGAAAATCGCAGTTTAGCCCATCACTACTACCTAAGACGCACGCTCTCCCAGGCCAGGGCTCTGGCTTCTTGTGAGTAGCGCGTCGACGCGCGCGGCATCTGCCCGCCGAATTTGTAAGCTCAAGAAGCCCCAACCGTCACGGCTAGCTCACGCCATATTATGTAGTTCGTATTAAGGCAACAGCCAAATGGAACAGAAACAGAATGACATACTTTGACAAACATACATCATTGCTCTCTCGGTGAAGTAGTAGATGAAATATGAATATACTGTTTTGTCGATAGCGCCAGTTTTGTATGTTTTATAATTTCTGTTTTTAAATTTTAGATTATATATTCGTTACTTCGACTCGATATAGACTTGTTGCGTGGTTCTGGCAGGATTAATGATAATTAAAATGACATCATCACCATGGAAAGTATCGGGAGGGAGGGGGATGGGACAGAATGCACTGAGAAGCGGGAAGGACATGTGACTCGTTTGAAAGGCACTTGCAGTCGGCTGGGAGTTGTGGCGTACTCCTGTAATCCAAGCGACTGGGAGGCCGTTGTGTGGAAGAGTTCTTAACGTCCATCTCAGTGTTCGGATGTTTCGTCCCCCAAGAACATCCGTAGAGCCCTCGTCAAGCTGCGGACTCATCCAAACCCCAAATATGCTGCGTAACTTTCCGAGCAAGACTCATATACCTCCCAGCCCCGGGGCCTCCAGAAACCATGCTCGGAAAACCAAACCCAAGTACAGAAGAGATGAGTGCACAGTGAGCCGGCGGTGATACTCAACCACACAACAATTTTTCTTCTTCTTTCTTAAACTGTCATAACGATTGCTAGTTTTGTGACGTTTCACTTGTATTCCTGTAGAAATGAAAATCCAGATAGTTTGCCCCAACTTAGTTCTCACACCATTGCAAAGATGAGTTATATAGATAGATATCAATGCTGTTCAAAAACAGCAGAAATAACTAAAACTGAACGAAGTTTCAGGGCCAGATTGAAGACCTATAACGAATTTGCGGCTGAGTCAACTTCTCTTTTAACTATAAACTACCCTAGATACCTCGATCAAAAAACCATTCACAATAGCTGAAAGAAAATACAAGTCACACTCACCTACAACATGGCAAGCAGAAGTGATCCTCAAAACTACACTCCAATATCACAGACGTCTATTTCATGCAGATTCTCACAATGTACCATCACCGTAGTACAATAACTAGATAACTCAAAATAGCTATTATTGGAAGAAACACGTTTGAAAATTTCTCTTAGTTCTAAATCATCACTATACACGAACTGTTTGAAATAATTATGGTCTGATGCGGTTATTTAGTTTGAAAATTTCAGTACTTAAAAGTTTATTCTGATTTTCCTTTCAAAATTGGTTTCTTTTTACTACGCAGACACAGAGTGTTGTGTGATAACATTGTGTAGAGTGAAGCAGTGTCATCTTGGGACCTTTTGACCCACATAAAATCTGTTATTTTCATTTCGCGTTGTTTTAGTCCAGCCATCATGCACTGACAGTCTTTGAAGTAGTTTTGGCTTATTTCCGTCATAGAGAACGGTTTGTGCATCCGGCATTTGGCAATGACATGTTTCCAGTCCTCAGAAACCACAGGTTTGAATAATTTCTTGCGAACACTCAATGATGGCAAAGTCCCCGTCACATGGTAAGAAGCTATGGCCAGAGACCATAGGCGTAGCCAGGATATGATTTCGGGGGGAGGGGAGGGGGAGGGTTTCAACAAATGAACATCGTAATAAAGTAGAGTTGTAATAGTATGGATCATTTGACTAATAAATATTATCATTAATCAGAAATAGTAAAATTCTTTTGTCAATGGTATCTCCATGAAGATGTTTTTGTATAGCAGTAAACATTGCTTAGAGATGGCAGTGAACATCTGCGCAATCCACGTCCATCCAACGAATGGTTTAAATTCATACAACGAGTTAATGAGCTGGAGAAGTAACACAATGACCATCACAAAGAGAGGAGAAGTGAAGGAAAGAATTTCCGTTTTGCTCAGTGCTGACAACAAATGCTTATTTGCTAATTTTTTGCTGCTTATTTGGTAATTTTCTGACAACAAATGTTCGGTTTCCACTTCATAGGCCCATCGACATCTTCTGTGGTAGGAGTAAGGAAGTAAGTTTAGTATTTATGTCTGGTCGACAGCTAAGGTCATTACAGACGGAGATTTGGCAGTATTTTTTTTATTAACGGTGGGTAAGGAAGCGGGCGTGGGCTTTTCAAGGAACCATACCGGCATTCACATAGAGTGAACTGGGTAACAATGGAAAACCAATACCTGTATGGTCAGCTTTGGGGTTGTATCTGGGTCTCTTGAATGTGAGTCTAGTGCTTCAGGCACTACGCCACCCTGCTTAGTACTGTGGTAGAAATGACATAAAAAAGCGCGGAATAGGAACGTGAATGTTCAAATTTAATCCTTATCAATGGTAATGAATCTGACATTAAATTATGTATGTTGTAATAGTGTTAAATTGCTAAGGTGGGCAATGGCCGGCAACTAGCAAGAAAACTTCTACAAGATTATAGGTCCATTTAGAACAGTTTATGGACTATTTTCAGTTAGAGTACTAAACTGTATAAATTCGCGTAAATCTTAATTAGTGCGAATAAACTTAAATGCTTCCTATTTTGTGTGAACTTAATAGATCTCATTGGAGGTTCTGCATGTACGAAATGTAGTCCACGTTAATTCGTTCAATGAAAAAGAGAGAGAACAAGAACTGTGATAGCAGTACAACTTTTGTTAAGACGTATTGAATGGATACTTTTATAATGGAACTTACGTTAACACATACTGACATCAGCAGTAGCAACAAACTGCACAATAACTGTTGTTGCTAACAGCAGATCTGGCAAAGATACCATGTTAGGAAGAAGCACAGCAAAGGCGTAAGTAGAATTTAAGTTTTTTTAGTCATAAATACATAACCAGTCTCTTCATGTATTCCTATAGCTACTATAAATGCACTGTGTACTGTGTATGTATTGATCAGAATGGAAAATAGCAGAATTACAAATAAAGTAACAGTTTTATAATTTTTTTATTTTAGAAGTACACTTTTATATAGCAATTCTTCTTTTTTTTTCGAAAAGGAATCTACGACTTCTAACGCATCAAGTTCTATGCTGTAGTGGATGTTCATTAGAGCCAAACCGTTGAGCCTATTTTGGGAAACTGTGTTCCTAAGATAATTTTTTTAATCTCCTTAAGCGGAAAAATGTTCTTTCAGGAGCAGCTGCTGAAACTGGTACTGTTACCAAAATCTGAAGCACTACGTAAATGTTTGGATACAACTTTGAATCACACAGAACTAAGTACTGCAATGCAGATTTTTGACTAACTCTCTTTGAAGTGATATGTGCTTTCCAAATGCCAAATTCTGCTTTTATTACTGATGTGCTTTTCTCCGGAAGAAGTGACGAATACATTGATATCGCCTCATCAATGTCAGTGATTTTGTCGAAATTTTCTGACAATAGACCATTAGGAGCACATATTAATTTGCTATGCTTTGTGAATCTTTCAGCTAACTGTTGAACTGTGTGCTCAAGGAATGGAATAAATAAATGCATTCTGTAATATGTAATTACATCCACCGCAGGCGTATTAGAGCGGTTCAACTGCTTCCCAGTAAGACGTGGTCCCTGCAGCGAAGCACTATTTCCCTCTGACATTAGCTTTGCTTATGCAAAAACATTTGTAAATTCATCTTCAGCACTGAATCTCAACAACTGCAAGGCGTTAAGAACATTTTCAACATGATGAAATGTTGCAATAATGTCTATATTGGTTCCTTGCAGTTGATATCGATAGTGTGTAGCTCATGACTTTTTGAAGGACCACGAAACTCATCACAAAATTTGAGGAACGAAGTGTGTTTATCAGTTGGACAGCTTGTCTTGACGTGTCCTTGTTGTGGCTAGACTGCAGTTTTTCGAGTGTGGTGACAATTCCTGGCTAAATTTCCTTGAAACGGATGACTGCTTCGAGCTTGTGGATCCATCGTGTTTCACATAGTGCCAGCAAGTTTTTTTGGTGCCCAGTTGGCGACAGTTCGCGAATTTCGTCTTTTAATACGGCAGTGCGTTGAGCAGAATGCCTGAAGTAAGACCCAACAGACTGCACAATCCCCACGCAATTTCTGATTTCTGCTCGTGAATATGCGTCAGCAATTGCAAGGTTAAGCGAGTGTGCACTGCAACGTACATAAAGAGCATGGGCGCATTCCTTACGAACATACGCTTGGGCACCATACAACTGCCCACTCGAAGCTGCAACACCGTCATAGCCTTGACCAACTACATGGGAACAGTCAAGTGCGTGTTTTTTCAATGCTTTAATGATAAGCTTTGCAAGGCCGAATCCAGTAACATCGATAGTTCTACGTGTGCAATGTCAGTAGTTTCGTCAGCAAGAATACTAAATATTCTGGCTTTCTTTACCTCATCAATTATTTTACATTGTATAATTTCACCACAAAAAGCAATAATTTCAGTTTGAATTTGTAGGCTGGTATGTAGAGCGTTCTTTGGAGCTGTTGACAAATGCTCCAAAATATGTTTATCTCCAGACTCAGCAGCATAACGCAGTAACGCTCGAAAGTTGCTATCGGTCATTAGCTGTTGCTGAAGTTCCAATAATGTGTAAACTAGTCCAGAGTCAGTATGTCCTCTTAAAGGAATGCCTTGTTTACCACAAAAAATTATAGCTTTTGCTATGGACGTCAGTTGCCTTTTATTGTCTTCTTGCCGTCGTTTTCTCTCTGAAGACAATTGCTCGATTACTGTAGACATCGTTGAGGAAACAGTTTTAAGAAAATTGTCTGCCATTTCCGTATTTCGCTTGTGATAGGAAGTTTGTGCATGCGTTTGAAATACCTCCAACATTTTTTTCCAATTTGAAAAAGGCTCACACAGGAGTTTTCCTAATCGCTGACTGTTTTCCTTGCCTTCACATGAACAACCCATAATGACACAATTTTTGCAGAAGGCTTCATTTATTAAATCAGAATACGACAGCCAAGGGAATCTGTCCAACCATTTCAGCTGATAGCTTAAGTTTCGGTTTGACGAAACAGGAAATTTGTAATCATTAGTCGGTACCCAAGCGCCTTTTAAAATTTGTTCCTTTAGACAATCATCCAGTTGTGAACTTTGATTTGAATATAAACCTATGTCTAATGTAGCAAAACCATTCGAAGCAGATGAGACATCACGTAAACTTCTCGATGTTGCAGGTTGATTGATGCTGGGAGGCAATGTGCAAGAGGACTGTGAGTGGCCAAAAGTACCTCCGCGTTTGTAGATATTTCTGATAATGAGTCCTCAGCAATCATTACGTCTTCACTGTCTCCACTCGTCACATTATGACTGGCGGGTTCGACAGTTGAAGATGTGTCTTTAAATGTACCAGCTTGTGAACACCATTTTTTCCAATATTCCAAGCCCTTAGATTTATTTGTATTCTCAGCTTCTCTTTTCTTTGCCTCCATTTTTGCGATGCAGATGACCCTATAAAAAGAACACTAAAATAAAAAAAATAGCAAATAGGGTACTTGTTATTATTAATTTTATTCGGCTGGTTTTAGTCAGAGTGCAAGTGTGCTGATTTAGCTTTAGTTGACCACACTCACTAATTGACGGGCAACAGCTACTAGGACAAGAAAATTTGCGTTCTGCCATCCAAAAATCTGTGGAGTTCTTAAAACTGAATCACTCAGATAGGCCTCAGATATGCATAATCCGAGCTTTGCCCGATTTCTGAGTGGAGCTTCAGTCTTGATGAAAAGAAAACCACCGAAATTTCAGACATTTCTCTGGTTCTTCTCAAATTCTTTCGAAATTAAGCATTTAATAGAAAACGTCAAGGTTACCAAATCTGTCGTGTATTAAGTTCTGTATCGATTGGGAAAGAATACTTTACAATTTGACTATACATTTTGCGGTGCAGTAAAGCTACATTAGAAATCACTAGTTTTTCACCTTTAGCTAAACACTCGTTTCGTCGCCATAATACATGCAATATCTGCAACAGGTATCAGCTGAGCATTGTTTACTTCCGTTCGTCAGAGGGAGTCAGCACGACGTCTGAAAGGTTTATTTGTAGTAAAGTGTTGTGAACGAAGTAAATTTGACACGGCGAAGGAAAAAGACATACAAACGTTTATTGACAGCACTAAGACGAGAACGTATAGTAAACATGTTGGTTTTGGTGAACTGTACCTCTGTAGTTGTTGGTAAGTGCAGGAAATTTTATGAAAAGGATCATTATGCAAAAAAGGGTACAGACGATGGGAAATAAGTCGTACATTTATCGATCGTCAGTTTGTTTTGTGTGAAAAACGTGTATAGATTTCTAGCACAAACAAACTTACCTCCAGTTTTTCCAGACCTGTTAGGCCCCCTTTACGAAAATAGAGTTCCAGGAACAGGGCCACGTCCTCTTCCTGTCTTCCCAACTATCCAAAACCCTCATATTCCTTTCCCCCGGACCCGTTTTAACCACCCATTCGTCAAATTCTTTCTGTCTCTCCTCCGCATGGTCTGGAGTAACTTGTCAGCGCAAAGTTCTGTCCCTTTACTCAGCCTTTATTTCCTCATACATACATGCATTGTCAGCTCGCATGAGAGCTACGTCAGCTGTTAAAATGCGTAATGTTTCGTCCAGGGTAGCTATTTGCGGTACTGACAAAGACATGATTCACCCTCTACAGCTAGCCAACAGACAGCAGACAACAAAAACAACGAGAACAAAAGAGAACGATGATAAGAACTCTCAAACGTAATACTGTTGTAACACAGTAATTTAAGTTCTCCGTCTGAGTGGCAGCTCATAATCACCATTTTATATGCTTACACGCAATGGGCCACATTCCTTGCTCAAAATCATTGCCCGTTTCAAACGGTGTAAACTAGCACACGTTTCCTACAACTGTCAGATTGTGACGTTGCGAAACTCTCTTCAGTATATACAACACAGTAACAAAATCGAAAAGAACCCAGCAGACTGTACTTACAGAACAGTGCAAGATGCATTACAACAGTGGCTCGATGGGGTGACCATCAACTTTGTTACAGACACTGTACGTACAAAGCATGCTCTGGAACATACTCACCATCCCACTTCGTGTGTCTTCAGTTTCTAGTGCGAAGACCAGAACTCGTTCCATAGGAACTACCTCTGTCTCTACAGGAGTCTCGTGAATTGAACTTTGCGTACGACCTCACAAAAAATGGTGCTCGTCATCCAGTCTACCCTGTCGCAGACCAGGTGAAGCAACTCCAGACTTTTCTCTTTCCCTCAGCAGATGTGGACGCGTTAGGCATCTGAATTGAAACTGTCCTAGAACGCAAACGGTACATTTCCGGACAGGTTCCAATCCAAAATATTATCTACTCACTCCCTCCCACAAGTCCTAGAAGTTTGTAACGGGAATTCCCGAACACTGAATTTACATTTCCACGTAACACTGTCTGAGATTCCTTGTCCCACACTGAATCTACAAGAGACCAGGACCCACTGACATACCATGACTTTTGCAGTCAAACTGAAACACAAAATAAGTACTTCAATCACCGCACTGCGAGTTTTGGCTGAGACACGGTTCCCGAACGAGCTACAGATGTTGATCTTACAGCTGACTCCAAAATGTAGAGGCCTGGGGAGGATAACCACTATGGTGGCAAGGTGGAGTTGAGGCGGTGGACTGATGTTAGGGTGATGACCGCTGATTGTGCAAGGAAACATCATTAATATTCATATATTTTATTAGCAAATAACTACAAGTTTCTTAGCAATGCTCTCCAATGTCAACCCCCTTGGGCAAGTGCTGACAGCAACGAGCACAGCTGTGCTGAAGCAACGGGCAGCCAGAGGCCACCTTTACATCAGCAGTGGGACAGGAATACTGATATGTGGTTTTGTGGCTCACGTGTTCCTTCTTGGTACGGTCCCACAACTCAGAGCAGGACACACCTACCGATATGGAGACCCTCCGTGATTCTTGCAGTAGAAGACAGCTTTCAGCAGCAGTGTCCACCCTTGCAGCGCCAGTAGACCCACCTAGACATAGGCTGTAAATCAGCACGGACTTAAAACCAGTAGTAGGCTGATGGAGACCAAGCTTCATGGTGGCTGCTCCGCAGCCTGGACAAGTTCTCCCCTCATTGATGGTGCTGCCAGACTGAGATCACTTTGGCTAAAATTATGGATATTTATACAGGTTCAGTGTCTGTTGTTTTTCCAAAGCACCGCCTCCAACCATGTGCTTTAAAACGAGCCCATAACTCGGAGGTGTAGTTACTGGTATGCCAATCCAGCAGTCTTCCTGCCTTTCTGCTGTATTGACACGTTGTGTTGCCGGCCCACAGCTCAGCCTGCCATGTGAAAGTCATTTGGTGGTGTTACTGCCACTGACCTGAGGATGTTTTTTCCGCTCTGCACATGCCTTCCCCTGTGGCCCCTTGCAACAACTGATGCAGTGCTGCTCTTTTACTCAGTGGCCTCGGAAAATATTGGCAGCACTACTCGAGTTAAAGTCACACAGTTTTTATCTGCCAGGAAGTTTCACAATTCATCATTACTTTATAAGTTTATAGCAGTAATGAAAATGGTTAGCAACAGTGGACACAGTACTAACAGAGAAAGGAGTAACCCAATCAGTCAGCAGCAACAACTCTGACATGAGTTGGATCCAGTCACACTACTTGGCTCTGTGTGGAAACATTGCAGTTACATGCCATTTGATGGCCTACTGATTGCAGTTTGGGTGATAGCAGGTTCACACACCCTTCCATCCATGAGTGATTGCCCAAGCACTGCCGCTCTTTCCCCTGATGTGCAAGTTCCAGCTCATGATACCCCTCGCCAACTCTACTTCACTTATTTCTTCATGAATATAAAAACACATATGCCTATTTCTTATGTGAAAAGAGTCAAAACTGGGAAATAAAATTGTTTTAAAACTTATCCTTATGCTAAGTAATTTACTGGTAAAACAGGAAAGGCAACTACCTGAGGCAGAACTAACATCAGACTTTAATTCTGGGCAGAGTACAGGTATGTCTAAACTCGCAGCACATCAAGCACTCCAAATGATGGGCCTCCGCAGCACGTGACCTGTGCATGTGCCAATGTTAACACCGTGACATTGGCAATTACGACTGAAATGGGAACGTGACCATCAGCATTGGATCTTGGTATAGAGGCAGAGTGTTGCAGGATCTGATAAATCCTGATACCTTCTTCATTATGCTGATGGGAAGGCTCTAATCTGTCGTCTTCCAGGGGAACAGTTCATTGACACCTGCATTGCAGGATGGAGAGAAGCTCTGGAAAACTTGTGCATGAGCATCCATGGGTCCAGCAAGGCAACATGATGGCCAAGGAGTATCGTATGTGGCCGCAGACAGTGTACATCCCTTCATGACGATCATGTTTCCCGACTGCAGTGGCATTTTTCAACAAGATGTTACAAGGCCAGGAGTGTAATGGTGTGGTTACATTTATTCCAGGACCACTGTCACATACCTTGTATTTTCAACTGGCCCAGTGATATTTGAATGATGTTGCAATTTATGCTATACTGTTACAGTCTTGTGCCTCTAACACTATGACGTCACCACACGAAATGGCTGATGACATTCTCACTACCACCCATAACACATGTGATTAACTTACGTAATGGGAACAATTTAACTCAAAACATACACAGCAGTATTCACCAAAGTTACAATATTTACTGCATTTCATGCTTCACAGAATCCAACACCTAGTATCAGTGATGATTCGAAAAATCTACACAAACAGCATTTGTAAATCAAATGAAACTTTTCTTTCTGTAAGCTGTGAAAGAGGTAACATTACAAAACTAATTCTTAATTTCACAATAAAAAGTATTACGTTGTGTTAGAAACCCCTCATTTTAATTACTGGAAAGACAAACAGAAGTAAAGTGGATTCTGAATGGCTCCGGTGTATGCTACAGGAAGAAATACTATAGCAGCATAAGAATGAAACACTAGAAATTACTAGTGAAAATTGGATAGGAGAATAAGTTTGAGAAAATAAACATGTTCGTGATAAGAAGATATGAACCATGGCACACCACAATTTGTTCTTTAATTCTGCTGTCCCAGATTTAATCAGTTATTTTCTTAATCATGCAGAAGTATGTATATGTTTCATTTGATCATGAGCAATAGAAAGTATCACAGGATTATTCTAATTAGTATGGTGCTATAGGCTAACGCCTATTGTAATGGAAGTTAAAAAAGTATTTTCAGTGAGTCTTGCACAGTACTGAGAATTTGAGATTGCCAAAGTGAGTAGAGTGACATTGGCCAGTGGTTTTCATTTCTTTGAACAGATGAAAGACTAGAACATTGACTCGCTTATTCAGTGCTTACATGACAACAAGCAATTCTTCAGACAGCAATATAGAACTAATGTGCTGTAAAACAGTACTAGGTAAGATTTGTATCCCACTAAGCATATTTTTCTACATTGAAATAATAACAGAAGAACAAAAATAAACCTTTCATACTCACTGTGTGAAAAGACTCATGGTTCATAAAATGCATGTGAGGGAGTGTATAGGATGTGTAAATAAGTCAAAGATGAACATTTTATTTAAATTCAGTGTTATAGAATTAGTTAATTCATTAGCTTCTTGTATTGCAGGCATCAGATGTTCAGGAATGTGCAAAAATAACACAAGAAATGTGGTATAAACAACTCATCCACCATTTTGTTTTTTAACTTTTCTGTTAATAACTCACATTTTCATAATTGCATCCTTATGCTACCTCTGGGAGGGTTAAGAGCTGCAGTTATGTCTATAAATATTGAGGTTTTGTGGTGATCTACCATTCTGTAAGACTTTCATATTTCAGTGTTGACAGACTTCCAGTGGTAGGGACAGTGAGGCATTAAAGAGGACTGCAACCCTTAAAAGAGTCACATTATTGTAAACATGACTGAGCACCAAATATTCATGATAGAGATTTCCATGTGAAGTCTTTTCTTATGCCATTTTAATGCAAGGAAGTTGCACTAAGGATGTAAGTATCACAGCACCTTACGTACAAGCCAACAGAAGTCATCTACTGGGTCTGCTTTTACACTGTTATCTACTGCAGGATGTATTTCCATACAGAGAGCACAGGGGAGTTTACAGTCTTGATTGTCTTCTTAGATCTGTGAAGCATGGTGGAAGTTTTGCAAAACTTTGTCCAAGTATACAGTGGTTTCCAGTAGGTTCTATGATCACAGTGAATGAAAAGTTAATTAGTAAGGTATGGAAGAGTTATTGTTTACATCAGGGGATCGCATCTTTTGATATAAGACATCCCCTCTTCCTGTCTCCTTTTCACATGGTTGGAAATGTCAACATTTGATTTTATGCGCATAAGAATCTACGATTCAAGCTTTTTTTAACAGTCAAATGTTCTAACTATGATTTTGCAGTTGCAGTCTGTATTCACAAACAAGTACTGATCAGTTGCCCAACATTTCTCAAAGAACTAAACATTTCACTTAGAAACATGCCATAGTGGTTAAGATAATGATTAACATATGGGAAGATCAGTGTTCAGTCCCTGTGTGGCAATCTAGATTTTGGTTTTATTTGCCACCCCTCTCCCATAAGAAAAATCAGTTGAGGCAAAGCCTAGGCTGAATTCTTTTGTAAGGCCAAGGTTGATTTATAAACCTATCCTTTTCCAATCCAGGATTTAGCTCCAATCTTAATGACATATTTGTTGACCAGATGTGAAACCCTGAACATCTTTCTCTCTGGAGGAGTTTTCCGCAAGATGTGATCTTAATTCCCACTAACCACTATTCAGGTTTCATATGCATGCAAACATGTAGTTTGAATGGAAAAATGTGGCTTTACACATATTGTTCAGTTATAATTTTACTTTGTCAAACTTTAAAGAGATTCACCCATGCACACATGCACACACACACAAAAATGCAAGAGGTGACAAATTCTCTCTCTGTAGAAACCATATTAAACCTAAAGCCTCTGACAAGCTGTTAGAGCCTTTTCAGTAGTTACAGGTGCAACAGAATGGATGATTGGATGATATGGCCTTGTAACATTAGCCAACAGGGACTTTCTACGTTGGCATTGTGGCAAAGCTGCAAGCCATTAGAAACTGAGAATAAGGAAATCTACTGCCTAGTTTAATGATGATGAAGTTCTCCTGTAAAATAAGTATTCAAGAGGTAAAACAGCCTGCCATTTGAATCACTGGATGGGGAATACACAGTATGCTGCTGTTATCAGATGAAAAGTAATAAAGTGTAGGTAAGTTAGAGAACTTCAAATGAGAAATGGGTAGGCTGAAATTAGATACAGTGCAAATTACTGAACTACAGTTACAGACAGAGGCAACATTTCTGCTCAGGTGAGTATGGGGTTCTCAAAATAATATGAAATGTATGTATTGCAATAACATGTACAATAATTAACAAGAAAATAGGGTTATAGGTAAACTACTATGAGCAGCACAAAGAACAGATCATCATAGACATAACACATAAAAAAATCATTGAGGGACCACAGCACTACAAACATCAATGTCTGCTAGTTCTGCAAATTATGAAGAGATTGAAAGAATGTACGATTCGATAAAAGAAACTGTTCAGTACATAAGTGAGAAAAAAGTTTACTTGTGATGGGGACTAGAGGCATACGAAGGTGGTCCTGTGTCCTTGGTAGAACAGCCAAGGCAGATGCTCCCCCACCCCACAGTAAAAACTTCCTTTCTGTTATTTTTTCTACATGGATTTAGAAAGTTTTGTAATTTGTAGGTCTAATTATTGAAAAATATCACTTAATTAAGCTATGTATTAGGGTCATTCAAAAATAAACAGGAGGCTGTAAAATGAAAACCACTGAAAGGAACATAATACCACTGCCTATGGAATAAGGTGTGGTTCCTCTAACTCACTGCTAGGGGGACATGCCACAGGTTGACAGAGTGAGCATGTCCACGTACTGACCACACCCTGCACTTAGTACTGCTGAAAACTGGTACATGGAGGCTTCAAAAGAATGTCAAAGGAATGTGGTGTGTTTCCTGACAATAGAAGAAGACCAGGGAATGGAAATTCATAAACAAATGGGCCAGGTGCATGATAGTACTGCAAGAGAGATGAAATAGTGAAGGCAGCAGATGATCCCATAGGTAAAAAGACAAGAGCTAGTAGAAATCCCTGTATAACTCAGGAGATAGTTGATTTAATTCATAGAAGGAGAAAATACAAAAATGCAGTAAATGAAGCAGATGAAAAGTGAATACAGGCTTCTAAAAATGAGATTGGCAGAAACTGCAGAAAGATTAAGGGAGAATGGGTAGAGGCAAATGCCAGGGGATAGAAGCACACCTAACTAGAAGAAAGGTAGGTGCTGCCAATGGAAAAATGAAAGACAAATTAGGAGAAAAAGAGTAGCAACTATATAAACATTAAGAACTCCATAACAGGTCAGTGCTACAACATGAAGGGAGAGCTGAAAGGTGGAAAGAATATATACAGGACTTAGAAAAAAAACAAATTAACTTGACAACAATACTGTAGGAAGGGAAGAGGGAGTATATGAAGAGGAGATGGGAGATATGATATTGTGAGATGGATTTGACAGAGCACTGAAAGTTTTAAGTGGATACAAGGACCCTGGAGTAGATGACATTCCCTCAGAATTATTGAGATTATTGGGCGAGCCAGCCATGACAAAATTATATTACCTGGTGTGTAAGAAATATGCACAGGCAAAGTACCCTCAGACTTCAAGAGGAATATAATAATTCGTTTTCCTAAGAGTGCAGGTGTTGACAGGTGTGAATATTATGATACCATATGTAATGGTTGCAAAATATTGACATAAATTATTTGTTGAAAAGCGGACAGTACAGGTAGAGGCTGACCTTGGGGAAGATTATTTCAGATTCTGGAGAAATGTAGAAATGCATGAGGCAATACTGAACCTATGACTTATCCTAGAAGATAAAATGAAGAAAGGCATTTGTAGACTGAGAGACAACATGGACTGGACTACACAAATTGAAATTTTAGTTGTAGCATGGATAAAACACAGGGTCTGGGATGTTATTTACAACTTGTACAGAAATTAGAATGCAGTTATAAAAGTCAAAGGAAACAAAAGCGAAGCAGTAGTTTACACAACCAATTAAATGCAGCATTATTGTAAATTAATTACAAATTGTATAAGATTTCTAAATAAACTGAAACTAAAACAGGATCTGTGTCCTTTTTTCAGGAAAGCTTCTGTATATTGGTATGATGTATAATTAAGAAAAGATTTTATTTGCTGGAAACTCACTCCTTTCCAAGAATTGTGCTTTCATTGTAGTTTTACTTTCCATTTCCTTACCTTGATTCAAACAAACGCATTGACTATGTCATTGCAGCCAAATTTAGCAGCTAAGTTGCACTCTATCCACAATTTTGCTTGACCTATACTCAAACTTAAGTTGTTTTTTTTTATCATATTGAATCTGCTGAAGCTGCATTGAGAAGAAGCTGCAGTCACAGGGTTTATCATAAATGTACTCGAAGCTATTTCAATGTTTGTATAAGCATACTGTAACCATATTTTTGAAGGAAAAAAACTGAAAAATATCTAAAGGGGAAGCTGTGTCAGTGCTCTTCATCAGTGCTTTCTGCTGGAATTTGAAAGCCACTATTTTGTTAACCAGCTCAGTGGCAGTGACATTTCTGCTATAATTGACTCCAAAATATGCTGCATGTTTCTGAAATTAAAATATAGAGCTCTCATTTTAGGTATTCCTGACAGGAAATTATAGTAAGATGATGATAATGTTTCGTTTGTGGGGTGCTAACTGTGTGGTCATCAGTGCCCGCACAAAGTCCCAATTTTTTCACACTCAAATTTTTTATGCAGTCCAATCTAGTCACTGTCACAAATGATGACGACGATAACAACGACGACGCCACAAACACCCAGTCCCAGGGCAGAGAAAATCCCCAACCAAGCCGGAAATTGAACCTGGGACCCCATGATCCAGGAGCAGCAACGCTAGCCACCAGTCCACGAGCTGTGGACTAAAGAGAGATGAAATGATATAATATATGGGAGATCTGTTTCCCATTTTACTTATTATTTTATGAAATAATTTGACACAATCTAACTTACACAGTTTCACTCCAGGTCTCTGTTGCAGAAATTGCTAAAAATTGCAAACCTTCAGTTAAATGGCAGATTTGCTTCAGCAAACCCTCCCCAACTTTGAGATCCAACAGTACCATAGTAAGGCTGCAGAAAGTCTCCCACTGTTCAACATGAGCTAGCTGTGTAGGTGGCAACTGCATGAACCACGTGTACTGTTGACACATAACACAAGTGATGTCTGTTCACTAGTAGCCATTTCTCTATGATGCTATTTTGATGAAATAAGACTGTGACAACAGTATTACAGGGTCAGTTTAAGGCACATGTGAAACAAGCTACTGCTTTGGACACCAAGCTGGGAGTGATGCCAGAGGCACTGTAGCTGTAAGATTTCTATACAGGACATCACAATTAGTAGTGGCCACTTGGTGCACCAAGCTGAGAGGGGTGCCAAGAATACTCAAGTACAAAATTTTTGTATGGTGTGTATCACAATTATTAGCAAAATCTGACATGGGTGAAAGTGTATGGAGGATGTGGTGTCACCGCCAGACACCACACTTGCTAGGTGGTAGCCTTTAAATCAGCCGCGGTCCGTTAGTATATGTCGGACCCGCGTGTCGCCACTGTCAGTGATTGCAGACCAAGCGCCGCCACACGGCAGGTCTAGAGCGTCTTTCTAGCACTCACCCCAGTTGTACAGCCGACTTTGATAGAGATGGTTCACTGACAAATTACGCTCTCATTTGCCGAGATGATAGTTAGCATAGCCTTCAGCTACGTCATTTGCTACGACCTAGCAAGGCGCCATTATCATTTGCTATTTATCTTGTGATGCATACCTCACGCCAGCCTGCGTGAGCTTAAACGCGTGCTTTTTGGCTACCAATCGTAGTGGCTTGGCTGTCTTGCCAAGTCACAACAGAGGAGATGGGTGACAGGAGGTGGTTGCCAAACGATAATTCACTCGTGTGTAAAAATATTCTCAAATTACCCCGGTAGCTTTCATTTAAAGTGTTGGGCCAAGGGAAAGACTTCTGCTCACAGGTAGAAGATATGAAAATGTGGGACAGGAAAACTCTTCTTTTCAGTCAGTTTTTGTGCCCCCTCTGCCATGCATTCTTGGTACACTCCTGATGGGGTCTAGAATTCAATGGAATGAACAGGGAAGATAGTGGATAGACCTATCCATACAACACAATACAATCATTGCAAACACTTGCTTTGAAGAACTATCAGCTACGAATGCATACCTGGGAGACACCCCGAGATTCTGGAAGGCTTAAGATATATTATATAACAGCAAGGACATGTATCTGGAAACCAGATTTTAAATGTTTCCAGAAGCACATTTTGACTGTCTATAATTTATTTATTAGTTATGAAATACAAGTTAAAGGTTCAAAATTGAGAAGAGTGAATAAGGTGAAACAGCAAGAGTTGGTTAGAAGTGTCAAAGAGAGCATTAGGCAATGACAGAAGATGAGGGTTAGCTATGAAAGGCAGTGAAGGCAGCAAAGGAACAAGAAAGCAAAAGGACAAGGTCCAGTGCAAATCCTGGGATAAGGCATGATACATTAAATTTAACTAAAAATGGGAAAATAAAAAACTGTTGAAGAATGGATGACTACAGGAAAGATAGATTACATAGTCAGGAAAATTAAAAATCCTTTGGAGAAACTGGAAATACACTGCTCTACAAAACATAAGGATGAGGTACATAAAGTAATATAACATATTAATAACTTGGTGGACAAATGAGACATTAAGTTTTACCTACAAAATGAGAAAATATAAAACTGTTGAAACATGATATATTAACAACTTCGTTGAAATGAATGAATGTGCAGGATCATGTTGCCAGAAGTCCCCCAGTCACACACAGAAAGCTGAACAACGCATGGCATGAGGTGAGTATGGCTACAGCACCAATTGGAGCTGGTCTCATGTTATGAGGCAGTTGAAGGAATGGGAAACGAGTGTGTGTCAATCAGTGAGCAGTCATGCCACACTGTTGGGGTGTTCTTCATTACAATATGGCCTAGAAGTAACACTTTGGTGATTCCCTGTGAGGAAGTGCCATTGGGAAATTGGAAGAAGGATCAAGTTTGACAGCTGTAGCCCTGGAAACCATTGTCTCGTGTGAATGGGGAGCATTCTGAACCACAGGCATTGCTACCTGAAGAGGAGATGATCAACCATGGCCAACTACAGCGGAATGACAACTACACTGTGCAACAGGCCAGAGCAACATACCTCAAACAACAGGTGGAATTGCAACCACATTTCACAGAACTGCAGGACACAGAGTCTCATCTCCAAACTGCATGAGGATGGTCTCTTTGCCCAGTGACCTGTGTATTATGCTTTGTTGACACCTGCATGTTGGTGGCACCATTTCCGATGCTGCCAAAAGCATTGGGACTTGACCAATGAGGAGTTGGGTAGTGTGCGCTTCTGAGAGCAGATTCGGTCTGAGAAGTCCTTCTGGATGCAATCTCATATAATGAGAGATGGAACACATAATGAACCCAGGAGCATTGTTGAACATTATTGTTTTGGTGGTCCAGGTGTTATGGTGTGGGAAAGCATGATGTTGCATGGGAAAACTGACCCCCAACTATATGTACGTGATACACTCACCTGTCAACATTATTGTGACATTGTAGTCCTTCCCTGTGTATGTCTCTTCAAGGGTGCATTCCACTCCGTTTTCATTCATGTGAATGATAATGCATTACTGCATCAAACAGGACAGCTGAAGTAGCTCTTGGAATGAGAGAATATTAGGCCAATGAACTGGCCTGTCCATTGCCCAACTTAAATCCAATTGAGATGTGTAGTATGCTTCGGGGAGAGTTTTTTGCAGCATGTCCACTTGCAGCAATGACTGCCCAGAAACTGTCAACCACACTGGTAGTGAACTGGAATTCACTACCACAAGAACTCTATACCATTCTTATTGTCAGCACAGGAACATGTTGCAGAGCATACACTGCCATATGCGGTGATCATACATCCTATTAAGAACCATTTCTCACCTTTTGTAATGTCCTGAGGGCCCTCATAAATTCTGATGTCTGCAGTGTAATTATTGATTTTGAATAAAAGTGTCATTTTTCTCATATATTGTGTATTTCTTTCTCTTACCTTGTGTACTATACTGTAGCAGTTTGTTCTACGTATGGTCCAAGTTTCATTGGCCTATGTTACTTGGCAGTGACACATCATGCAAAAGTTACTTTTGTCCTTAAGTTTTGTACATCAGTGTTGTTATACAAACATCAAGAAATCAAATGGAAAGTCATTATGAAGTGAGGAAGGAAAGGTTGATAAGTAAAAGGAATATGGAGACTGGCTATGTAAAGGAGAGAAACCTAATGGCAATGTTAAGGAAATGGAAGAGAAAAGTATGAAGATGACATGTAGGATGCAATACTGTGTAAGATTTTTGGTAGAACACTGAAAGGCTTAAGTCAAAACAAGGCACATGGTGTAGATGAAGTTCAATCAGAATTATTAATGGCCTCAGGAGAACTAATCAAAACATATTTATACCATGTGGTATGCAGGATGTACTAAGAGAGAGGCAACATAACCTCAGACTTGGTGACAGGTGTGAGTACAAACCAACAATTCAATAAATCATCGTAGCAAAATACTAACATGAATTATCTACAGAAAAATAGAATACGTAATACAAATGAACCAATATGGAGATAGATTTAGGTTCTGGAGAAATGTAGTAGCACCTGAAGCAGTGCTAACCCTAATGCTTATCTTAGAACTTATATTGTCAATTGAGAAGGGAGTGAGATATGGTTGTAGCCTATTCCTAATGTTATTTAACCTGTACTTAGAGCATGCAGCAGAAGAAACTGAGGGAATGAAAGTTCAGAAAGAAGAAATAAAAACTTTGAAGTTAGGCACTGACATTGTCATTCTGTCAGGAATGACAAAGCACTTGGAAGGTCACCTGGATAGAATCGATTGTGACTAGGAAAAAGGTTATAAGATGAATGTTATTTAAAGCAAAATGAAGCTATACTATACAGTCAAATAAAATCAGGTGATAGATCCTAAAGGCATTGGATTATGGAGTCAGTCACTAAAAGCAGCAGACAAGCTTTACTATTTTGACAGTAAAATAACAAAATGATGGAACTAAAAAAGGATATAAGATGTAGACAGACAACAGCAAGGAAAGCTTTTCTGAAAAAGAGAAATAGGTTAATATTTAATTTCATGTTTATATTCAAAAAACTGGGATTCTTCTGAAAAAGTTAACCTTAGCAGTTACCCTCTGCCAGGCACTTAAATGTGATTTGCAGAGTATCCATGTAGATGTAGATGTACTGAAATCTGGAGCAAATCTAAAAAATACTATATTCTTGCAACTGATTGGCTGTTTACTATATTAATGACACCTACCCACAGTTGTTGCTAAGAGACATATTCAAGACTGTAATATAAATTGAATTGTTGAGAAGTCTTTCCTTGAAGTATTTGTCTGGAATGTAGCTTTATATGGAAGAGAATCATAGACAATTAACAGCACAAGCAACAATACAAAGCTTTTGAAATGTGGTACCAAAGAAAATGTTAAAAATGAGATGGGTAGGTTTAATGACCTGTGAAGAGATACTGAACTGTACAGGGGAGAAATGAAATTTATAGCATAACTTGACCAAAATAAGTGACAGGTTGAAATGACATTTTTTGTGGCATCAACAAATATTTTATTTGATAATGGAAAGAAGTGTGGCGTAAAACTGTAGAGCAAGACCCAGGCATGGGTCCACAGAGGTCATGACCCCACACCAAAAATTTTTTGTTAGATGCATTTGTGTTTTTACAATGATGATTTTCACTGTCACCAAGAACTGTAGAACTTGCCCCAAGATGGTAAAGCTCCTGAAGAGGAGCCAGCTTTTTCAGTAATTACAGGGGCACCATTCTGGATGATTAACCAATCAATTCTTACAATTTTAGTTCAAAATTAATTTGCTTAGTGTGAACTCCTTGGCATCCACTGTATTGGGTATACAGGGTGGTCCATTGATAGTGACTCTCATGAAATAAGCATCAAATGAAAAAACTACAAAGAACAAAACTCGTCTAACTTGAAGGGGGAAACCAGATGGCACTATGGTTGCCCTGCTAGAAGGCACTGCCATAGGTCAAACGGATATCAACTGCGTTTTTTAAAACAGGAACCCCCATTTTTTATTACATATTCATGTAGAATGTAAAGAAATATGAATGTTTTAGTTGGACCACTTTTGTCTGTTTGTGATAGATGGTGCTGTAATAGTCACAAACGTATAAGTACATGGTATCACGTAACATTCCACCAGTGCGGATGGTATTTGCTCTGTGATACATTACCCATGATAAAATGGACCATTTACCAATTGCGAAAAGATCGATATCATGTTGATGTATGGCTATTGTGATCAATTTGCCCAACAGGCATGTGCTATGTATGCTGCTCGGTATCCTGGATGACATCATCCAAGTGTCCGGACCATTCACCAGATAGTTATGTTATTTAAGGAAACAGGAAGTGTACAGCCGCATGTGAAATGTCAACCACAACCTGCAACAAATGATGATGCCCAGGTAGGTCTTTTAGCTGCTGTCGCAGCTAATCCGCACATCAGTAGCATACAATGCCGGTGTTGAGAATGCTACATTAACATCAACTGCACCCATACCATATTTTTTCTATGCACCAGGAATTGCATGGCTACAACTCTGAACACTGTGTACAGATGTTCCACTGGGCACAAGAGAAACTAGTGGACGATGACAGATTTTTTGCACACGTTCTATTTAGCGACGAAGCGTCATTCACAAACAGCAGTAACTTAAACTGGCATAATGTGCACTATTGGGCAATGGAAAATCCAAGATGGCTGTGACAAGTGGAACATTAGCAACCTTGGTGGGTTAATGTATGGTACGGCATTATGGGAGAAAGGATAATTGGCCCCCATTTTATCAATGGCAATCTAAATGGTGCAGTGTATGCTGATTTCCTATGTAATGTTCTACCGATGTTACTACAAGATGTTTCACTGCATGACAGAATGGCGATGTACTTCCAACATGATGGATGTCCAGCGCATAGCTCACGTGTGGTTGAAGCGGTATTGAATAGCATATTTCATGACAGGTGGATTGGTCGTTGAAGCACCATACCATGGCCCGCATGTTCACCGGATCTGATGTCCCTGGATTTCTTTCTGTGGGGAAAGTTGAAGGATATTTGCTATCGTGATCCACCGACAACACCTGACAACATGCGTCAGTGCATTGTCAATGCATGTGCGAACATTATGGAAAGCGAACTACACCCTGCTGAGAGGGATGTTGTTACGTGTATTGCCAAATGCATTGAGGTTGATGGACATCATTTTGAGCATTTATTGCATTAATGTGGTATTTACAGGTAATCACGCTGTTCTCAGAAGTGATAAGTTCACAAAAGTACATATATCACATTGGAACAACTGAAATAAAATGTTCAAACGTACCGATGTTCTGTATTTTAATTTAAAAAGCTACCTGTTACCATCTGTTTGTCTAAAATTGTGAGCCATATGTTCGTGACTATTACAGCGCCATCTATCACAAAGCGGAAAAAGTGGTACAACTACAACATTCATATTTCTTTACGTACTACACAAATATGTAATAAAAAATGGGGGTTCCTATTTAAAAAAATGCAGTTCATATCTGTTTGACATATGGCAACATCATCTAGTCGGCCAACCATAGCTCCATCTGGTTTCCCCCTTCAAGCTAGACAAGTTTCATTGTTTGTAGTTTTTTCATTTGATGCTTATTTCATGAGATATTTGGCCTGGTCACGATCAATGGACCACCCTGTATATCTACTGCCACCTAGCGACATACAAAAATTTGGACCAGACTGAGGCTAGAACCCAGACTTCTAGGAATTTGCAGTTGACCAATTAATTTTGAAATTTTTGCTACAGCTGTTGATTGTCAACAGTGTCTGTTCTTTCAGACATGTGCACAAGTATTGTAACATTAGCTACCATGGGGTTGCTATTTTAGTACTGCAAATGGCTCAATGCATGGGGAAACTACAGTCATTATATTTCCAGAGGACATGCAGGTCTACTGTATGGCTTAATGACAATGGCATCATTATCTTGGATATATTATTCTGCAGTTAAAAAAATATCAAAACAAGTCCTGAGGAGTAGATGACATTCCCTCAGAATTACTGAGAATTTTGGGAGAAGGCTGCGAAAAAACTATTCCATCATGTACACAAGCTATATCACAATGGCAAAATACCCTCAGATATAAAGAAGAATATCATAACTCAATCAAATGAAATCAGGTGTTGTAGGAAGTGAGTAAGTCATGGCTGCAAAAATGATTTGAATTATTTACAGCAGAAAGGAGAAACTGGAAGAGGCCAACCTGAGAGAATATCAGTTTCAGTTCTGGAGAAATATCGGAATATGACATCCATGCTGATCCTATGATTTATCTTAGAAAATAGAAGCTCTGGAGAAATGTGGGACTGTTGAAGCCATGCTAATCCTATGACTTATCTTAGAAGATAGACTGATGAAAGGCAAACCTATATTTATGGCATTTGCAGACATAGAGAAAGCTTTTTACAATGCTGACTGGAATACATTCTTTGAAATTCTGAATGTTGCAAGGGAAACCTACAGAGAACCAGAAGTTATCTACAACACATACAGAACCCAGACTGCAGTTATAAGACTAAGGGCATGAAAGGAAAGTAGTAGTTGAGAAGGGAGTGAGACACCTCTCCTCAACCTTATTTAGTTTCCACATTGAACAAGCAGTAAAGGAAACAAAGAAAAAACATAAATATGGTACTGCATGAAAGAGGAGGAGAAAGTATCCCCCAGTCATGATTAATGTAAATATTAATCTATATTTTTTGCCACCATCATTATTCTTACTACGCAGAACAATTGCTTTTCAGAGATGCATGAAAAGTGATTTTGGGGAGAAGCTAATGTTCTTTAGTGTTGTGTTCACTGTTACATTTTTGTAATATTTGTTCTTTAAACTTAATTCCAAACATTACATTCAATTTAAATTTTGGTACTATGTAGTGCCTTTCACACCTTGCAGGAGGCAACTTACAGTTAGAATACAAAAAAAGGAATTGTGATAAGGTAAATACCTTGATAAAATATGTAGTCAACTTATTTTAGCTGGATTGATGCTTGGTGCTGGGTTTGGCAATTGAATCTCAACTAAAAAAATTGTATTATGCATAAATAGACAGAAAGACCCATTATTCTACCATCACACAACTGCAGAACTATCACTGGATACAATGCTGCAGAAGAATGATGAAAATTAGATATTTATTAAATAACTGAAGAGGTATTGAGCCAAACTATGGAAAAATAAGTTGGTGGCCCAACCTGACAAAAAGAAGGTATCAGTTGACAGAACAAATCCTGAAGCATGAGGTAATCGTCACTTTTGTACTGTAAGGAAAAGTAAGGAAGAGGGTGTTTGTGTGTGGGAGGGTGGAGGGTGGGGAAGGGGGGGGGGGAGGGACTGAAATAGTAGAGGAAGACCAAGGAGGTAAGGAGGTTCAGATGGATGTAGGTGGCAGTAGTTATGCAGAGATGAAGAGGCACACACTGGATAGGCTAGTGTGGAGATTTGCTTCAAACCAAACTTTGGGCTGAAGACCACAACCAAAAAAATAATTTCCTAATTCCACATCTAACTTTTGACTAATGAAGTAATACAACTAAAGAGTCTTGAAAATGGCAACAAATTCTAGAACAGCAATGTTCCAGCTAGCTAAAAAATGTATGCACAGGCTGACCTAACAGTTGTCAACAACAAAATGACACAGGTTGTGAATCCACAGGTAGAACTGCCAAACTATAAGATGTTGACACAGGGAAGACGAAAAGGGAAGGACCTCCAATAACAGAAAAAGAAAGACTTTCCAAATGCAGGTGAAAATAATTGAAAGAAATAACCTTCTCTTCACTTGCATGGTCATACAGTCATAGTTTGCTGGGGTTATCTCAATTGTGGTATTCAGTGAAATATTGATAGTTGTAAGTGCACAGTTTGAATCTGTATTGTGTAATTTATGACATTCACAAAGTTATGACAGTAAATTAACTGAAAAATTTACCATATTTTGGGCATATGCTTTTCAGAGATTATACTTTCCTGAATTGAAATTATTTTGTGTTATACTAAGCCAACATACTATTTACTGATGTAAACAAATAAAAAATTTTATTAAATTAAATTATTTTGTATATTTTACAGAAATTTTAGAGTTAATTATTACTATATTAGGCTGGTACATAAGTTCATAGCATTTTTCCATAAGTTTAAGAAACACAACAGATACACATAACAGATGCTTTAGTCATCAATAATACATTTCTCTGTCTCTATTTACAGATGTCTACCAATGCTGGGCAGCTTTTTGATTTTGCATCTGCAGAAATCATGTGGTTTTGAGGTGAAGAACTCATTGAGCCATGTTTGGAGCACATATTCATCCATAAAGCAAATTCCTTCAAGGCTGTTTGACAAAAAGCAGAAAAGGTGAAAATATGAGGGTGCAAGATCAGGTGAGCAATGTGGGTGTGGAATGACTTCCCAAACCAATTCCTGTATAGTCTATCAGAATGTGGGCGAGCATTATTGTGGAGTAACGTCACTTCACACAGTCGTGATTGCATCTGCAAGGTGTCTCAATTGTTGGAACTAAATATCAGCAGTGATGGTTACGTCTCACCAGATACATAACATTATATTTTGTGCATGCAGGTCTCTGTATGGGGAGTTGCTGCATTGTTTGGGGTCAACCATTCCTTTCTTTTTCTAACTTTAGCATAAAGACACAATTTTTCACCACCAGTAATGGTACAGGATAGGAATGGTAGATGTTGCTGAGTCAATTGGTGATGATCAAGCAGAGACGCACATATGGCCACCTGCAGATTTTTGTGATTTTAGCCTGGAGCATGCAGTTTCCATACACCCCATTTTTGAACCTTACCCACTGCATGTGGAATGATCACAGTTCATCACATTTTGCAGTCCTCAAGTACAATGATGTGGATCATTGTAGATTAATGCATTTAAACAATCTTCATCAAAGCCTGAAGGTCTTTCTGAATGTGGAAAGTCACAAACGTAAAAACAATCCTCCTTAATATGAGAAAACGATTTTATTGGTGTTCTCTGTCCACTGGCATTGTCATCATTTTTTGTGCAAATGTTTCTGGCTACCTCCACTGTTATCACTCCTCTATTCAACTCAAACAGAAGAATACTTCAGAAATATTCTGATTTCTCCACTTGGTATTCCATGTTCTAGTGTCTATAGGTCCACTCACTATCTGCAAATGACAAAATGACAATATGTAAACAGAAATAGCAATGGTTAACTACAAATAAAAAATGGCAGTCAATAAACAAACCCATAGCAACCAAAATGCCAACATGCAAAACAAAAACAGTATGAACTACCAGCTTAATATTGCAACATTTTATATATTTCATTCTTGTTATTATTAAAATTGTACACATTTGTGGCACATTAATATGGTGCTGATGGCAATTTATTTTGGGGATGGAGGCTTACAAACAGTGACCCTCCCTAGACCTGAACCCTGGATCCAGTCACGATAAGACCAAGATTTGACTAACATAAGCATGTCCAGGAGGCTGTCGGTTACAGTGGCTCTGCAAAGATGAAAAAATTTTCAAAGGCTGAAGTAGAGCTGCACCAAATCAGATCACAGCTATAACTGGCAAAAATATGTATTTCATTTTTTATTAATAATGTGTTGTATTTAGGTTTATTTAATGTGGCGACCATCATTCAAACTCAGCACCATTTCCAAAGCACTTGGAAGCCAAGGGTTTCTAATATATGCTTCTCTTCTCTGTATGTGCTTCTTTGGTGTAGTTTAAATAGGGTGCAAAAAAACATCTCTGTCAGATGAATGTGGTGTGGCAGTAGTGCCATTCTGTAAATTGTATGTGTGTGTTTTCTGTAAAACATTTATCAACAGTGATGATGTGTGTATTTTAATGCAACTGCCCACCCAGGTCCATTTGTCAGTACTTCCTGCACACACAGAGATTATAACAGGTTATGGGCCCAGTGCACAGTTGTGGGCAAGCATGTTTGAGTTTGATGATGAAAGAACATGAGGTACAAGAACTGATGCAGAGGACATTTCTGACATTCTACCTTGGCTGACAATGAAGGAGACTGTTCAGAATGATGGAACCTTCTGTGTATATTGATCACCTGTGCAGGAATAACTATTTCACATGGTTAGTTCATGTTTGTTCACCGATACATTGTGAGGCACGGGATGCCATAGAATTGGATTTGGAACATGTTATGATCAGCTGGATGAAGACAAAAAGAAGAAAAATGAGACGGCCTTGTCCATCATTCTAATGATGGTTGAAGTCTGCTACCAGGGGATAATTAGCACTCTAAAAATAGTGAAGGAAGTGTGGCAGAAACTGGATAAAATACACTGCAGCAATGGCCTATTTAACACTATCTCCAAGATGAGTGACTTAGTAAATATGAAGAGAAAAGATGATATGACTATGGACGACTATGTAATGAAGGTACTGGCTGCCAATAGATTGGTGAAATAGGGGGGTTTACCTTTTATGAGAAAACAGTTGCAGGCCTCGTGCTTCTACGCTACAGTCTGGAACCACGCGACCGCTGCGGTTGCAGGTTCGAATCCTGCCTCGGGCATGGATGTGTGTGATGTCCTTAGATTAGTTAGGTTTAAGTAGTTCTAGGGGACTGATGACCTCAGAAGTTAAGTCCCATTGTGCTCAGAGTCATTTGAACCTCGTGCTTCTAGGGCTGCCTCTGTAGAAGTATGAAGGCCTCATTACAAGTTTAGAAAGAGATGAAGAATGATTGATCACAGACCTTGTCATCAACAGATTAGAATTAGAAAAGAAGCACCTGGAACCAGATTCAGAGTCCACTAAGAGCCAAGAAGAAGCCAAAGTGTGTGCAACACAAGATGGAGGTCATAACCAACACAAGTTTGACTGGAGCCACTATAAAAATCATAAACGAAACCAAGGAGATGAGAAAAATGCAGCAAGAAGAAACAGACTATGTTTCTCCTGTGGTAAAGTAGATCACATTGCCATGGAGTGCACATATTTCAGAGGGAAACAAGGTGTAGGAGCACCAAGCCAGCAGAATGTTCCAAAGAAATCAGCATACAGGACAAGTAGGTGCAAGCTCCACACTGCTAATAATTATCCAAACAGTGAGGACTAATGTGCAAGTTCAAAGGAAGATGATGAAATAGTGGCTATGACAGTGACCAAAAGTGGAGGAAGTGCTGATGGAAAAGTGCGGTTTCTGGATTCAGAAGCATCACATCGTATGACTACAGGGCTTAGAATTAGGCAGCTTCAGAGAAGTGAAACTGTTTGATGGGAAAATTATTAAAGAGACTGGTAGCAGAAAATCCATGTGGCAGTAAATTAATCTACCTAAGAAAAGTGCTTCTGGTGAAAGAACTAGATGGGAACTTGTCTGTTAAACAAATACACAAGAAAGCAATGTGCATTAGACTCATAAACGATGATGTTAATGCATCTATTGGTGAGAAGGAAGTGTTGCGAGGAAGATCATTGGGCAATGATGTCTATTTAGTGCATAACAATACAGTGATGCCCAACAATGACAAAACACATCAGCCAATGGGGACTGAAGCAACGGCCAGACAGGTACAAATTTTGTGGCACCAAAGAGTTAGACACAGAGAAGCTTTACCCAAAGTATGTGGAGTCACTAAGTATAAAGAATAGTGGAGCAGATTACTATGCTAATTACGTGCATGATCACTCAAGATATTTGGTAGCAAAAGTGCTAAAGCAGAAAAGTTATGTGTGACTCATTTGTGGCATGTAAGGCATGTGCAGAGTGTGAGACAGGGAGAAAACCATAAAATTCCCAATCAGACAATAGGGCTGAGTATACCTACAGCAAATTTGAACAGTTGTTCAAGAAAGAGGGTATATTACACTGGGAAAGCACAGCTTACTCTTCCCCATCCAACGGAAAAGCAAGGCACCTAAATCAAACCCTTGCATCCATTGTGAGGTGTCTACTGTTCAAAGGTGGTTTGCCCAACAACTTTTGGGGAGAACCTCTGATGTTGGTGTGACATCTGAAATAGATGTCCAACAAGATCCCTTGGTTGAAAAATCCTGTATGAAGTCTGGAAGCAGAAGGAACTTATTAAAGGAGACTTGAAAATGCTCAAAATGTTTGGCTGCAGAGCCTGGACAAGCACACTAACATATGACAAACTTGGGAAAGAAGCATAAGAATGTGTGTATCTTGGAGTAGAAGCAGGACCAAAAGGATATCGTCTGTGGAGTCTTGGACAAAGAAAAATACTTTTGAGGAGAGATGTCATCTTTGATGAGAGAAGGCTATAGTAAACAAAAAACTGTGTTTTCCAGGGGAAGTAATCATGAAGCAGATAGCAACAGCTGATCCACACAGCAATGAGGTGACAGCAGACAATGCCAACATGGTGCAGCTGAGGTTTCCTGATCTGTCAACAGATGGCAACAACGCAACACCAACAAGTGTAGAAATGATAGCAGCTGATCTGGTTGAGTAAACAGCTGCTCAAGGAGATGGGAGCCAATCCAGGGTTGGAGCAGAAAATGGATATGATACTGAATGCTGTGTAGTTACCAGTAGTGGAGATAGTGATGTGCATGAGAAGTGTGATACCATATTGGAAAGTGAAATTTCTACTGCAAATAGTGAAATATGGTTATGATGGTCTTCACATCTTCCAAAACCTAACAAGTCTGGTTCATGTCTGTTTATATGTTTTTTTTAATGCCATGTGTCAAGTGAATCCATCTGATCCAAAATCAGTAGCAGAGGCTTTAGCCTCTGTTCACAGGAACAAGTCGTGTACAGCCGTGGAGTCAGAGACGAATAGCCTAAAATGCTACAACACAATGCAACTTGTTGACAGATCAAAAGCTGATTATGCTATAGGAAGTAAGTGGGTGTCTACTACAAAGAGAAACAGTGAAGGTGGGATAACTAAATTTAAAGCAACGTTAGAAGCTTTGGGTTACAACCAGATATTTGGAGTAGATTGCTGTGTACACTACAGCCCAGTAATGAGACAGAGTAGCTTGAGGATTCTGGTAACAATTGCAGTACTTAGGGGATGGAAAATCAAACACATTGATGTAGAAACTCCTCATCTTAATAGCCTCATAAATGGCACTGTTTTCATGGAGCAACCAAAATTGTTTAGTGTGGGGAATAGAATGTGTTTGTTGAATAAAGGTCTGTATGGGCTTCACCAAGCAGGTAAGTATAGGAATGATGTTTTTCTTCTCTGTGATCAAAAAGTTAGGTTTGGAACAACGTGAAAAGAATCTTTGCATATTCTTGTCTAATCATTTGATCACTGGGGTTCCTGTTGATGATGTTGTTGTAAAAGGAGATGTAGAGAGGATTGAAAAATTCAAGAATGTTTTGAAATCTCACATTAGCATTAAAGAAATTGATGATATATTTCTTATTTTAGGACCTAATTGAGCAGACTCGAGGGCAAGTGAAATTAAACCAAACTAGTTACATTCAGCAGACACTGTGAAAGATTAAAATGCATGTCTGCAAGGGCATAGCTACATCAGTACCGGGGACTGGGTGTTTGTGTTGTCCTCATCAGTTCATCATCATCATTCGTGACAATGGGTTGTTTGTTGTACACATCCACATGTACTTGACCTGATGTTGTCTTTATTGCTGGAAGGTTGAGTCAGTTCAACTCTAAACCACACGTTTCTCAGTGGGCCAGTAAAAAGGGTGTTTTGTTACCTGCAGCAAATTAAAAACTTGAGCTTATGTTTCAGTGCCAGTTGTTCTGATCCTAATGCATTCAGTGATGCTGACTGGGCAACAGTAAATCTGTAGCAGGGTGCACAATTCTGTTAGCTGGAGCAGCAATCAGCTGGAAGAGTAGAAGCAATCTATTGTAGACACCTCCACAGTAGAAGCTGAAAACACTGCAATGTTCGAGACATGTAAGAAAGTGGAAAGGTTTGTAGGCTTTTTAAATGAGGTCAAGTGTTCTGAATTTGTTATTCTACCCATGCAGGTCAATGCTAACAACACAGGTGCCATTGAGATTACCATGAAAAAGAGTGTATCTGAAAGAACCTAGCACTTCGGAGTGCACTATCATAAAGCCAGGTAGACTGTCTTGGAAGGTTTTCTTGAGTTTAAGTATGTGTCACATGAGAACAATACTGCAGAAAAATTAACTAAAGGTCTTAGTGGTATTAAAACTGAGAGATTCAGCGACATGTTAGGATTAAAGTAAGTCTTATTTCATGTTGGACTACTTAACTGTTACATTTTGTCTCATTTATGTTTAATAATGTATTTTTGCAATGTGAAACTGATAAGTTATTCTCTTATGATGTCCACCAATGGGAAGTGTTGTAATTAGGTTTACTTAATGTGGTCACCATCATTTGAGTTCAGCACCATTCCCAGAGAACTCTGAAGTCAAAGGTTTCCAGTTTATGCTTCTCTTCCCTGTATGTGCTTCTTTGGTGCTGTATGAGTAGGGCATGAAAAAACATCTCCATGAGAAGAATGTAGTGCCACTCTGGGTACTTACTGTATATGTGTGTGTTTTCTGTAATACACACAGTGATGGTGTGTGTTTTAATTGAACTGCCCACCCATGTCCTTGTGTCAGTACTCACAGCACACACAAATATTACAATAAAATGCTTCACCATAAAGCAACCATTAAAGTAAACAGCAACTTGACAGTGTAAATCAATTTTCTTGAAAGAGTTGAAAGAGTTGATACATTTTAAATACACTGGCGTCCAAAATTAAAGCAATAAACTACTGTTTCCCTTCTCTGTGTCTAATTCATGATACAATCGTACAAACTGTCAACAGATGTCTGTATGATCATGTTCTGCATGGGAGATGGCATTCCACTCAATGGACAACTATGCCAGTGATGATGTCACAGCAGCCATAAAATGGGGTAGTATTTGTTGGGTGGTCCCATGTGCACACAGTCACAGATGGCGCCGTATGGCACAGAGGAGATACCTACCAGACTCCTTGCAGTGGAGAGCTGTAGGAAGAATAGAAGAACTGTAGTTGTAAACTGATGTGGCCCACTGGCTTAATGTGAATCGTTCTGTTGATTCTCATATGAGGTGACAATTCATAGAGACTGAAACTGTATCCCAGATACCAGGATAGGGCCAACCACATGTGACATCAGAAAGAGTGGACCCATATTTGGCTGTATGGGCATGATGGTACCGCCTTAGTACTGCACTGCAACTGGTATCTGACATCGCAGCATCCCCTGAACATGTTGTATCGAGGCAAACAGTGAACAGAAGGCTGCAGCAGAGTAGCCTTTATTGTTGGAGACCTGCTGTCTGTTTATCTCTGGCATGTCTTCACAGAAGGGAATGCTAGAGTGGAGCTGTGAACATGCCATCTAGATGGTCAAACAGTGAGCCAATGTTCTTTTCACAGACAAGTTCCGATTTGGTCTGAAGAGTGATCCTTAATGGATTCACATGTGGAAGGAACATGGAAAATGATTTCAGGACCCAAACATTGTGGAAAGAGACTGACATTGAGGAGGATCATAAATGGTGTGCTCAGGGATTATTTTGACCACTCTAACACCTATTCATAAAATTGTATGGGTGAATCAGCAGGGTTTAATGGCTATCAGGTACTGTGAGGAGATCTAGGGATCTCATTCACAGTTGTTGCGAGGTGCTGTGGGTCCAAACTTTGTGTTGGTGGACAATAATGCTGAAACTCATTGGGCGCAGGTGGTTGATGTTTTCTTGGAAACAGAAGATATGGCACACATTAAGTGGTCTGCTCACTCTTCTAATCTGAATCCCATAGAGCATGTTTGGGATGCACTATGGAGATGTCAACATCCAACGACTACTCCTCACTCCTCAAGACTTGCGAGCAGCTCTGCAGGAAGAATTGTCGTAACTGCATCAACATGAAATTGATAACATCATACACAGCATGCCCCATTATTGTCAGGCCTGTATTGCTGCCAGAGGTGGTCACACCCATACTGAGCACAGTAATTAGTTGTCAGAATGTGTGTCCAAATCCATTAAATTGGAAAAAAATTAATAGCATTTTTGTCTTTCACTGTGCATGTTGCAGTTTATATTCTGTCTTCTTTACATTGTTTCAACTTTGCTATCACCTGTTTATTCTGTTTTGTGGCAAAATAAACAACATTGTAGAATTTCAATTAGTTTCTTTGATTTTGGACACCAGTGTATATTTAAAGAAATACCATGAAGTTTGTGAGATGTTTTCAAAACATCTGATCAGGCTTGGTGGACTCCAGGTTTAAAGAAAGAAAGAAAGAAAGAAAAGGGAGTTTATGTTGTTTGGGGAAAACAGCACATCACCCACATAACTAGATGAACAGGGATCAGCTGGATGTGGGGGATGTATTAAGTAAGTTTAACACAACCGAACAAACAGCAATAAGATAATACAGAATACGAGATTTCTATCAGTATTACAGAAAAGTATTAAATATATTTACAGCATTAAAGTCACTAATAACATAAATATCAGCATATAAATAAGCTCCCATAAGAGAAAAATGATGAGAAAACTGATAATAATAAATATGATAAGGGCCAATGAGACAAGAAATACTGTTTTGGAAAAAGATAAACTATGCACATAAAAAAGCCAGCCATGAAACATACCACATCATAAACTATGTGGGATCTGACATCATCACCACTCACCTTTCTGAAGTCACAGGGAATGCTAAGAATACTCAAGCTGCAGTCAAATGTTGGAATAATTTATTCACTGCTGACATCATTGACGTGATCTTCAGATAAACAAGTATATGGACATTATCAAGGATTGTTTCTCCAGAAAGAGAGACATCAAATAGGAATTATCAGAAAAAAATAAGATGTGTGGCCATCAGATTATGTTGACATGAAAGGAAAGAAACAGTACAGTAGTATGTTCAGCTTCAATGATGGAAATGTTTCAGTTACCTACATTCCACATAAGGAAAAATTGTGATTCTTGTATCCTTGTTTCATTAAGATAAAATTAATCCTGACTATGCTGAAGAAAATAGAACAAGGGATAGTCACTTTCTGCAATTCAAGAAAAGATGGCATGGATACTGCAAGTAAAATGTATGATCATTATGGTGTGAGCCAAAGTACCAAGTGATAATTTTCTTTGTAATGTGCACTTGTTTACTTGTAACTGTATGTATCTTTATAGTCACTAGATTCTAAAATGCTGTACAATAGTTTTCTGTGAAGAAAAGTAGGATATGGCTAGCTCCACAGAAGGTTCTGCTTTCAACATTAATAGTGTGTCTGCAAATATGGAAGTATGTGGAAAATGGATTTCTACTGCGGTTCATATGGTCACAAGTAATAAATCAGAATAGAAATTGCAGGTGCTCTTTAGAATCTGTCTACAATAGTGTGAAGAATGGATAGACAACCAACAGAATATTCTCTTCTTGTATTCAGCAAGTTCTGAATTATTTGGGGTTCTGTAACACAAAATTGCAGAGATGACTGAAAAATATGGATAATCCAAAATATTTATTTTTTTTACCAGAAACTGCTATTTACTATACTAACTAAACATGAAACATGCCACATTTGAAAGCCCACTTTGTTATTTATGTGTTACGGGGAATAACAGATAGAAAATTATCAACTTCTTGCTCATAATTAATGTGCTAGGTAAAAATGTAGACAGGAAATCAGCTGCAAACATGTTACAAGAATAGAGTCCACACCTTTACCAAAAGATGAAATGGGAAACAATAGAAAAATATTTCAGTGATGTTTGAAAGGGGAATTTGGGTTCATCATCTTCTGGTAATAAAATGTGAGTCACATGCATAATAGTGTACTCTAAATAAAAAAATTGTAATCAGAACACTTCAGACTTTTTTATTTTTTGAAAGATTGGCAAATTATGCATGGATAATCCACAGACCAGATAATCTATGCATGGGTAATCTGGAGCTAATTACAATAACCTACAATTAATTGTCTCTACAATAACATAATTTTGATGAACATAGGAAGTATTATGGAGATACTTCTATCTGATGTCCTGATATTTATTAATGAAATGAGAATCATTATCTATGTCAGTATTAGTTGTCTTTATTACCAGTACAATTTATTGTGAGAGCAGATTAATTTATAAAGGAAATAATGTAATTTAACTTTCCTTTGTTTAAATTACATGCAGTTTTACAAAAACATTTACATTGTGAACTTCCACAAATCTTAATTTTCAATCTTCATATTTAAAACAAAGAGAAAAATTTAGAATTTAATATTCTGTTGATGCTGAGGTCACTACAGTTAGAGTACAGACTTGGATGTAAAAGTATTAAAAGCCCTCCAGCATTACCCTGAAATTGTTCATACTTACCAGATGAAAAACACTCTCCTCTGGAATACAAATACAAATTTGTAATTTAACAATACTGTTTCTTGACATGTGTCATAGCCATCAAAATAGAGCATAACTCCTACCATTTTGCAAATGAAACTGGAACTGAATCATGATCTGCACACCTGCATTCATATTCCCATGACTGACCCAAATGCTCCTGTTGTGACAAGGGGTGGTGGGTACAATACATGCCACTGCTCACATAGCATAAACATCATTTTCACAAAGCTTTCTTTTACTCATTGTTATTGTCTTCTCAGTGGCAGAAACAGGGACAGACCATGTTTGAACTGGGGGTACAGACTTAGTCCATGGAGTCATGAGTGCAAATGTTGGTTATTGGTGCATGTAATTTCCCTTGTCCATTCTTACCTTAACCTTCAGGATAGGTAAAATGGGTAAAGTCTGTGGCACTAAGCCTATGAATGGGCTACAGGACTGAGTGTGTGTAGAGTACAGCCTTTCTTTGCCACAGGACTAGAACGGGGAGGTTGGCAGGCCCATCACCCCAAACGGCCTTTTTGCCTGGGGATGATCCCTAGTACTCCGTTTGATAGCAGGTGGAGTAGACCTGGGCCATCCTGGGAGTAATGGAATAAGGAAAATTTCCTGCCCCCCTTGTTTGACTGGACAGGCTGAAGCAAGTCTAGGCTGTAGTTGGACTGCATTACAAGAAAAGCTGTACAACAGATATGAATAACTGGCAGTCATTTTTTTCTGTTGGTATTGTACAAGAAAATAATATGCCTGTGCAAGAATAAACACATCTATCCCAAAATAAGATACTTATTCAGAAAAAAATTCAAAATGGTTTCCTAATAGAACATGACTTTTTTCATTTCATGTATGTCTTCATACAAATTTTATATGATGATATATTGTCTACCAGCTACAACTTATTAAAGCATTGAATTGTGCTTTTCAGAATATTCTTCCAGAGAAGCCCTAATATTATCATATTAGACATCTGAATGGTAACTGGTTTTATTCCTATCTAAATAAAAGGATTCAGTATCACATTAAGAAAATTCTGGAAGAGCACACAACAAAAATATCTTTAGAGTGGATGAAAATCCTTAAAAGAACACCACAGAGATCATACTGGATCCACTGTTGTTCATTTTATATACATAAATGTTATGGCATAGTACATCTAACAAGCTGAATTAGTTTTCTTCACTGATGATGCATGTATTAAAACAAATGCATGACAATGCAAATTAAAAAAAATCTTGAAAACTATTTACTGGTTATCTGTCCCTGAGTTAGTAAGTTAGTTACTTTCATGTTCCATGGAGTATTTTACACGATAAATCATCATGACGTGGAATGAGTCATTTTGTATTCATATTGCAAATTAATTTGTACATCTATTTGTACTCTAAATATCACCATATAATTTTGCTATTTAATGCTTGTAATATCTGGTGTGTGAACATGTAAATGGAATTTTTAGCAGAGCAACCCTTCTGAAACCCAAACTGATTTGCTGAGGATATTATTGTTGCCAAGGTGAGATACTATTCTAGAATACATCACCTTCTCAAAAATTTTGGAAAATGATACCAGCAGTGAAATAGGTCAGTTGTTATGCATTGGTGATCTGTATACTGTTACAATTAAAAGTGAACTGTTTCTCAGCATTAATTCACAAGCACACACTTCTATGTGCTGATCACTTTTTTCAATAGATTAACAGAAGTTTTAGATAAAGTCTCAAGTACATAAGTCAACATAATTCTGTGTGGGGACATTGACATCAACACTAATATCACAAATGAATCCAGGAGCACCTTCCTAAACATCCTTCAAAGTTTTGGCATGTCCCTATTGGTCAATAGTGCAACAAGGGTTACTACAGTGACTGCATCAGTATTTGACCATGGGGCAACAAATATGGACAGGGAAAAATGTGATGTAACTGTAAAAGATCTCAGACTATCAGACCATCTCTGTCAAATGACCACAGTAAAATCAGGCATCGAATCATTCCCTAAACTACAAGCCTACAAACAACATCTATCAGAAATCAGAATAAAAGATTTTTCAAAAGAGCTAGATAAACAAAGCTGGGATGAAGTGTATAAGGAAACCAATGTGAATATGAAATTGTATAAATTCTCCACATTGTTTAAATTGAATTTTGAAAAGGCATTTCAAAAAGTACGCATGTCTGTATCAGCATCTCACAAAAACAGATGGCTAACAGCAGGTATTAAGAAGTCCTCCCAAACACTTAAACACCTCAGTTTTATGAAAAAGATTCACAATGATTCAGAATTCTTAAATTTCTATCGTAGATACAAAATGATCTATAGGAAGGTGCTGACGTCTTCAAAAAAGTCATTTAACGACAAAATAATACATAATGCAGAGAATAAAAGCAAAGCCATCTGGGATGTTATAAAAAAGAAAATGGGGAAAGGCAAACAAATGCACAACAACATACTGCTAAGGGAGAGGGATAAGGTAATAAATGATCCACAACACTTAGTAAACTGTGTAAACGAGCATTTTTCAAGTATTGCAGAGAAGTTACAGTAAAAATTCCCAAAACTAATATAGCACCTGTAAATTATGTTGCACAAAATACAATGATGTTACTTCCAACCACAGAGGATGAAGTCAATAAAACTGTTCAAAAACTAAAAAATAAAAAGTCAGTAGGCTTAGATGAAGTACCAATGTGTGTACTGAAACAATGGATAAGGATTATACAAGGCCCCTTAACAGATATAATAAATGAATCCTTCATATCAAGAACATTACCAGAGCAATTAAAACAGGCAAGAGTTGTACCTTTACTTAAGAAAGGTAATGCAGATGACATAGAAAATTACCAGCCTATTTCCCTGCTATCAGCACTCTCAGAAATAATAGAAGCAATTATGAAAGACAGATTAATGAATTACCTCAATAAATACAATCTTTTTAGTGAATCACAGTGTGGTTTCTGAAGTGGCAAAAATACAGAGTCAGCCATAGCAGAATTCACAGAAGTTGTACTTGATGCTCTTCATAAATATGAGTGTGTCACAGGCATATTTTTGGATCTTTTTAAGGTGGTTGATACAGTCAACCACAAGATTCTATTAAATAAATTAGAGGCATTGGGAATAAGAGGGGTAGCTAATGACTGGTTTCCATTATACCTAACAGATAGGGTACAAAGAGCAGAGATAACACATACTTCAAATAGATCTAAACATTTAGTAAAAAACTTATTAGAATCAAAATATATTAACATAAGGGTTCAGCAAGGTAGCATATTAGGACCAGTACTGTTTCAGATATACATCAATGACTTTCTCAGTAGTATTACTCATGGTGAAAAAATTCTCTTCGCTCATGGCAGCAATATTATAGTCACTGAGAAAACAAGAGAACTCCTTGCTGAGAAAGCAAATGAAACTCTCAAGGAAGTTTATGATTGGTCAATAAGCAATAAAGTGATACTGAACATAAAGAAAACTAAGCCATGAATTTCAGTTTGAAGAGGAAAAATGACCATGTTAAATTAAATGTAGATGGCACCTCTATAAAAAATGCAAAATTTCTAGGAATGAATATTGATTCTCAGTTGTAGTAGTGTGAACACACAAAGGTACCTGCAAACAGAATGTCATCAGCCCTTAGAATTCTATCATAAGTGTGTAACAAGCAGTGTCTTTTAGAAACTCTTTGCCAAAACCTTTGCACAATTTTCCTATGTCCACTGTCACCTGGTTAAGGCTAGCACTTGGTTCACTGAACTAAATGAAACACAATGCTTCACAACACCACATTAATACATAAGGGAAAGTCAATAAATGAAACAAAATAACCTAAATTCTTTGGAGTTTGCACTGATAAGAATAGGAGCTGTATGTTACATTGTATCTATTTCATTAAATGCTTAAGCTCTTAACCCTTGTGTTGTGGATAATAACAGACTTTGTAAATGGGGATTTCAAAAAGGTGACGTATTTTATTTTATTTCCACACACTTAAGCATCATACTAGGGTGACTCTTCTTTGAGGAAGAAAATGTTCTATACAGAGAAGTGTGTAACAGGAATAATATACGATGCTCAGTCTACAGCCTCTTACTGAAGACTCTTTATCCAAATGGGCAAATTGATAAAAACTTCACAGTACATTTTATTCCTTATGAAATTTGTTGTTCACATTCAGTCATAATTTGAAAACAACAGTCACATGCCTAAATATAGTAAATAAATAAAATAATAATAATAATACAGGAATAAATGACATATTATCCATCACTCAGCCTACGTGTGGCAAAACAACTAGTGGTATATTCAACCATAAATCCCTTATCTAGCAAACCAGAGAAATGAAGAATTTGACAGATAATAAAATTAACAACAAACACAAAATGAAGTCATGACCAATTGACAAGAGGCATTTACATCAGAGCAAAAGATTTTAAGTATAATCCATGGGCCATGCTATTAGCTATCTAATTTGATATGTCAATGGCCTCACATTACATAACAATTCATTTGATAAAGAACGTCACCATGTTAGTTAATCCATTTGGTTATTCTAATAATCTTCTTTCAGTTTCTAAGCAGAGTGAGGGGTGTAAAAGAAGGGAACTAGCTGTAGACTTACCTGGCAGGTTCAAGAGAGTTAAATCAAAACATCTTGACATGTCATGTGATATAACATGACACATGCCATTTGTCATGTCATGCAGTCTGACAACATGTCATTGAAGTTTCGTACTATGCATCTCCACTCTGGAATACTTCCTATTACAAAAGCATCCCCACTCTCTGATACTTCTCGTTGTAGATGCATCCCACTTTCTAGGAGTACATAAATTTATGTCTATTTGTTCTTGCATTCCTCAGCATATAAGTAATACTACTAAGTAATACTACTTAGATACTACTAAGATAAGTAAGACTACTCACCACACTGGTGAAATATGGTTCACTAGCAGGAAAGTGCGAACATGCAAGATGTTTTGATTTAGATGTCTTTGAAGCTACCAGATAAATTGAAAAGGTAGTTCCTTCTTTTACGTGTGATATGACGTCATAAACGCTGCACAGGACATAACCGCCTTTTTTGCAGAGGAGAATTTTTCACTCTGCTTCCCAAATTTTACTCTACCATAATTCTGACATTAGACCGCCATAGCTTGGCAACTGATGTAGATTTTTATTTACTTTGGCAATGACTGATCCAGTATAGTTTTTTTTTAAATTGCCTTTCGAACCATGTTCCTTACGTTGTGGCTACAGATGAAGCTTTGGCGAAACAACAGGAAGACCATTAAGTACATTTATTTCTTTACCCTTTTGCAAAAATTGAGCTAATGAGCACAGCTAATAAACTATTCTCGGGTTTCAAGCCGCGTCAAATGGTTAACTGTCCAGTTGTTGTTGTTGTGGTCTTCAGTCCTGAGACTGGTTTGATGCAGCTCTCCATGCTACTCTATCCTGTGCAAGCTTCTTCATCTCCCAGTACCTACTGCAACCTACATCCTTCTGAATCTGCTTAGTGTATTCATCTCTTGGTCTCCCCCTACGATTTTTACCCTCCACACTACCCTCCAATACTAAATTGGTGATCCCTTGATGCCTCAGAACATGTCCTACCAACCGATCCCTTCTTCTGGTCAAGTTGTGCCACAAACTTCTCTTCTCCCCATACAAGGCTACACTCCATACAAATACTTTCAGAAATGACTTCCTGACACTTAAATCTATACTCGATGTTAACAAATTTCTCTTCTTCAGAAACGCTTTCCTTGCCATTGCCAGTCTACATTTTATATCCTCTCTACGTCGACCATCATCAGTTATTTTGCTCCCCAAATAGCAAAACTCCTTTACTACTTTAAGTGTCTCATTTCCTAATCTAATACCCTCAACATCACCCGGCTTAATTCGACTACATTCCATTATTCTCGTTTTGTTTTTGTTGATGTTCATCTTATATCCTCCCTTCAAGACACCATCCATTCCAACTGCCCAGAAGAAGACACGAACAAGATTGCGTTGTTACCGTTTTGCGGCTTTAATAATAGGGAAGATTAGCCGAATCCTGAAGAGCCATGAAATTGACACAGTGTTCATGCCACTAGCAAAGATCCGGCAACAAATGAAGGCTGTGAAAGACGATGTAGGCCTTAAAACAACTGGTATATACAAAATACCATGTGGGTGTTGGCAATTTTAAGTCCATCAGACTGTTCGCACCAATGAACGGCGCGAGAGGTGTTCCTGCCTACACTTTCCCAAAAAATTAACTGTAAAAGAACAAACACGCCCTAGAAAACGGACACCGAATTCTGTTCGACGAGACTTCCATTACTGAACGGACCAGCGGCTTCTGCCATAGCGTAATAAACGAAATAATAGAGTTCAAAATATCGGACAACACCCATAATAAAGACGGTAGATTGGGGCTGAGAACGCCTGGGATCCTGCGATGGGGAGTTTAAGAGAATGTGGCGGTCGCGCCACCGAATCTCTACCATATGAGTTGCGGGACTGGCCACCAATGACGCCACTGGCAACAGTGCGCCTATACGAGGGGCGTTTGAAAAGTTCGTGCAAGTCCGAGAGATGGCACCACGGACACGTATCGAGGTCATGTTTAGTTAGTAGCATCTTTTGAAAGAACACACACCACGTTTCAGCCATACTGGTCTATTTCTTTGTGTTTGGCATTCGTGTGAATCAAGGAAGTAAGTGATTGTCAACAAATGGACGAAGAAGAATTTCGCGTGGTGATTAAACATTACTTCATGAAAGGAAAAACGCCTCAGGAGACTAAAGAGAAGCTTGATAAGAATTACGGTGATTCTGAACCTTCGATGAGAACAGTTTATAAGAGGTTTCAAAATTTTCGGAGTGGCCATATGGGAACAAGTGATGCTGAACGTTCTGGACGCCCTGTGGAGGTTACAACTCCAGAAATCATCGATAAAATCCGTGACATGGTGATGGATGACAGAAGAGTTAAGGTGCGTGAGATTGCTAGTGCTGTGGGCATCTCGAATGAATGGGTACATAATATTTTGCATAAACATTTGGACATGAGAAAGCTATCCCCCTATAAGCGTCGTTCCGTCACTGTGGATGAAACATGGATACATTACTATACTACTGAGACCAAACAACAACCTAAACAATGGGTTTCCAAGGGAGAATCTGCACCAAAAAAGGCGAAGACCAGTCCTTCGGCCGGAGAGGTTATGGCGACTGTCTTTTGGGATTCGCAAGGGATAATCCTCATCGACTATCTGGAAAAGGATAAAACTATTACAAGTGCATATTATTCATCGTTATTGGACCGTTTGAAAACCGAGCTGCAAGAAAAACGCCGGCGATTGGAGCGCAAAAAAGTCCTTTTTCATCATGACAATGCACCAGCACACACATCAGCAGTTTTGGTCACAAAATTCATGGAAATAGGATTCCAACTCGTTTCACATCCCCCCTATTCTCCCTTGGACTACTATTTGTTCCCCAATTTGAAGAAATGGCTGGTGGGACAAAGATTTTATTCAAACGAGGTGATTGCAGCAACTAACAGCTATTTTGCAGACTTGGACAAATCCTATTATTCGGAAGGGATCAGCAAATTAGAACAGCGTTGGACAAAGTGCATAAGTCTAAAAGGAGACTATGTCAAAAAGTAAAAAAGGTTTACCCCAAACACGTAAGTAGTTTTATTTTTGCACGGACTTTTCAAACGCCCCTCGCAGTGGCATGCAGACGACAGCCAACCAACTGCCAATGACAGAGGAGATCTCTGCCAAAAGCCCAGTGGGCCTTTAACTTGCCGTGGCTGAAAACCCGAGAATATTTTGTTAATGTATTTCGTCACCAGAGCATGTATTCATACAATTGCACAACTCTGAAGCACAGAAGTGGTGCACATAAAAAAAAAAAACACTGAAAACCTGTTTTTTGCACCTAAAATCCGAATGAAGCTAGATTTTTGAAAGTGAGGTTTCAATTTTATCGTAAGAATGCATTTTTTATTTAAACATAAGATTATACAGACAACCGGTTGCAAGTAACTATTTGGTAAACTGACCTAGGTTTCGACACCTTCATCAGAATGAAATTATTAGAAACCCTATACAATAATACATTGAACATTAAGTACGACAAAAAGACAACTTAACTGGGATGACAACGTACAAAGGTTAAATGATTCAAATGGCTCTGAGCACCATGGGACTTAACATCTAAGGTCATCAGTCCCCTAGAACTTAGAACTACTTAAACCTAACTAGCCTAAGGACATCACACACATCCATGCCCGAGGCAGGATTCGAACCTGCGACCGTAGCGGTCGCGCAGTTCCAGATGTAGTGCCTAGAACCGCACGGCCACCCCGGCCGGCTACAAAGATTTTTCTGGATTGTACAGCCGTTCGTATATTTTTTTTATATTATCTTGTCCTTTACGTAATAACTATTTCTGTAAAGCTTAATAGATGGCTCTTAGTTACACTTAATCTGCATGATTACTGTGTATTTTCATAAATACATTAAGCTCTCTTCCTTTGTATTTTGTTTTCTTAAAATTAATTGTCGTTTCTTTGTCAATTATTTCCCTTATAATATTTCAAATGGGCATATGTCACTATCCGCGTCCGATAGGCGGCCCAACTTATATTGTTTTTGTGGCAGCAATGTAAGCCACTGGACAGATCAGTCGGATGTTGTTCCTAGCTAGGCATAGGCAGCAAACACTGGAACGTGTTTTATTTTATTTTTGACTTCAGCATAGCTGCTCTAAATTCTGACCATTGTTTTCTCGCAATGTAATTTTACGTTAATAATCATTGTACGTCCTGACAGTTGTCTCGGCGAATGTGTTTTTTTTTTGGTCATACTTAATATTCTGTGTATTATTGTATAGGGTTTCTCAAAATTTCATTGTGATGAAGGCATCCCTAGTAGGGGTCGAAACCTAGGTCAATGTATCAAACAGTTACCTGGTTGGATGAATCTAGTGCACAGTTGCTGAGAAACAGCCTTGTTAAAAACTATAAGATTTCTACCGGCCCAGGTATCTAAGGCTGTGTCGAAGTACAAAGACATAAGAAGAAAACCTGTCAAACACAGGTATGGCTATTAATTTTAATAAGCATCGCGAAGAAAACGGACTTTTGCCTAGTTAGGTTAAATTCTATATTAACTTCAGACAGTGCTTAAAGGATCCAAAATTTTTCAGTGCCTAGTTAAAAAAATTACTTTTGACAAAATTAGAGCTTTATGCAAGGAAAAGACACATTAAATGAAGAGGCCTATTTTTTGTATCTTGAGTTCACTAAAATTTTTCTCATGTATTTTAATTTTCAAAGTTGTGCATTTTGGGATTTTGTTAATGATGGGTTGGATACCTAAGAATTAGATTGCAAAAGGCTCGATAAGAAAATGGCCAATCTTAAGAGTATTGTACGTGTAAAAAGCCTGTTGTTAGTAGTTCAAAGGTCTGAGCATAAATTTTTCAACAGAATTCGTAATACGAGTGAAATACATTTTACAACAGAAGAAGCTCCCTTGTTGGAAAAAGGACTTAAATATAATCTAATGCCTAACCTGTCAGATAAAATTTTTTTAGAAAGTATGATCATAGATATTAAAATAGGCCTTGATAGGGTCAAAGTACACGCTTCTCGACAAACGAGGGTAGCTCATGATGTATGTAGTATTTTTGAGAAACATGCAGTTAAAAACTCCTGTCAGTATGATTGTGATAAGAAATTGATTAAAAATATTGTCAAGCTAAAAGAAAACAATCCCTTATAACATAGTCTCACAAAGGGAATGCTGTAATCGTTGGCACTCAGAACGAATGTGTGTCTAATACATTACAGTTTTTCTAGGAGAATAATGTTTCGGAGCTAGATGGTGATCCGACGCCCATGATACAAAAATAAATTAGGCTTGCCGTTAACAGTGCTACACATATCATTAAGCCGTCTCATGACAAACAGCTTGTTAATATGAGTCCATATGTCCCAAAATTGCGTTCCCAGTGTAAAGTACATAAAAGTCGCTATCCGATAGGTCCGACTGTGAACAATGCATATCATGAGATACCGAGGTTTCTTCACGAAAAAATAAAAAAATCCTTTGTTTTTCGAAATAATTACTCTGTCGTCAATGATCAAAATCTAGACAGTAAAATCAAAGATCTGCAGTGTGAAGAAAATACTAAATTGTTTTCATTAGATGTTACGAACCACGAACTTACCTGTTCAAACAACCATTGATATCGTCGAAAAAAACCTACGTACTTGTAAAAGAGATATTTCTGATGAGCAAATTACTGACCTAATTCGTTTGTTAAGAATAGTAGTAAAACACAACTATTTTGTTTTAAATGGCAAACTGGACCATAAAAAAATGGCTCTGAGTCCCCTACAACTTACAACTACTTAAACCTAACTAACCTAAGGACATCACACACATCCATGCCCGAAGCAGGATTCGAACCTGCGACCGTAACGATCGCGCGGTTCCAGACTGTAGCTCCTAGAACCGTTTGGTCACTTCGGCCGGCTGGACCGTCACCCTGATGGCCTGGCAATAGGTAATCCACTGACAGGCATCTTGGCTGATATTTTCATTAATTCGCTGGAAGAGAAATACTTCAATAATTTTTCAGCTGCCGATCTGTGTATTTTGTCTTATTCTTGGTAAGTAGACGACATTTTAATAATATTCAGAGGTTCCCAGGAAGGAATTCAGCATTTCTTTGAAAATTTTAATTGTTTTCATGAAAAAATCAGCTTCACTTTTGAATTAGGAAATAACGACCGTCAGCTTAATTACTTGGACCTCAGTATTGCTATTGACAACGACAGACTTCCTTTCGGTATTTTTTTTTAAAGCCTCTAATACAGATCAAATTGTGCCTGCTAGTTCAGTGTATAATCATTTCCATAAGAAAGTATTTTTCCATTCAGCCATTCATCGCGCAGTTTCTGTACCTTTGTCACCTGACAAGCTTAATGAGGAGACGAATATAATAAAAACTATTGAAGTTAATAACGGCTATGATCCCACGTTAGTTGACAAGATCTTCAACGTTGAAACTAACGCTAAAGAGACAACTGTAGGTAGCAGTGCAATTTCTGACAGTAACGAGTACAAAAATGTCCTCTCGATTCCATTTTTAGACCCTATTTCGTATAAAATTTGTTGTCTTGTGATAAAAAAATATGGATTCAATGTTACCTTTTCCACTAACAATAACTTGAAAAAAAATATTATTCACAATCGCAAGTCCACATTTGCTCCAGTACACAATTCAGGAGTGTTTAAAATCACTTGTGATATGTTTCCCGTTCATTACATAGGACAAATTGCAAAGTCTTTTAGTGTCAGGTACAAGGAACATTGTTGGGAAAAAGAGGCACTAATACATACTCGGATTTCTGTGGAGTTGGAGTGTAGACTTAATTCTGTCACACACACACACACACACAACTCAGTTACGGTATTGCCCGCATCTCGTGGTCGTGCGGTAGCGTTCTCGCTTCCCACGCCCGGGTTCCCGGGTTCGATTCCCGGCGGGGTCAGGGATTTTCTCTGCCTCGTGATGGCTGGGTGTTGTGTGCTGTCCTTAGGTTAGTTAGGTTTAAGTAGTTCTAAGTTCTAGGGGACTTATGACCACAGCAGTTGAGTCCCATAGTGCTCAGAGCCATTTAAAAAAAAAAAAAAGTTACGGTATTTTGTGTGCCGCTTTTTCGCGGTGGCCGACCGGTACGAAATATTTTCTGTGCATCGGTTTCGTTACCTTTGAAAGATTTCCCAACAGACTTATAAAATCTGTGCATTAATTCGACTCATACGCGGCCTTAAGTAAATCTGTTAACCCACTACTTTGATACCGGTGTATCGCTTACAATGTGTACACTATTTCCTTCCTTCTTATTCTAGGGGTGGAAGACCATATTTTCTTCGTTATTTAATGGTAGTAAGAAGAAAGCTCAACAGAATCTCTCTCGGCAACGCGTCATTTCGTGTTCCTGTATATTTTTTCCACTAGTCTCGCAGACGCTCTCACAACAGACCCCGTCTAAAGGATCGAGATGTTTGTTTAGAACACCAGAGCGCCAGACTTATTAGCTGGCACATGTGCACCGTACGAGTGAAATGACAGACCACCACAACCCTATCAGGAATGGTCGCCTATTGTGCCACATATACATACCTCAGTCTGCGCCTATTCCTTGAATCGCTCTGGGAAGCGACCTGACCTTTAACGTTTAACTTTTTCATTGTCTGTAATCACCATTGCGCAAGTTGCGTTTTCAACTTTAAACAGTAAGATAACATTGTCACTCATTCTGCGAGCAGCCACCATCCACAGTAGGAGTCGCTTGCAGGAAGATAGCTAAAGGAAACAGTATCGTTTATAAATGTTTTGTCTTTATTGGTGATTATTACCTCAAAGAGAACTTTACTCCTGTCATACTGATTTGGAAACTTATGGCCCCTGTTACTACTGTCCTTTTAAAGCATAACAAATGTGATGCGTACTACTGTTGAATTCAATTCAAATGGTTCAAATGGCTCTGAGCACTATGGGGCTTAACATCTGAGGTCACCAGTCCCCTAGAATTAGAATTACTTAAACCTAACCAACCTAAGGACATCACACACATCCATGCCGGAGGCAGGATTTGAACCTGCGACCATAGCATCACCGCGGTTCCGGACTCAAGCGCCTAGAACCGCTCGTCCACAGCGGCCGACAATTAAATTCAAATTTATAGTATTTTGTGTTGAGATTCTTCGCTTTCCTGGAACATTTCTTCATCGCTATTGACAGTCATCCACACTTACAAAAACAACTCGTGAAAATAAATCAAACTTTGTTCGAACATATATATAAGAGTTATTATTGGCCCACGTTTCTGTAGACACCTTAAGATACTCAATGTATAAGACATGTTACTAATTCCACGTGTCCTTTGCCTGAGGCACGATGCACGCTGGTTAGAACACACACATACCATAGCGTACTTTGGAGCCACGCAACAGTCGAGTATGCTCTACGCAGCTTAGCGAGCACGTGGCAGCGCTGTAGCCTGCTATAGTTCGAGCGCCCGTGACTGTACGATGAATTTTCAGTCAGATCACCCATTTACACGTTTACACGTATGATTAGATACAACACAAGTCCGCAGCTCGTGGTCGTGCGGTAGCGTTCTCGCTTCCCGCGCCCGGGTTCGATTCCCGGCGGGGTCAGGGATTTTCTCTCCCTCCTGATGACTGGGTGTTGTGTGATGTCCTTAGGTTAGTAAGGTTAAGTAGTTCTAAGTTCTAGTGGACTGATGACCATAGATGTTAAGTTCCATAGTGCTCAGAGCCATTTGAACCATTTTGATACAACACAAATTGAAGCTGCAGCTCTTGCACATTTGCTACTTTTAATGATCACGCTTATACTATTCTAGAAACATACTAAGTAGGCCCTACTCACGCACTATCTGTACCTAGGTTCACCTTTGAGTATGGTACTTGGTATCAAAAGTATACTGAAGATACTAGGAGTCAAGAACATAGGACACAAAGGCAATACACGTAAAATAATTTACAACGTCGTTTGATTTTACATCAGGGCGTAGGGAGGTATTGGGTACGGAATTATTGTCACTGCAGGTAAGTCAGTCATCAATGACCTCCGTTGCACGTCCAGATCTTCAGCTCATCTGCACGACAATCGGCATTTTCTGCCGGTGAATCAAAGGGAACAATTCTGATGAACATGCCACTGTATTATACTTCAACGTCATCTCACTTCTATTTTCAGGAAACAATCAAATAACAAATTTTTGGGAACGGGCAAAAAAAAAAAGTCAACACACTTGAAGAAAGGTCACGTGACATCAGATATTGCTGAGATATTACGGAGGTGTCAGTAGCCCAGTTTTCCTAAAGAAGGAATAAAGAATATTTGTGTCACATTAAGATCAAAATATATGAAGCATAAATGAAGTAATTACTATGATCACATGATAGAGAGTCTACTGCTCTAGTCATCAAGCAATGCAAGTATTTATGTTGTACCTAAGCTGCATTTTTCTTATTACTCTGTTATTTTGTGTTGAATTTGTCGTGATATCCATTTATTATTTTGTTATTTTGCTGATTATGTATATCACGTGTATTAATGTATAACGTCATGACGAGTGTTGTAAAACTACCGCACACTGTTCCAAGTAAGCGTAGACTACAATAGCTTTCCTAGTAGCTTTCTTCAGTGAAGACCGCAACAGCATTACCTGTATGTTAGGTGTATTACATACCTACGGAGCATTGTCTCATTTCGATCGTTTTGGCCGAGCGGTTCTAGGCGCTTCAGTCCGGAACCGCGCTGCTGCTACGGTCGCAGGTTCGAATCCTGCCTCGGGCATGGATGTGTGTGATTTTCTTAGGTTAGGTAGGTTTAAGTAGTTCTAAGTCTAGGGGACTGATGACCGCAGATGTTAAGTCCCATAGTGCTTAGAGCCATTTTTTCGATCACTTTTTCTGCGTATGTGATCAGTGTCTTACAAGGTTCCCCTAGAAACCGGAAGTGGTAAACCATCTAGAAACTGAGTGAGGATATATACACTAAAGAGCCAAAGAAACTGGTGCACCTGCCTAATATCATCTAGGGCTCCCGCGAGCACTCAAGAGTGTCGCAACACGACGTGGCATAGACTCGACTAATGTCGGAAGTAGTGCTGGAGGGTGCTGACACCATGAATCCTGCAGGGCTGTCCATAAATCCGTGGGAGTACGTAGGGGTTGAAGATCTCCTCTGAACAGCACGTTGCAAGGCATCCCAGATATGCTCAATAAAGTTCATGTCTGGGGAGTTTGGTGGCTAGCGGAAGTGTTTAAACTCACAAGAGTGTACCTGGAGCCACTCTGTAGCAGTTCTGGACGTGGTACGTATGGGGTGTCGCATTGTCCTGCTGGAATTGCCCAAGTCTGTCGGAATGCGCAATGGACATGAATGGATGCAGGTAATCAGAGAGGATGCATACGTAAGTATCACCTGTCAGAGCTGTATCTAGACGTATCAGGGGTACCATATTACTCCAACTACATACGCCCCACACCATTACAGACCCTCCACCAGCATGAACAGTCCCCTGCTGACATGCAGGGTCCATGGGTTCATGAGGTTGTCTCCATACCCGTACACGTCCATCCGAGCGATACAATTTGAAACTAGACTCTTCCGTCCAGGCAACGTGTTTCCAGCCATCAAAAGTCCAATGACGTCCAGGCGAGGCGTAAAGCTTTGTGTCGTGCAGTCATCGATGATGATGATGATGATGTTTGGTTTGTGGGGCGCTCAACTGCGTGGTTATCAGCGCCCGTACAATTACCCAATCTTTGTTCAGTCCAATTTCGCCACTTTCCTGGATGATGATGAAATGATGAGGACAACACAAACACCCAGTCATCTCGAGGCAGGTGAAAATCCCTGACCCCGCCGGGAATCGAACCCGGGACCCCGTGCTCGGGAAGCGAGAACGCTACCGCGACACCACGAGCGGCGGACACAGTCATCGAGTGTAGACGAGTGAGCCTTCGGCTCCGAAAGCTCATATCGATGATGTTTCGTTGAATGGTTCGCACGCTGACGCTTGTTGATGGCCCAGCATTGATATCTGCAGTAATTTGCAGGAGGGTTGCACTTCTGCCACGTTGAACGATTCTCTTCAGTCGTCGTTGGTCCCGTTCTTGCAGGATCTTTTTCCGGACGCAGCGATATCGGGGATTTGATGTTTTACCGAATTCTTGATATTCACTTACGCTCGTCAAATGGTTATACTGGAAAATCCCTACTTCATCGGTACCATGGATATGCTATGTCCCATCGCTCGTGCGCTGACTACAACACGTGCAAACTAACTTAAATCTTGATAACCTGCCATCGTAGCAACAGTAACCGACCTAACAACTGGGCCAGACACTTGTCTTATATAGGCGTTGCCGACCGGAACGTCGTATTCTATCTGTTTACGTACCTCTGTATTTGAATACACATGCCTATACCAGTTTCTTGGGCGGAAGTGTATAAAGAGCCACGTAACCTAAGGAACTTTTTCGTTTTGAATAGATATTTTCCTATGTTTTACCTAAAATAAACGGTATTAATAGCAAAATTGAAATTGCCAATATGTAATTCAGGTTTTATTGGGGAAGTGTTGATTTGTAGAGTGAAACATAAATGTTGTAGTAAAAATCAAAAGAACTATACAGATTTTTAATATAGGGCTAGAAAACGAATTCCTTAAAAAAAGGTAAAATTAAGAAAAAACTCAATATAAAAGCATATCAAACATCGTTTCAATACTTCATCTAGCTTATACAAATCAGGTTTCTGTTACTCATAAACAGTTTTCGCACTTGTTACCTCTGCCTTTGATCACGATGAAAAAAGTTCTATCGCGCACAAAAACAAGAATAATAAGCAGTATGCAGTTTATATTTTGTAAAGATATAGAATATAGAATGGACTAACACTAAATAATGAACGGTTCTAGTTATGTGCAAAACTAGCAAACAAACAGAAACAAAGAGAAGTCATCGGCTCCCAGTTTTTCTCTCACACACTCATTTATGTTTCTTTCCCTAGCAATGCTATCGGTATTCTTACTATTTACTAATCATTTACTTTTTATACCAAAACGACGAACGTAGTTTTGGTAGAGCACAAGCCTATTCATGACAGTCCTCCCGCGAAGTTTGCTAACGCTAGGCCGCGTAACTTGTATGATATATAGGTAGATGTGCATTGTGTTTCTTGTACGTTTTATTTATAATGTTGTGGTACCATGTCTAGAAGTGCTGATGTACGTGAGGAAGTTGATTCAGTGAACGGACTATCAGCGACTTTTTCCCTAGCATAGCCAGATCAGCTATGGTGTTGAACAGTCTATTTGGGCTGATTCCTTAACGTCGACGTCACAGTAACATGTGCTAGCATTTTAATAGTCTTGGACGCGTTAGGTCACAATGTTCAAGAGCACTTGTATTGCATGTTATCTAACGAATTAAATCAATGTCGTTTTCTTCACGACGGTTACACTTTTACTGAGTTAACCGCCATTGAGATGCCTCTAGGCACAGTTCTGTGCACAAACGTTCATTCTATTTCAACCAAGACCCGTCAGTCGTTACCAGTATCGTAAACATTTGTCCGAACAGTGACTACATCTTTAAGGTTATTTAGAAATCTTCGTGCAGAAATGAGACAACAACCCATTGTTTTACCATAAGCTGATCTTTTCTGATCATTCCAGAGGATAGAAATATTTTTTTATAAGTTACTGGCTTTTGGGCTCCTCCCATTCAACCATCTCAATACCGTAATGTCAATTATGACGATACAGCTTGAAACGTCCCCTTAGAAAAATTTATACACGACTGTGCTTAAACTGATACACAATATTTTTTTAGCGCAACGCAATCTGACTTTCAGAAATCCCTACAAAGGAATGGCCCTGACTAACATTAACCTATACGTTTCACAAATCACTTACCTCACCAAAAATCTTCGTTACTCGAACTACTGCAATACAGCGAGCGCCACTACTGCCAGCTAAATAAAAGATTCAAACTACGGAAGGCACTAACTACTAGTAGGCATAGTTAGCAAATGAAAGATTTTAATAGAGAACAAACATTGTATTTACCTTAATAGTCATAATATATATAGCATCCAGTGTTACAAATTTCAAATCTCCTCCATTTCTCTCCCCACATCCACCACTGCTGGCGGCTCACCTCCTACTGCGCAACGCTACGCGCTGTTCACATCCAGCTGCCGCTGCCCAACACTACAATGGCAGACAACAATGCAAACTAGCCACAGACTGCACACAGCACAGCCAGTGATTTTCATATAGAGCGCTACGTAACGTTGCCAATAAGAAAACATAAACAGCCTACTTACATAAAGAAAACATAAACAGCCTACTTACAAGCTCCACACCCACTCCTCTCGTTGAGATCTTATAGAAAATCTCCGACCCAGCCGGGAATCGAACCTAGGTCCCCTCACTTAGCAATCCACCGCACTGACCGCGCAGCTACCGACGCGGATTGGGACTACTTGTTTCTGACACGGTTACTTATGCCAGTGACGAGGCTCGTATGCTGTCGTCTGTTCTGCCGGTGAGAAACTGCACTGTCTTTGAATCTATCACGTTTTTCTTCCTCTGTCAAAGAAAGAGCAGTCTCAGCCACTTCACTCCGACAGTACTTTTTCTGTCTCACTTTCCAGCCGTTATTACGGAGGTATCGCTCTCTCTTGTTGCATTATACACTGATCAGCCAGAACATTATTACCATCTACCCAACAGCCGGTATGAGAAATACTTTTCAACACGTTTTCTGAAAACTGTCTTGAGCAGCTAGCTCGGCACCCACGCGCAATGGAAATAAAATTCAGATGGCTCTAAGCACTATGGGACTTGACATCTCAGGTCACCAGTCCCCTAGACTTAGAACTAATTAAACCTAACTAACCTAAGGACATCACACACATCCATGCCCGAGGCAGGATTCGAACCTGCGACCGTAGCAGCAGCGCGGTTCCTGACTGAAGCGCCTAGAACCGCTCGGTCACAGCAGCCGGCGCAATGGAAATATCTTAGACCTTGTAGCTATAAACAGGCTGGACCTTGTCGACAATGTCAGTATAGAAACGGGGATTAGCGATCTGGATGTCATTATAGCAACTGTGATTACGAAAGTTAATAAATCCGTCAAGAAGGTTAGGAGAGTGTTTCTGCTAGGTAGAGCAGATAAGCAGTTATTAGCATCGCACTTAGACCGTGAAATGATATCACATCGTTCCAGTAAGATGGATACAGACGAGTTATGCGGAAAGTCTAAGCAGATTGCAAATCGTGTTCTGGAGAGTTATGTGCCTAGTACTCGTAAACGGATAAAGGATGGAAAAGATCCAGCATGGTTTAATAACAAAATTCGAAGGATACTGAGAAAGCAGAGGCTGTTACAATCTTTCAAAAGGGAACGCACATTTTACGACATGCGAAGGTTAGTAGAGATCCGTGCGTCTGTGGAAAGGTCTATTCACGAAGCATACAACAACTACCACCGTCACATCTTAGCAATAGTTCTGGCAGAGAACCAAATAACATTCTGGTCACATTTAAAATCGCAAACCGGATCTACTGCTTTCATTCAGTCCCTTGTTGACCAGTCTGGTGTGGCAGTTGAAGATAGCAAACCGAAAACCGAAGTTTTAAATTTCTCATTCCAGAAATTGTTCACACAGGAGAACCGTACAAATATACCGTTATTTGACCATCGGACAGACTCCCATATGGACGACATAGAAATAAGCATCGCTGCCGTAGAGAAACAACTGAAAGATTTGAAAGCAAATAAATCACCAGATCCGGATGGAATCCCAGTTCGATTTACAAAGAGTACTCTACGGCATTGGCCCCTTACCTAGATTGCCTTTATCGTGAATCTCTAGCTCAGCACAAAGTCCCAAGCAACTGGAAAATAGCGCAGAGTAAGAGAACGGATCCGCAAAATTACAGACCAATTTCCTTAACTTCTGTTTGCTGCAGAATCCTTGACCATATTTGCAGTTCGAATATAATAAAGATCCTTGAGTCTAAGAAGCTTATGTCCACGAATCATCATGGTTTTAGAAAGCATTATTCGTGGGAAACTCAGCTTGCCCTTTTCCTACATGATATACTGCGAGTTATACCATAGATGAAGGGCAGCCGGCCGTTGTGGCCGAGCGGTTCTAGGCTCTTCAGTTCGGAATCGCGCTGATGCTACGGTCGTAGGTTCAAATCCTGCCTAAGTAGTTCTAAGTCTAGGAAACTGATGACCTCAGATGTTAAGTACCATAATGCTCAGAGCCATTTGAACCATGAAGGGCAACAGGCAGATTCCACATTTCTAGATTTCCAGAAAGCATTTGACATGATGCTCCATTGTGGGCAGTTAACGAAGGTATGGGCATACAGAATAAGTTCACAGACATGTGAGTGGCTCGAAGGCTTCTTAAATAATAGAACCCAGTATGTTGTCCTCGACGGCGAGTGTTCTTCAGAGACAAGTGTATCGTGAAGAGAGCCCCAGGGCAGTGTGATGGGACCGCTGTTGTCTATACACATAAATGATTTGGCCGACAGGGTGGGAAGCAATCTGCAGTTGTTTGCTGAAGATGCCGTGGTGTACAGTAAGCTGTCGGAATTGAATGACTGTAGGAAGATACAAGACGACTTAGACAAAATTTCCAGTTGGTGTGATGAACGCCAGCTTGTCCTAATGCGGAAAAATGTAAGTTAATGCAGCTGAGTAGGAAGATAAACAATGTAATGTTCGGATACAGTATTACTAGTGTCCTGCTTCACACAGTCACGTCGTTTAAACATCTGGGCGTAGTGCTGCAAAGCGATATGAGATGGAACGAGCATGTGAGAACTGTGCTAGGGGAGGCGAACGGTCGACTTCGGGTTATCGCGAGAATTTTAGGAAATAGTGGTTCACCTGTAAAGGAGACTGCATATAGAACGCTGCTGCGATTTGTTCTTGAGTACAGTTCGAGTGTTTGGGATCCGTACCAGGCCGCATTGCAGGAAGCACTTCAGAGTAGGAATGCTAGATTCGTTACCGGTAGGTTCGAACAAAGCTTAAGTGTTACGGAGTTGCTTCGGGAACTCAAATGGGAATCTCTGGAAGGAAGGCGACGTTCTTTTCGAGAAAAACTATTGAGAAGATTTAGAGAACCGTCATTTGAGTCGACTGCCGAACGATTCCTCTGCCGTCGACATAGATTGCGCATAATGACCACGAACATAAGATACAGAAATAAGGGCTCATGCAGAGGCATATACACTCATGCTCATAAATTAAGGATAATGCTGATACATGGTGACACAACGCTCTGGTGGGCGGTTCAAAATGGTTCAAATGGCTCTGAGCACAATGGGACTCAACTGCTGAGGCCATAAGTCCCCTAGAACTTAGAACTACTTAAACCTAACTAACCTAAGGACATCACACACATCCATGCCCGAGGTAGGATTCGAACCTGCGACCGTAGCGGTTGCGCGGTTCCAGACTGTAGCGCCTAGAGCCGCTCGGCCACTCCGGCCGGCTCTGGTGGGCGGTTTGCGGGTTTAAATCACCTCGGGATATGACCATGCGGTGCATTTGACCTGCGGTCGTCGCACGGTGGCGCTGCCTGCAATCCACATACGCAGAGGTGTGTTGGTGCATGTCAGAGTACGGTGCAGCGAGTAAGAGTGCAGACGTTTTCAGACGTGATAACGGCGACTGTGTGTTGAAAATGGCTCAAAGAACACATATTGGTAACGTTATGAGGGGTAGAATACTAGGGCGACAGGAGGCTGGTCAAACACAGCAGGTCGTAGCACGGGCGCTCCGTGTGACACAAAGTGTGATCTCAAGATTATGGCAACGATTCCAGCAGACAGGAAACGAGTCCAGGCGCTAAAGTACGGGACGTCCACAGTGTACAACACTACAAGAAGACCGATATCTTACCATCAGTGCTCACAGACGGCCACGGAGTACTGCAAGTAGGCTTGCTTGGGACCTTAACGCAGCCGCTGGAACAGTTGTCTCTAGACACACAGTCTACAGACGACTGAACAGACATGGTTTATTCGCCCGGAGACCTGCAAGGTGCATTCCACTGACCCCTGGTCACAGGAGAGCCCATAAAGCCTGGTGTCAAGAACACAGTACATTGTCATTGGAACAGTGGTCCCAGGTTATGTTCACGGACGAATCCAGGTATAGTCTGAACAGCAAACCCTGGTAAGGATCCCACACCGCGCAGCAATATTCTAACAGAGGACGAACGAGTGTAGTGTAAGCTGTCTCTTTAGTGGACTTATTGCATCTTCTAAGTGTCCTGCCAATGAAACGCAACCTTTGGCTCGCCTTCCCCACAATATTATCTATGTGGTCTTTCCAACTGAAGTTGGTAGGTATTGCAAGTTATTTTGTTGAAGTTCGTGGGGTAAATAAGGTAAGAAATAGAAAATTCTATTGCGTTTTAGTTTCGTATAGCAGGATGTGTCATTGTGGAGGTTTTTGGATATGTGGCTGGTTGGTTGCATTATGGGAAGCTTAAAAGAGGGGATGTACTCATCTGTAATTGATCATTTAGAACCAGCTGGGGATTTTGAGCTACATGTCTGTCTTAAGCTGTTCTAACAGGCTTAGTTTTCTTTATTTGTTGGCTATGTGTAGTACTTCTGTGTGGACTTGGCATCTGTGCCCTTCCTTCAGCACATGTTCGGCAGAGGTGAAGTCTGTCTTATGTAATCTCCAGTTGCATTCGTGTGTCAATCAGCCTAGTTGTTGTGGCCCTGCCTGTCTGACCAATACACAGTTTGCTGCTGTCATTGCAAGTGATTTTGCAAACACCGCTGTTACTTAATAAACCTATTTTGTCCTTGCTGTTGAACAGAACATGAGCTATTGTGCCTCTGCAAAAAAATGAAGTTTTGTAATTTCAGGATTTGAGGGCTTTGGCTAATTTGTTAGATAGCTTTCCTAAATATGGGATAGTACAAACTATATTTGGTCTGACAGGTAGGGCGATAAGAACTAGGCTGATTGAACACGAACGGAGCTGGAGATTACTGAAGTCAGACTGCACCTTTGCCGAACATCTGCTGAAGGAAGGACACACGTACAGAGTCCACAAAGAAATAATGCATATAGCCAACAAAAGAAGAAAACTAAGCCTCTTATAAGTGCTTGAGGGGAAACAGACATTTAGCTCAAAATCCCCAGCTGGTTCTAAATGATTAATTACAGCCGACTACATCCCAACTTTTAAGGTTCACATGATGCAATCAACCAGCCACTTACCACAAAACGCCACAATGATTCATACTGTTAGGGAAAGTTAAGATACAATGGAATTTTCTGTTCCTTACCTTAATTACCCCACAAACTTCAATGATATAACTTGTAATATCTTAATATTGTGTACTTAACCATTTGCTGTGTTTAATGTTGCCCACTGCATAAAAAGGTTATTTACAATGGGAAACATGTTTGCTGCACAACTTTGCTTACTAGTACCCAGATAGATAGTAATCAACCAACGTCTCAACCTCACAAACTATGGCATCATAACCATATAACCTGTAATACGCTAAGATTATATATCTTAATTATTGTGTATAATACTGTCCATTACCTAAAGTTTAGTTCTATCTACATCTACGTGGATGCTCTGCAAATCACATTCAAGAGCCTGGCAGAGGGTTCATCGAACCACCTTCACAATTCTCCATTATTCCAATCTCGTATAGCTCGCGGAAAGAATGAACACTTACATCTTCCCGCACGAGCTCTGATTTCCCTTATTTTATCGTGGTGATCGTTCCTCCCTATGTACGTCAGTGTCAACAAAATATTTTGGCATTCGGAGGAGAAAGTTGGTGACTGGAATTTCGTGAGAAGATTCCGTCGCAACGAAAAACGCCTTTCTTTTAATGATTTCCAGCCCAAATCCTGTATCATTTCCGTGACACTCTCTCCCATATTTCGTGGTAATACAAAACTTGCTGCCTTTCTTTGAACTTGTTCGATGTACTCCGTCAGTCCTACCTGCTATGGATCCCACACTGCGCACCAGTATTCTAAAAGAGGACGGACAAGCGTAGTGTAGGCAGTCTCCTTAGTAGATCTGTTACATTTTCTAAGTGTCCTGCCAATAAAACGCAGTTTCTGGTTCGCCTTCCCCACAACATTTTCTATGTGTTCCTTCCAATTTAAGTTGTTCTTAATTGTAATACCTAGGTATTTAGTTGAATTTATGGCTTTCAGATTAGACTGATTTATCGTGTAACCGAAGGTTAACGAGTTCCTTTTAGTAGTCATGTGGATGACCTCACACTTTTCGTTATTTAGGGTCAAAAACCACTTTTCCCACCATTCAGATATCTTCTGAATCGTTTTGCAGTTTGTTTTGATCTTCTGAATACTTTATTAGTCGATAAACGACAGCGTCATCTGCAAACAACCGAAGACGGCTGCTCAGATTGTCTCCAAAATCGTCTATGTAGATAAGGAACAGCAAAGGGCCTATAACACTACCTTGGGGAACACCAGAAATCACTTCTGTTGTACTCCATGACTTTCCGTCAATTACTATGAACTGTGACCTCTCTGACAGGGAATCACAAATCCAGTCACATAACTGAGACGATATTCCATAACCACGCAATTTCACTACGAGCCGCTTGTGTGGTACAGTGTCGAAAGCCTTCCGGAAATCCAGAAATACGGAAGCGATCTGAAATCCTTTGTCAATAGCACTCAACACTTCATGTAAATAAAGAGCTAGTTGTGTTTCACAGGAACGATGTTTTCTAAAACAATGTTGACTGTCTACCAATAGACCGTTTTCTTCGAGGTAATTCATAATGTTCGAACACAATATTATGTTCCAAAATCTTGCTGCATATCGACGTTAACGATATTGGCCAGTAATTTAGTGGATTCCTCCCACTACCTTTCTTGAATAATGGTGTGACTTGTGCAACTTTCCAGTCTTTGGGTACGGATCTTTCGTCGAGCAAACGGTTTTATATGATTACGTATGGAGCTAATGCATCAGCATACTCCGAAAGGAACGTAATTGGTATACAGTCTGGACCAGAAGACGTGCTTTTATTAAGTGATTTAAGTTGCTTCACTCCTGCGAGGATATTTACTTCTACGTTACTCATGTTGGCAGTGTTCTCGATTCGAATTCAGGAATATTTACTTCGCCTTCCTTTGCGAAGGCATTTCGGAAGGCTGTGTTTAGTAACTCTGCTTTGGCAGCCCTGTCTCCGATAGTATCTCCATTGCTATCGCGCAGAGAAGGCATTGATTGTTTCTTGCCGCTAACATAATTCACATACGACCAGAATCTCTTTGGATTTTCTGCCGGGCTTCGAGACAAAGTTTCGTTGTGGAAACTGTTATAGGCATCTCGTATTTAAGTCCGCGCTAAATTTCGAGCTTCTGTAAAAGATCGCCAATCTTCGGGAGTTTGCGTCTGTTTAAATTTGGCATGTTTGTTTCGTTGTTTCTGCAACGGTGTTCTAACCCGTTTTGTGTACCAAGGAGGATCAGCTCCGTCGTTTGTTAATTTATTTGGTATAAATCTCTCAATTGCTGCCGATACTATTTCTTTGAATTTAAGCCACATCTGATCTACACTTATATTACTAATTTGGAATGAGTGGAGATTGTCTCTTAGGAAGGGGTCAAGTGAATTTTTATCTGCTTTTTTGAGTAGTTCACAGAGTAAAAAACATGTTTATTGCACAACATGAACGAAGAGTGCTCGGCGTAACAGTTTCCCAGCCAATGTCAAGACTTCACAAAATATAGCATTATAACTATTTAACTAGTAATAGTGTGTAGTTTATTTATTGTACTAACATTATCCATTGTGTAATTTCAGCATTAAGAAACAAATTTGATCCACAACATACTATGCAAGTGATTGCATAATATAATATTCTGTTACCTGAGAACTAGTGCCCTTCAGACGATAGTCAATTGTTTCCTGAAGATGGTCTAGTAAGCCGAAAACTAGTTTGAAATAAACAAAAATCAGCAGAAAAAGAACACTGTACTTATTATTCAACCTTAAAAAGAATATACAGGGTAGTCCATTGATCGTGACTGGGCCAAATATCTCATGAAATAAGGGTCAAACAAAAAAAAATACAAAGAACGAAACTTGTCTAGCTTGAAGGGGGGAAACCAGATGGCGCTGTGGTTGGCCCGCTAGATGGTGCTGCCATAGGTCAAACGGATATCAACTACGCTTTTTTGAATAGGAACCCCCATTTTTTATTACATATTCGTGTAGAATGTATTAATGTTTAATTTGGACCCCTTTTTTCGCTTTGTGATAGATGGCGCTGTAATAGTCACAAACATATGGTCCACAATTTTAGACGAACAGTTGGTAACAGGTAGGTTTTTTAAATTAAAATACAGAACGTAGGTACGTTTGAACATTTTATTTTGGTTGTTCCAATGTGATACATGTATCTTTGTGAACTTATCATTTCTGAGAACGCATGATGTTACAGCGTGATTACCTGTAAATACCACATTAATGCAAGAAATGCTCAAACTAATGTCCGTCAACCTCAATGCATTTGGCAATACGTGTAACGACATTCCTCTCAACAGCGAGTAGTTCGCCTTCCGTAATGTTGGCACATGCATTGATAATGCGCTGACGCATGTTGTCGGGCGTTGTCGGTGGATCACGATTGCAAATATCCTTCAACTTTCCCCACAGAAAGAACTCCGGAGACGTCAGATCCGGTGAACGTGTGGGCCGTGATATGGTGCTTCGACGACCAGTCCACCTGTCATGAAATATGCTATTCAATACCGCTTCAACCGCACGCGAGCTATGTGCCGGACATCCATCATGTTGGAAGTACATCGCCATTCTGTCATGCAGTGAAACATCTTGTAGTAACATCGGTAGAACATTACGTAGGAAATCAACATACATCACACCATTTAGATAGCCATCGATAAAATGGGGGCCAATTATCCTTCCTCCCATAATGCCGCACCATACATTAACCCGCCAAGGTCGTTGATGTTCCACTTGTCGCAGCCATCGTGCATTTTGCGTTGCCCAATAGTGCATATTATGGCGGTTTACGTTACCGCTGTTGGTGAATGACGCTTCGTCGCTAAATAGAACTCATGCAAAAAAATCTGTCATCGCCCCGTAATTTCTCTTGTGCTGAGTGGCAGAACAGTACACGACGTTCAGAGTCGTCGACATACAATTCCTGGTGCATAAAAATACGGTACGGGTGGAATCGATGTTGATGTAGCATTCTCAACACGGACGTTTTTGAGATTTCCGAGCCGCGCGGATTAGCCGAGCGGTCTTAGGCGCTGCAGTCATGGACTGTGCGGCTGATCCGGGCGGAGGTTCGAGTCCTCCCTAGGGCACGGTTGTGTGTGTGTGTGTGTGTGTGTGTGTGTGTGTGTCCTTAGGATAATTTAGTTTAAGTAGTGTGTAAGCTTAGGGACTGGTGACCTTAGCAATTAAGTCCCATAAGATTTCACGCACATTTGAACATTTTTACAGATTCCCGATTCTCGTGCAATTTGTCTGCTACTGATGTGCGGATTAGCCGCGACAGCAACTAAAACACCTACTTGGGCTTCATCATTTGTTGCAGGTCGTGGCTGACGTTTTACATGTGGCTGAACACTTCCTGTTTCCTTAAATAACGTAACTATCCGGCGAACGGTCCGGACACTTGGATGATGTCGTCCAGGATACCGAGCGGCATACATAGCACACGCCCGTTGGGCATTTTGATCACAATAGCCATACATGAACACGATATCGACCTTTTCTGCGATTGGTAAACGGTCCATTTTAACACGGGTAATGTATCACGAAGCAAATACCGTCCGCACTGGCGGAATGTTACGTGATACAACGTACTTATACGTTTGTGACTATTACAGCGCCATCTATCACAAAGCGAAGAAAGTGGTCCAACCAAAACATTCATATCTCTTTATGAACTACACGAATGTGTAATAAAAATGGGGGTTTCTATTAAAAAAAACGCAATTGACATCCGTTTAACCTATGGCAGCGCCATCTAGCGGGCCAACCACAGCGGCATCTGGTTTTCCCCTTCAAGCTAGACAACTTTCGTTCTTCGTAGTTTTTCCGTTTGACGCTAATTTCGTGAGATATTTGGCCCGGTCATCAATGGACCACCCTGTATAAGTAGTGTCATCATACCAAGCACTGTATCTATCCCTCTCCCTCTGGCCGTCTCTGGCCGCCTTAAGACTAGCTGTACATCAGGGTTATTACAAATGATTGAAGCGATTTCACAGCTCTACAATAACTTTATTATTTGAGATATTTTCACAATGCTTTGCACACACATACAAAAACTCAAAAAGGTTTTTAGGCATTCACAAATATTCGATAGTGCCCCTTTAGTGATTCGGCAGACATCAAGCCGATATTCAAGTTCCTCCCACACTCGGCGCAGCATGTCCCCATCAATGAGTTCGAAAGCATAGTTGATGCGAGCTCGCATTTCTGGCACGTTTCTTGGTAGAGGAGGTTTAAACACTGAATCTTTCACATAACCCCACAGAAAGAAATCGCATGGGGTTAAGTCGGGAGAGCGTAGAGGCCATGACATGAATTGCTGATCATGATCTCCACCACGACCGATCCATCGGTTTTCCAATCTCCTGTTTAAGAAATGCCGAACATCGTGATGGAAATGCGGTGGAGCACCATCCTGTTGAAAGATGAAGTCGGCGCTGTCGGTCTCCAGTTGTGGCATGAGCCAATTTTCCAGCATGTCCAGATACACGTGTCCTGTAACGTTTTTTTCGCAGAAGAAAAAGGGGCCGTAAACTTTAAACCGTGAGATTGCACAAAACACGTTAACTTTTGGTGAATTGCGAATTTGCTGCACGAATGCGTGAAGATTCTCTACCGCCCAGATTCGCACATTGTGTCTGTTCACTTCACCATTAAGAAAAAATGTTGCTTCATCACTGAAAACAAGTTTCGCACTGAACGCATCCTCTTCCATGAGCTGTTGCAACCGCGCCGAAAATTCAAAGCGTTTGACTTTGTCATCGGGTGTCAGGGCTTGTAGCAATTGTAAACGGTAAGGCTTCTGCTTTAGCCTTTTCCGTAAGATTTTCCAAACCGTCGGCTGTGGTACGTTTAGCTCCCTGCTTGCTAAATTCGTCGACTTCCGCGGACTACGCGTGAAACTTGCCCGCACGCGTTCAACCGTTTCTTCGCTCACTGCAGGCCGAGCCGTTGATTTCCCCTTACAGAGGCATCCAGAAGCTTTAAACTGCGCATACCATCGCCGAATGGAGTTAGCAGTTGGTGGATCTTTGTTGAACTTCGTCCTGAAGTGTCGTTGCACTGTTATGACTGACTGATGTGAGTGCATTTCCAGCACGACATACGCTTTCTCGGCTCCTGTCGCCATTTTGTCTCATTGCGCTCTCGAGCGCTCTGGCGGCAGAAACCTGAAGTGCGGCTTCACCCGAACAAAACCTTATGAGTTTTTCTACGTATCTGCAGTGTGTCGTGACCATATGTCAATGAATGGAGCTACAGTGAATTTATGAAATCGCTTCAATCATTTGTAATAGCCCTGTATATTGTATAAGAGGGGGTATTATAAGCGACTAAGATCGAGAAAATCTATCGGCCCCCAAACAACCACCGTCGGGTGACTACAACACTTCAGTGTTTAACGCTGTCAGCGAGAGCGTACATTTGTCAAGGCATGGTCCTCCATTACTTTTAAGCCTTAGGACTAAGCTGCTGTTACATTAGTATTGCTGCCATTGAGTATTTGGGTGTTATAATTCTGAGAGACCTTTGGAGATAAGACAACCACTTGTATGAACATCAAGAGCTCAGATGGAAACCCAGTTCTAAGCAAAGAAGGGAAAGCAGAAAGGTGGAAGGAGTATATAGAGGGTCTATACAAGGGCGATGTACTTGAGGACAATATTATGGAAATGGAAGAGGATGTAGATGAAGATGAAATGGGAGATACGATACTGCGTGAAGAGTTTGACAGAGCACTGAAAGACCTGAGTCGAAACAAGGCCCCCGGAGTAGACAACATTCCAGTAGAACTACTGACGGCCTTGGGAGAGCCAGTCCTGACAAAACTCTACCATCTGGTGAGCAAGATGTGTGAAACAGGCGAAACACCCTCAGACTTCAAGAAGAATATAATAATTCCAATCCCAAAGAAAGCAGGTGTTGACAGATGTGAAAGTTACCGAACTATCAGTTTAATAAGTCACAGCTGCAAAATACTAACACGAATTCTTTACAGACGAATGGAAAAACTAGTAGAAGCCGACCTCGGGGAAGATCAGTTTGGATTCCGTAGAAATACTGGAACACGTGAGGCAATACTGACCTTACGACTTACCTTAGAAGAAAGATTAAGGAAAGGCAAACCTACGTTTCTAGCATTTGTAGACTTAGAGAAAGCTTTTGACAATGTTGACTGGAATACTCTCTTTCAAATTCTAAAGGTGGCAGGGGTAAAATACAGGGAGCGAAAGGCTATTTACAATTTGTACAGAAACCAGATGGCAGTTATAAGAGTCGAGGGGCATGAGAGGGAAGCAGCGGTTGGGAAGGGAGTGAGACAGGGTTGTAGCCTCTCCACAATGTTATTCAATCTGTATATTGAGCAAGCAGTAAAGGAAACAAAAGAAAAATTCGGAGTAGGTATTAAAATCCATGGAGAAGAAATAAAAACTTTGAGATTCGCCGATGACATTGTAATTCTGTCAGAGACAGCAAAGGACTTGGAAGAGCAGTTGAACGGAATGGATGGTGTCTTGAAGGGAGGATATAAGATGAACATCAACAAAAGCAAAACAAGGATAATGGAATGTAGTCGAATTAAGTCGGGTGATGCTGAGGGTATTAGATTAGGAAATGAGACACTTAAAGTAGTAAAGGAGTTTTGTTATTTGGGGAGCAAAATAACTGATGATGGTCGAAGTAGAGAGGATATAAAATGTAGACTGGCAATGGCAAGGAAAGCGTTTCTGAAGAAGAGAAATTTGTTAACATCGAGTATAGATTTAAGTGGCAGGAAGTCATTTCTGAAAGTATTTGTATGGAGTGTAGCCATGTATGGAAGTGAAACATGGACGGTAAATAGTTTGGACAAGAAGAGAATAGAAGCTTTTGAAATGTGGTGCTACAGAAGAATGCTGAAGATTAGATGGGTAGATCATATAACTAATGACGAAGTATTGAATAGGATTGGGGAGAAGAGAAGTTTGTGGCACAACTTGACCAGAAGAAGGGATCGGTTGGTAGGACATGTTCTGAGGCATCAAGGGATCACCAGTTTAGTATTGGAAGGCAGCGTGGAGGGTAAAAATCGTAGGGGGAGACCAAGAGATGAATACACTAAGCAGATTCAGAAGGATGTAGGTTGCAGTAGGTACTGGGAGATGAAGAAGCTTGCACAGGATAGAGTAGCATGGAGAGCTGCATCAAACCAGTCTCAGGACTGAAGACAACAACAACAACAACAATTCTGAGTAGTGCTTTTCTTTTAAACTGTAACCTGAATCTGGTGAGTTAACGAGCTAGGGACTCATGAATTAATACGAAATTGTGCTATTCGAATTTGTATCGCTATCGCCCCAACAATGAGAGGTTTCAAGAACGCTCGCCCTTCGTTTTCTCGGTTTACCGTGCAAAATCCACTAGAGCCTCCATTTGTGGGTTATTACTGCTGAATTGCACGACATTAGTTAAGAATGAAAAGTTTCTAGCGAGATATCAAAACCATTAGAGTTTCGTGACCCACCCTCACAGCTTTACTTTCGTCAATACCTCTTTCCTGCAATACCTCCTTTCTGCCAGGAGCGCTGGTCCTGCAGGGTATCTAGCAGAACTTCTGTGAAATTTGGAAGGTTGGAGATTGGTAATTGTGGAAGTACAGTCACGAGAGCGCGTCGTATGTCGTGCTTAGACAGCTTTTAGAAGAATAGCTTAGTCGATAGAACGCTTAGCCGCTACAAGCGAAGGCTCCAGGTTTGAGTCCCGGTCTGGAATACAGTTACAATAAGCCAGGAAGTTTCCTTTGGTAAAATTAGAAAGCAATATCAAATGGAAGATTTAGATTTTTTCGGATGACTCTGGGATGAAAAAGAGGGACGTTTCTGAAGGAAACCACACATAATTCGCTACCGCGACGTATTCTGGAGATAAATTCAGCGTCTGGAGTAATCTAGGTAGCGTGGTAACAGACATCGAAGGAATCGGAGACAACGGAGTGAGGTGGCGCAGTGGTTAGTACACTAGACTCGCATTCGGGAGGACGACGGTTCAAACTCGCGTCCGGCCATCCTGATTTAGGTTTTCTGTGATTTCCCTAAATCACGTCAGGCAAATGCCGGGATGGTTCCTTTGAAAAGTCACCGCCGAATTCCTTCCCCCTGCTTCCCTCCGATGGGACCGATGACCTCGCTGTTTGGTCCCCCCCCCCCCCCCCCCCAAATCAACCAAACAATTCAGAGACGCATTGCTACAGTCAGAAGGGGTCAGTATGGCCCACATGAGAGTGCAACAAAGATTCTCAGGGAATTTAAAAGGGAATATTTCGAAAAATTTAGTGATGTTCTTGTGAAGCCTTGTTGAGTAAATTTAAGTAACTGGTATTCCAGCTAAGCTGTGCGACACGTCAGCTGCCCCCAACATATTTCTCGCATAGGAAGAATTGAATAATATGAAAATTATGTAAATTGAAGTTGGAAAGAGGAGAAAGGAAAGGAAAGGGAAGGGAAGGGAAGGAACTGATGATATCAACTGCATCAGGAATTTGTGCGGAATCAGCGCGACGAGTGAAAATGTGTGCCAGACCGGGACTCAAACCCGAGATCTCCCACTTTCTAGGCAGTTGCGTTTACCTATGCACCAACCAGTCACAGTCTTAATCGGCACTACCTGGACTATCTCGGCATGCTCCCCGGCTGACCCACTTTCCCACCTACTGCCACCACTTATCCACAATCTTTGTCCAAGTTCTCCATGTTCGCTAATTTTAGATTCCCGCCGGAGGTCGAACGTAAATGTGCATCAGCACTGATGATTGCCCATCGATGTATATCAATTGTGTGAATACCACGCATTCATATACATAAAATCAAAAGTTTCAAGGCAGACACAGTAGTATACAGACTGTTATTTTTCCCTAGCTTCATACTCCAACAGGATAGGACAAAAAGTGACAAACAATGGCCCGAATGTGTGGTATATTATGTAGATGAAGATAAACGTTGAATGTACTATAGCGTTCCGGCCGCTGTGGCCGACCGGTTCTAGGCGCTTCAGTCCGGAACCGCACTGCTGCTACGGTCGCAGGTTCGAATCTTGCCTCGGGCATGGATGTTTCTGACGTCCTTAGGTTAGTTGGGTTTAAGTAGTTCTAAGTCTAGGGGACTGATGACCTCAGATGTTAAGTCCCATAGTGCTCAGAGCCACTTGAACCATTTTTTTTTACTATAACGTAACATTCATTAATTCACTATAATAGTGGTCAGTAGCTCCGTTAGGGACTGATGACCTTAGCAGTTAAGTCCCATAAGATTTGACACACATTTGAACATTCTGAAGTAGCTCGGTACGAGGGAGCACACAGTATTGGTGACTGCTGTTGTTGTGCACGATATTCGCACTCCCACCTCACGGATATTACTGTCGTAGAGTAGAACAAGTGATTCACAATGCCGCACTCTGGTTTTTGCTGTACACCATATTACATCATAGCAGCTGTTTCTTGTAACTTCCACTATTTTTTTAATTTTACGGCTCTGCAGAATATTTAAAATACGTTGGTTAGTACACTGCATTTCACAGCTGCATTTTACCACCACTGCTCAATCCTCTCTCTGGTTTAGTAAGGAAAAGAACAAATGATAATTATTCAACTTCTGTCAGAGACATAACGAATATCTGTATCTTTGTGAAACTATGATTTCGGCCACACATAATTCAGACTTTCGCTGCTCCTCTTCTGTTTGCTTAGCAATATATGTGCTGTAAATTACGCAATGGCATCTGAAGCGAGCAGTGGGAGACTTATGCGTTGAGTCTGGTACGCGTTCTTTCTTAATACATAGGAACAATTCCAATGACACAATCTTGAAGTCTGACGCGAAACCCTGGAACGGGGAAATAAGGTATCTGACTCTGCCTGAATGTTCCATGTAAACTTTGCAAAAACAGACATAATGTCTGATGGGATAGCAGGAATCAGTGATTGTATAATGTTACTTATAATCCGTCTTGATTGCAAATTTTTTTTTTATTCATATGACCGGTTTCTGTTCATACAGAACCATCCTCAGATCTGATATTTCAGTTATAGGAGTAACCCGTCCAAATCCAGCAGTTACTCCTGTAACTGAAATATCAGATCTGAAGATGGTTCTGTATGAACCGAAACCGGTCATATGAATAAAAAAAATTTTTTTCAATCAAGACCTTTGGAGGTGACAGAGTCCCACCTCTAACTGACAAATCAGGGACTCCTAAGATACGACTTGGCAAACAAATGGTAATGAGATGGGGGGCTATTAATATCAGTGGGGGCTACTCTGGGAAGAAGGTAGAGCAGGCAGAGGCTGCAAGTAAGATGGGGCTGGACGTTTTAGCTGTTAGTGACATTCGGGTAAGGGGTGAGAAAGAAGAGGAAGTGGGAGAATACAAGGTCTACCTGTCAGGAGTCAAAGCAGGAATAGCAAAATGGGGTGTAGGGCTTTACATCAGGAAAGAAATGGAACCCAGCGTAGTTGCAATAAGGTATGTAAACGAAGGACTGATATGGATAGATTTGACAGTGTCTAGCAAGAAAATTAGGATTGTGTCAGTATATTCGCATTGTGAAGGGACAGATCAAGATAAGATGGATAGTTTTTATGAGGCACTCAGTGATGTAGTTGTTAGAGTAAAGGACAAGGACAGTGTTCTGCTCATGGGTGATTTTAACACCAGGATTGGAAATCGAACAGAAGGGTATGAAAAGGTTATGGGTAAATTTGGAGAGGATATGGAGGCCAACAGGAACGGGAAACAACTCTTGGATTTCTGTGCCAGTATGGGCTTAGTAATCACAAACTCCTTTTTTAAACATAAGAACATTCACCGGTATACTTGGGAAGGCAGGGGAACCAGATCTGTCATTGACTATATAATAACAGATCAGGAATTCAGGAAGGCTGTGAGGGACACACGTGTATTCAGGGGATTCTTTGATGACACTGATCATTATTTAATCTGCAGTGAAATTGGGATTGTGAGGCCGAAAGTGCAGGAGGTCAGGTCCATATGTAGGAGGATAAGAGTGGAGAAACTTCAGGATAAGGAAATCAGGCACAAGTACATAACAGCGATCTCAGAAAGGTACCAGTTAGTTGAATGTAGTCAATTACAGTCATTGGAAAAGGAATGGACAAGGTACAGGGACACAGAAGTGGCTAAAGAATGTCTTGGAACAGTAGTGTGCAAAAGTAGGATGAAGCAAACAGCTTGGTGGAATGATACAGTCAAGGAAGCCTGTAAAAGGAAAAAGAAGGCGTATCAAAAATGGCTACATACCAGAACCCAGGTAGACAGAGAAAGTTATGTTGAAGAAAGAAACAAAGCCAAACAGATAATTGCAGCATCCAAGAAGAAATCGTGGGAAGACTTTGGAAACAGGTTGGAGACTATGGGTCAAGCTGCTGGAAAACCATTCTGGAGTGTAATTAGCAGTCTTAGAAAGGGAGGTAAGAAGGAAATGACAAGTATTTTGGACAGGTCAGGAAAACTGCTGGTGAATCCTGTGGATGCCTTGGGCAGATGGAGGGAGTATTTTGAAGAGTTGCTCAATGTAGGTGAAAATGCGATCAGTAATGATTCAGATTTCGAGGTAGAATGGGATAGGAATGATGATGGAAATAGGATCACATTTGAGGAAGTGGAAAAAATGTTCAATAGATTGCAGTGCAATAAAGCGGCTGGGGTGGATGAAATTAAGTCGGAACTCATCAAATACAGTGGAATGTAAGGTCTTAAATGGCTACACAGGATAATTGAAATGGCTTGGGAGTCGGGACAGGTTCCATCAGACTGGACAAAAGCAGTAATCACACCAATCTCTAAACATGGAAACAGAAAAGATTGTAACAACTACAGAGGTATCTCTTTAATCAGCGTTGTGGGTAAAATCTTCTCAGGTATTGTTGAAAGGAAAGTGCGAGTATTAGTTGAGGACCAATTGGATGGAAATCAGTGTGGGTTTAGGCCTCTTAGAGGTTGTCAGGACCAGATCTTTAGCTTACGGCAAATAATGGAGAAGTGTTATGAGTGGAACAGGGAATTGTATCTATGCTTTATAGATCTAGAAAAGGCATATGACCGGGTTCCTAGGAGGAAGTTATTGTCTGTTCTACAAGATTATGGAATAAGAGGCAAACTTTTGCAAGCAATTAAAGGTCTTTACATGGATAGTCAGGCAGCAGTTAGAGTTGACGGTAAATTAAGTCTCCACTGTTGTTCATATTATTTATGGATCATATGTTGAAAACAATAGACTGGCTGGGTGAGATTAAGATATGTGAACACAAAACAAGCAGTCTTGCATATGCGGATGACTTAGTTGTGATGGCAGATTCGATTGAAAGTTTGCAAAGTAATATTTCAGAGCTAGATCAGAAATGTGAGGACTACGGTATGAAGATTAGCATCTCCAAAACGAAAGTAATGTCAGTGGGAAAGAAATATAAACGGATTGAGTGCCAAATAGGAGGAACAAAATTAGAACAGGTGGACGGTTTCAAGTACTTAGGATGCATATTCTCACAGGATGGTAACATAGTGAAAGAAGTGGAAGCGAGGTGTAGCAAAGCTAATGCAGTGAGCGCTCAGCTACGATCTACTCTCTTCTGCAAGAAGGAAGTCAGTACCAAGACTAAGTTATCTGTGCACCGTTCAATCTTTCGACCAACTTTGTTGTATGGGAGCGAAAGCTGGGTGGATTCAGATTACCTTATCAACAAGGTTGAGGTTACGGATATGAAAGTAGCTAGGATGATTGCAGGTACTAGTAGATGGGAACAATGGCAGGAGGGTGTCCACAATGAGGAAATCAAAGAAAAACTGGGAATTAACTCTATAGATGTAGCAGTCAGGGCGAACAGGCTTAGATGGTGGGGTCATGGTACACGCATGGGAGAAGCAAGGTTGCCCAAGAGACTCATGGATTCAGCAGTAGAGGGTAGGAGGAGTCGGGGCAGACCGAGGAGAAGGTACCTGGATTCGGTTAAGAATGATTTTGAAGTAATAGGTTTAACATCAGAAGAGGCATCAATGTTAGCACTGAATAGGGGATCATGGAGGAACTGTATAAGGGGGGCTATGCTCCAGACTGAACGCTGAAAGGCATAATCAATCTTAAATGATGATGATGATGATGATGATGATGATGATGATCAAGATGGATATAAGTAACATTATTCCATGTAAACGTTCCATTCATGTGTTTTCTATAATATAAAACCAACGTAAAATTGTCACATAATCGCAGAACATGTCACTACATTCAGTTAATAATAATTAAATTTACTGGGTAACACTTCTATTATTTATATTCACTTCTGAAAGCAGACACACTTTTGACAATCTACAGCTGTACGAAATACTTCGAAATTAATTTACTGACTGTGAAATTCCAAAATATCAGCTGTGTTAGGTACAGATCTACTACCCAGTATTGATACACGCAAATTTGTGCCGAACCGGAACTCGAACCCGGATTTCCAGCTTATCGCGAATCGTCGCCTTAACCACATTGGCCATCCGTGCATGCTCCCCAGGCCGACTCAATCTTCCGTGTGTCACATTGTTTACATCCTTTTACAGCAGTCCATCAAATTCATCACCTAATCCTCTCAACATTATTTAGATTTCCGTAATAAAGAGAGTGGGACGAGGAATCGAGACCAATGTTCTTGCTGTTTTTTCAGATATACATGTAAGTATTACAAACCTAAGCGGGCACAAGTCGTTAGTAACATTGGTCTTCTCTCATTCTCTCTGTTGCGGAATCCTAGTAACGTCGCGATCATTAGGTGATGAATTTAGAGGACTGTGATAAAAGGATCTAGACAATGTGACATATTTCAGTTTTCGGCCGTCCAGGTTGTGTGCACGGATAGCCGAAGTTGTTAAGGCAACTGCTAGGGTTCGAGTCCTGGTCCGACGTAAATTTTCATGTGTCACCACTGAATTGTAGATCCAAACCCAATACAACTCCTCTGAAGGTATTCACAGTAAGCGAATTAATTTCGACGTACTACTACCATTTCTAGTACTTTTACTATTAATGATAATTTCTCATTCCACTCGTGAAGACCATTCTTCTTTGATCTAGCACCTTTGACCTCTATGGAAACCGTTTCTTGCAACTCATCAAGCCTCTGACAACTTCGACTCGACGTAATGTTAAACTCTACTCTTCCTTTCTTCCATTGTAATGTTGAACTGTGCTATTCTTCTTCGACGTCTATGATCACGTCTCCTTGCAATAAGCAGTTTACCATTCAAGAGAAGAGGTTTTTAATGAAATGACTGTTAAAAAATTCGAAAAAACGGAAAGAATGTAAACATTGCTTAAATATTACAAGACTATACTGGTACTCTTCGCGTATATGAGTTGTCATTGATCCTAACTAGCATATAAATTCGGTTTCTTCAGTCGATCGATCATACGTGCAACGAAGATAGACAGATTATTAAAGACAGATAAAAGTCCATCACTCAACATTCACCTCAAAAACGAAAAAAGTAATGGAATACAACACGTAGAAAGGAGAAGCTATGTACGTTTCCAAGAGAAATGTTGAGGAGTAGGATTGATTACCGAAAGATGAAGACATGTATATGAGATGTATAAAAACAATAAAAATAATAATAACAATAACAAAGGTAATGTGTGATGTGCCACATTGAAATTACTAGTTTTGTCCAGAGAATAAGAAAGGTGATCCCTATTTTTAGGGCACAATGGGGCATTTACCTGGAATGATTTCGGAAAATCGTGTAAAACCCAAATCAGTATCTTTGATTATCTTTAGGACGAGCCGGACAGCTCTGGCTGAAAATTTTCAGCTTTGTATTCCATATATGTAGAAAGGGAGTTATGTTGCTTTATTTCTGGCACACACATTTTAAAAATCCGTTTTCTATTCGTTTTCTTGTTGCAAGTGTTGCCACATATCCGACATAAATGACTGAAATTCAAACTGAAGTTTCCGTGAAACACTGAAAAGAAGTTATGAGAAGACCACAACTACCCATTGACAGGTTTCAGGAAATATTTATTTACTAACATTGTACCAGTTAACATGACCAAGATCTACTTACGTTGAAAACTTGATCGCCCGCATCTCGTGGTCTTGCGGTAGCGTTCTCGCTTCCCACGCCCGGGTTCCCGGGTTCTATTCCCGGCGGGGTCACGGATTTTCTCTGCCTCGTGATGGCTGGGTGTTGTGTGCTGTCGTTAGGTTAGTTAGGTTTAAGTAGTTCTAAGTTCTAGGGGACTGATGACCATAGATGTTAAGTCCCATAGTGCTCAGAGCCATTTGAAAACTTGATCAACTTCAATAATGTAAACAAATGCAGCCATTCACCTTTTATTCAATAATATGTATCTGTTCTGGGGATCTTTCACTTGGCCGTCAATTTCTGTTTTCTGATTGTTGGAGGGTGACCTTGTTGCAGCCACTTTTAATGCGTAATGGAGTCTCGGTATAATTACTTTGTTTCTCATAAGAACGCTATTTGCCAAAATAGCTTTCTGCTTTTGGTTAAACGGTATATCC